>NC_045605.1:21786797-22101063 GCF_009762305.2 Zalophus californianus
ATAAGGTGGAGTCCCTGGGGGAAATGTTGGCAGCCCTCTCCAAGATGGCGAGCGGATTCAAGGGTAGCACAGAGTCCTCCTACTGAGTCCTGCTCTATCCCTGAGAATTTAAGGTGGAGTTCAGAAGGGAGACCTTGGCTGGAAGTGCAGATGTGGGGTCATGGGCCTGAGGAGGCAGCTTAGCCACAGGTGGGGAGTATGCAGAGCAAGAAGAGAAGGCACACATAGCCATGGAGCCATGAGCGAGCCCAACCATCATTTACAGATCTGGTGGGGGCATGGGGCACAAAAGAGACGAAACAGAATCCTCCAAAGGAGCAGACAGAGACTCAGGAAAGAGCGGAGTCACACAAACCAAAGGAGCAAAGCATATCAAGATTGAGAGAAAGGTCAATGGTGTCCAATGCCAGTGATGAGTCAAGTCACTGAAAAGTTCCCACAGTGGTGACTTGGAAGAGTGGCCTTTCGGTGTTGACTGGATGCAGGGCCACAGAGCGTTGAGGAGAGAATGCGAGATAGGGGCGGTCATGATGGGTTGCTCTTTTGAGAAGCATGACTAAAAGGGAAGGTGTATGGGGTAATAGCTAGACAGGGACGTCAGGTGGAAGGAAGGTTTAATTTCAGTTTTTTAATATGAGAAAGACTTAAATAAGTGCATATGCTAAGGAGAGATGGAGTTTGAAGATTCAGGAAAAAAGAGGGGATAAGGGAACACGGTCCCAGAGGACAAGGTCCCTCAACCTGAAACACTCTTGCCTCGGGTCAGGTTCCACCAGAAATAGACTCTGAGATATTCACGCGGGAGAATTACTAGGGAACAACACCTGCTGAGTGAGGGGGCAAAAGAAGCAGAACTGGCAGAGAGAAAAGCTGAAGGACCATGCAGTTGGAAGAGCAGAGAGCTCTGAAGCTGGGCTGGCCCTTCAGAAATGGCTCTAACTGAGGAGAAGCTCCGTTGAGGGACATGGGTTTGTAAAAAAATGATGGATGATGGAGAAAATTCCTTCTTGATGGACTCCCTTTTCTCTGGAAAACAGAAAACCACTGCGAAAGAGGGTTTGGGGTCTTGAGAAGAGTAGTGAAGATCTGGAGTGGCCTGGGGGACTCCACCTGCTGGGACCTCTGTGTATTCCTGGGGGTGCCATAAATCTGTGGTGACACCATCTTGGGGACCAGGTGATTGTCCTCAGTAGGGCTTAGCATATCAGAAGTCCAAGCAGGAGAGGAGCTGGGGGTTAGACGACTTACAGGCGATTTCTGGGTTTTTGGTCTGCTGCCTGCCCTGCCGTGCCTCCTGTCCCAAGGTGGGCTTAAGGGAGGAACCCCCATGTCTGTATTTGAAGCTTCCTTCCTTCTCTCAGGGTAGCTGTTTATTCTGTCTTGGCCAACTCGCCAATCCAAAAGTTGAAAAAAAAAAGCAGAATATATATCAAACCATTCCCAGAATCGAACTCTAGTATAATTTAGAGACCAGTGAGTCAGACACATGTGGATTACATTTTCCTCTAACTATATACTTGGTTAGAAAATCCTAGACTGGGGTTTGGGAGTGATGGGTTCTGTTTGGGACACCCAAATCATTACCAAGGGGGAAATTTGTGTTCCTATCCAAGTTCCTGATCATTGGACATGGTCTGAACACTTCTGCTCAAGGCTGCATAAATTCCCATGACTGAGGACCACTGGAACAAACTTCTAGGAAGCAAGGCTTGGGGCACCTTGGAACAACCCAAGCCAAACCCAATGGAGCCAGCCTGGTGTAAAACTGGCCCTGTAGGGCTGGCCTCTGTTATCCTCACCCACCCTTTCTGTTTAAGTGGGGGCAGCCCCGAGACCACAAGACAAATGCCAACATGCCTCAAGGACTTTAAACTCAAGATAAGTTCAGATCACGTTAATGTTAAGAAGCCCCCAAAAGAGGTTTAGTAAGGGGCTTTTCTGGAACTTTTCTCCAACGAATGAGTTGGAGATGTTATAGGGAAGAGGAGACCAACATTTTGTCAGGGACCAAATAGTCAAGAGACCTAAGTCCTCACTCTCATTCTATGATCTTAAGGAGGTCACTAAAGTCACTATCCCCTGGAGTTTTGGTGCCATCCCCTAAAAAACAAAGCTTAGGATTAGATGATGACCAAGGGCCTTTCAGATCCTATTTATCTAGTTTTGTGTCCTTTATGCCTCAGTTGAAACTCATCCTTGTCTGCCTCTTCCATGTCACCTTCCTTCTTCCCGAGGAGCATCAGGGTGTCTGGTGAACTAAATGGTCTTGGTCTTGGTCTTCCTGTTTCTTGCTTAAACTTCAGTCAGTTCCCTGAGCTGTCATCCAGCCAGCCAGCCAGACAGCCAGACAGCCACTCAGCCAGTCAGCAAAAATGCTCTGATACCAATTTCCCCCACCATTCCAGCTAGAGCTGGGAATTTAAGACACATGGCCACCTCCTGGGGAAGAAAACAAGAAGTCCCCCTGGGATGTCAGGTTAGGTTAGGTTAGGTTAGGTTAGGTTAGGTTAGGTTAGGGCTAGTTTAGGTTAGATTAGATTAGGTTAGGGTAGGGTAAGGTAGGTTAGGGTTAGGTTAGGTTGGGGTAGGTTAGGTTAGGTTAGGTTAGGTTAGGTTAGGTTAGGTTAGGGGTTGGCCCACTTGGATCCCAAACTTCCTCCTACTCAGCCACGTAAGGAGAAGTCTCTTTCCAGCCTTCATTTCCTTGCCCCTACCTTGGATAAAAGGAAGGAGTGAGCCACGTCCTGGCCCCACAGTGAGGATGGAGAGGGGAAAGAGATAGGCGAGGGTGATGAGGCTTTGTGTCAGGTGGCTGTAGCTGGCAACTCTCCATTCCTTGATCTCAAGGCCACATTCTCTCAAAGGAATGATGGTGGGAGGGGGGCCAGGGGGCCAGCAAGAGAGAGAGCCTGGAAATGGAATGCTGGAGCTTTTGGGATGGACGGGGTGCCACAACAGCTGTCCTGCAGATGGGGAAGAGCATTTGAACCTTGAGTTTATATTTCTAGAAAAACTTGCCCCTCCCCCTCTTTTTCTCCAGCTCAACTCCCTTGCTGTATTATGGGGCTTTTGTGAGGGTTAGAAAAATAAACAAAATCTAACCATAACTGTCTGAAAGTGCTAAATTACCAAGAAAGACATAACAGATTAGCAGTGCAAATTAGTCCTGGGTGGGAGATGGCCAGCACACTGGGGAGCTGAGGGTTACCCACAAGAGTAGTGGTTTCCCTGCTCTTGATGGCCCCCCCTGGGATGAGCCACTTTGCACACTGCAGCTTCTCGGATGGCTCTGAAGGCTGAGTCAAATGTGTGTGGAGATGAGATTTAGAAATGGGAGGCCATATCCACTTGAAAACCAGCTAGCCCCCCAAGCTTGAAAAGACTTTGCTAATGCCATCCAATCCATTCTTGTCTTTGGGTTGGACAGCCCCTAACTCATCCTGGTCGGAGGTGAAACTCTCTTGCTAATGATTCAAAATTCATAGTATGCTAAGAGTTGAAAGAGCTATTAGAATACTGGTCCAATATTTCACTTTACAAACGAATAAAGTGAGTCTCATGGACAGGAAGCAACCTGCCCAAGTTCCCTCAGCTGGTAAGTGACAGAGCTGGGACTAGAAACCGGGTCTCCTTGACCCCAGCGAAGATGCATTTTCTATAACAGCATCTCCAAATGCCCCGTCTACCTGTCCATTTCCTCCTTCCTCAAAGTGCCTGTCCCTTCATTAGTTTTCCTTGAGTTCTACTCAGTGAATCTGTATACTTTTGGCCAGTCCACAAATAAAGTTTCTATGTTTTGTTTTGTTTTTTTTTTAAGAGAAAGAGCACACACGTGAGAGTGGGTGTTGAGGGGTGGGGGGGAGGGGCACAGGGAGAGGGAGACAGAGAATCCCAGGCAGGCTCCACGCCCAGCAAGGAGCCCAACGTGGGGCTTGATCTCACGACCCTGAGATCATGACTTGAGCCGAAACCAAGAGTCGGACACTCAACCGACAGCCACCCAGGCACCTCGCTTCTAGGGTTTTGAACCCCTAAAACTTAAAGTTTCCTCAGTTCAAGCCAGTAGCCTACATTTGTTGAGCCCCTGCTATTGCCCAGGCGCAGCGTTAAGCCCCAGCAACACAAGGATGAACAAGGCACAGTCCAGGTCCCTAAAGATTTGCCCACGTTTAGCAAGGGAGCGTCTGGAGTTCTTTCTGCAAGTAACCTGAATGCCTCCTGCTGCCTACCTCTACCTTCCCTCTGAAGTCTTCAAGATGTATGCAGCCTGGGTTAGGAAGTAGAGATTACTGAATTAGGCTGCTCTCTGCAAGGTGCAGTTCGGGATCCGCAGGAGAGACCTCCCACGGTACAGGCAAAAGAGAGGTTTCTGTTTCTGTTTAGTTTACTAACAGATTGAGGGTCAGATAACCTGGATTTAAATCATCGTTCCACACCTTATCAGCTATAAGACCATAAGCAAATTATCTCTGATCTTTCTGAGCCTCAGCGTTTTCCGAACTGAGGATCGTGGAACCCACTTTATAAGACTGTTAGGTAAATCAAATCAAGTAAGTAAATGCCCTAGTTCTATGCCTGGCACACAGGGAACCTCAGTAAATGTTACTTGCCTTCCTTTCTTTTGAGTCTTGGTCTTATGTGACTGTGTGTCACCCTACTGATGCCTACTGAAGGGCCTTAGTGCTTGTTTGTTAAGAAACTGCTTCACGAGGGATTCCCTTCCAGGCACGAGAAGGTGTTGACTTTGCACCGTCTCTGACCCTCAGGCCTTGACTCAACACCACAGCCTTCCCACTCCCCTTCCTGCGGGCCATGCTCCCTCCCTTGGAGGGCACCACTGCAAAAGTATGGGCCGCCCGGACCTAACCTACAACTCTGTTTTGAAGAAGTAAAACATGAAGGGAAGGTGTGGGGGAGAAGTATCCAAAAAGATAGAACCCTCTCTCCAAAAAGATAGAACCCTCTCTCCTCTATGTTTCATGAAAGATGCAGAGGATTTAGCCAGAAGATCCGTGTTGGACATCCAACTCTTCATTTGTGTCTCTGTAACCTTAGCCTTGCTGAGCCTCCGTTTCCTCCTCTGTAAAAGGGGAATACAAAAGCTGTTTTGTTTCATTGTTGTGAAGATTAAATTTTTAAAAGACACGTGAGCAATCATAACAAAGAAGAAAGTAGGACGCGGCTCCTTCCACTTCTGTTCTGCTCTCACTCCCGGAACACGTAACACATCTCGAGCAAGGACAGGCCTGGGCCAGATCTCGGGAGTGGCAGCCTTACCCTCGCTCAGCTGCCGGGTCGCCTCTCGCCTTCTCCAATCAGAAAGAGCATCCTCCTCCCCTCTCCACCTGAGCTGGGGGAGGCTGGAGGTGAAGGGTGGCGGGAAGAGCGAAGAGCGAGCCCAGGGCTGTCTCGTCAATTGTCTTGGGGGGGGGAGGGGGTGGCGGAGGGGGGCGGGGGTAGCGCTCCTGGCAAGGAGCAAGCCTCCAAATGCCGAAGGTGAAATCCATCACCAGGGCCCCCATGCGAAGATAAGATAGAGGAACGTAAATCAAGGCTCCCTGAGATAAGAAGGCAGCCTGGGGCCTAAAAAATGCAACTCTCCCGCCAGAGGCCCACTCTGCACAAAGTTGCAAAGCCAAGGGCGGTGCTAGGTGCAGAAGGAGCCTGCGCCCCAAGCCCCTTCCTAGAAAAGTAGGAGGAGCCTCAACCTTCCGTCTTTCTCTTACCGCAAGTCCCAGCCTGAGAGGAGGAATGGGAGTTTTTACTGAATCCCTTTCCACACACACACACACACACACACACACACACACACACACACACACCCCAAAAAAAACCTGTGAGATCAGGCACTGGCATCAGAAATTAAGGGCCAAGGTTCTGGGGTCATGCAGCCTGGGTTCAAATCCTGACTCTTCTACTTCCTGCGTAATCTTGAACAAGCCACTTAATCTCTGTGAGCCTCGGTTTCCCGCAGGGATAATCCTAATGCTGCTCTACAGAACTGTTTCGAAGACTACATAACGATCATTTCCGTAGAGCATTTGGTAAAGCGTCTGGCACATAGGAAAGGCTTAACCAGTAGTAGCTGTAGTTACATATGAGATTGGTAGAGATTAGGGGAAATTAGCACCTCTCTGACTTCCTGTCGTTCTCATTTGCATGGTCATCACCTTAGAATTCTCTGAATGAAGTTCCCAAAATATAATGTGGTCGCATCAGTCCCATTTGTTGGGCGTCGCGGAAGACTGGACCGTGTCCTGGCCATACTTGGCCAAATCTTTGACACGAGCAACACTGTATGTAAAGAATTCTTCCTCCCCCTACCCGCCCCCCCTTCCCCCGCCAAAGCATGTGTTTAAGCAGGTTTGACTAGCTGAGCCTAGAGCCATTACAAGGAGGAATTTTGACCATGCTTAGGTCACGAAGAAAAGAAAAGAAAGTTATTAATAGGCATCCGGAAGCCAAAGATAGGGAATGAAGTGGGCCAGAGATACACGGCAGGTGAGTGGGTAATGACAGAGGAGGAAGGCCCTCAGCCAAAGCGGTCATTTCGGCATCTGAGAGAGGACCTTCATACCGTCATGTCCCCCCAGTCTAATCTCCATCTTTCCCTCTTTCCCTATCAGTCAGGGCATAAATATTTACCTAGTGCAGTCTGGGTCTGGTGGGAGAAGTTCATAGCTTGCTTGCTGATCTAAATCACAATCTGATTGGGAGTCGGGGACCCTGGCCTCATCCTGCAGAAGCCCATAGCGGAGTTGACGTGGGTTCCGGGGGGAGGGAGGACCAGTGCTGAAGGATGAAGGACCCTGAGATGCAGGCAAAGGCACGTGGACAACTGACAACATGGGTGAAAGGGAGCCTTTCTGGCTTTCTCGAGCAAGGACGTTATATGATGAACGGGATGTGGGAGTGGGTCAGGCTGACAGAGACAATACGAGGGAGCCCGAGTGCTGGACCTAAGTTCAGTCTTGGCTCAGCCACTTCCTACCTGTGTGGGCGACGCCGGGCAAGTCACCTACCCTCTCTCTTGGGTCTCTCCTTTGGAAGGATAAAGCCTAACTTCCAGGTTTGTCACGAAGCATGACATATGTGGGTGTGATCACTGGAATGGGGGTGGCTGGGGAGGCGGGCGCTGCAGGAAGGGGGGACTGGCCTGGGATGTGTTTGGCAAGGCAGGCGGGCTGTGATGAGGGAGGCCACTGGGGGACCCCGGCTGGCATCATCGTCTTCTTTTTTGCTTTCCTCCTGCTGCCCACCTGTCCTGGGGGTCACGTAGGAAGAGTCCCTTAGATGTAAACCCTCTCTTGGCCTAAAACCAACAGTAAGAGGCAGGCAGCTGAGAAGATCAGGGAGTGACAGAACATGAGTGGATATACAAATAGACAAGATGGACTATTCGCCTTGTATACACAAGAGGCTTTGCTAACACTCAGCCAATTAGAAAGCTAATCTAAACAGCCACTGGCTTCCCTGTCTCTTCAGAGCTCTTTCAAACAGCTGTTCGGTTTGCACTTGGGGCCGTTCCGGCCTGAGGGTGCCTGGAGACTTCTCTTCGGGTCTGGTTCCCCACTTGAACCTCAAGGGCTCCTTAAGAGCATGAGCCCATGTCAGTTCTATTGTGCAGCAGTGAGGCCAGGTTCCCTGACCCCCTGAATTGGACTGTGGTTTGTTTGCTTAGGGTTTGGGTTTGGGTTTTTTCTAGGCACCTTCAGATCAGAGAACCGATATATGAATTGCTCCCACCATGCTCCAAATCTGGGTACAAAGTTAATATTTATGCCCTGATTGATAAGGAAGGAGGGAAAGATGGAGATAAGGCTAGGAGGGTGTCTAAAGACAGGACGGTCCTCTTCCAGATGCAGGTTCCTTTCCCTGGACCCCTTCCAGGGTCCTGTTGCTGTTCTGTCCATTGCTTCTTCCACGTCCTCACCTCTGAAAGCCTGCCCCGTGCCCCCAAACAGAGGGACTGTTAAAAGGCTTTCCATGTTCTATTGCCACTCATCTGGGAAGCTTATAATGAAGGGGGTAAGAACAAAGCCTTTGAAGTCTGACAAGTGTAAGTTCAACAACGACTACACCTCTTGCTACTGTGATCTCTCGGATACTCTGTTCCCTCACCTCAAAAGAAGATACTAATTGTATCTACTTCAGGGAGATCAAGCAAGTGTAAATAAAGGGACCTACCTAGCTCAGATCCTGGCACGCTGTGAGCGTTCAGTACACTGCATTCCCCAGTACTGCTAGAACTCCTTTTATTGTTTACTCTGAGTTACCTGCAGACGGGAAACAATCTGACTTTGTGTCAGGCAGATGCTTAGGTGGTCCCTGACAATCCCTGGGTCCTGATTTTCACAGCCTTGTGAGATCCCCTCCCCTTGAATATGGGTGGGACCTATGACTTGCTTCTAACCAATAGAATATGGCCAAGAAGATAAGATGTCACTTCTATTATCAGGTTACATAAAATAGTGACTTCTGACTTGCAAGCAGACTCTGTTGCCTCTCAGCCTACACATTTTGACGAAGCAAGGAGCAGGCAGCAGAGGCCCAGGCAAGGAATTAAGAGCAGTCTCTGGCTAATAGCAAGGTAGGGACCAAGGCCCTCAGTGTGACAACCTTCGAGGGACTGAATTTTGCCACCTACCACGTGAGCTTGAAAGTAGATCCTTCCCCAGTTGGGCCTTCAGACCAGTCCCCAGCCTTGGTCAAAACTTTGATTACAGCTCTGTGAGAGATCCTGAGGCAGAGGGCCCAGTGAGGCCGTGCCCAGACTCCCGGCCCACAGAAACTGTGAGATAATAAACATGTGTTGTTTTAAGCCACTCGTTTTATGGGAATTTGTTACACAAAAACAGATAACAGATACAACTTCTTTGTATTCCTAGCACAGCACTTGGCATAGAGCAGAAGTCAAGTGTGGGTTGAGGGATGGATAAATGAATCATGGTAACAGGTAAACTCATCAGGATCTGAGACAGACCTGGCTGGGCTGGACCCAAAACAGGTTCTCTTTCCCAGTCCCCACTGCCTAAACCTTTTGTCCCTTTCTCTGGCTCACTTATGACCGCAGGTCCCTCCTCCCTGCTCCAGCCCTCAGGACCTTGCTCTGCTCTCGTTCCCGCTTTTAGTAATTTCCTACACATTTTTATTTTCTTCCTTAAAAACAAAACAAAACAAAACAAAAAACCAACTCGGCTCTCTCTGAAATATCTGACCCTGGTGAATTGGAATAATTTTTGATGGAAAGCAGTCTTGTCCAGAAAGCCTGTTACCCACCCTGCTTAGGAATGTGGTTGCTGCAGATATTAAAACAGACCTGCAGGCGTCTGCAGTGAGTGGGAACTTGGTGCCAGGAATGACCTCAGCCTGCACAGCAGGGTTTTTACCTATGAAAAGCTGATGTTCTGGGCTGGATCAAGACAGGACCCTCCCTTCTCCAAACCCTGCCCCTTCGAGGACCCTATGCTGCACCCCCACTTTAATGCCTGAGCCATAATTTCCCACCCGAGGCTGGTACCAAAAGTCAGGAGGGCAATGCCGTCAGACCTGCTATAGAGGATGTTGCGGATGCCTTTGTCCAAGTGGCTCCAAGTAGCTTTCGTTGAAGCACATGGGCCTCGTGGCCGGCAGGCCCTTTTTCAAATGCTCCTTTTGTCCCAACTTCAGCTGAGCTGAGAGGGATCCTGTGCAGGTTGAGAGGCCTCAGGCTTCATTCCTTCTGCAAAAGGTGTCAACTCAGGGAAGGCTTGGACCCTTGGGGCAGAAACCAGAGCCTGGCACCCTCACCTCGAAGGCTCCTCACTGTGTAGTGGAAACTCCACCCAGGCCTTGGATTTTGCCCTAATTCAGCTCCTACTGCTGAACCTGAACGTGTCTAAGATTGGATTTCCCTCTTTTACTGAGAAGCTCAGAGAACTCCGAGAATCCCAACTGTAACTACCCCAGCCTCCAAACTCAACAGCTCAACCCCTGATAATCCCAATGATCAGAATAACAGTGAATCTTTGCCTGGCCATCCCTGTGTGCAAAGTACTTTTACATATGCCATTTTTCACAAGAATCCCACAGTATTTTTAGCCCCCACTTAACAGATGAATAAACTGTGGCTCCGAGAGATTAAGTAATGTTTTCTGGGTTACATGGTGACTAGCGGTAGAATAAGAACCTAAACCAAGGTCTGTTGACGCACCACCCCATACTCTGTCCACCGCTGCTCACTGCACTAAGTCTGGAACGTTGGCCCCGAATTCTGCATCTCATTTGTAGGTCGATCACTTTCTGTTGAAATGTATACACTATTATTGCTCAATTCCTGCCCCTTTTACCTTAGTCTTCGCCCAGGCCAGCCTCTGGAGAGCTGGGTTGAATGGCTTTATCCAGATTAGTGATGGACGGACTGCTGGCCTTCAAGTCAGGAGACCCGAGTTTTAAGTTCTGACTCTGACAGTAATGAGATTGTGACTTGGAGTGAGTTTTCTAGGCGTTGTAACCTGAAACAGATATGTCGGATGATCTTGAAAGTCACTTCTAGCTCTAAAACTATGTGGTTCTTTGATTCAGTTCCAGCTTGGGCTCCCTGTTGGGGAGGGACAATTTCCCCAGTGATTTTGAAAATTGGCCTGTTGCACTGTGAATGCCCCTTGGAGCTTGGACCGGGAGTGGGGAGCCCTTGGCTAGCGGGCCACTCCAAAGATGATAGGAGGACCCTGTCCCCCAACTCCACCCAACAGGTCCCTTCCTTCCTGGCTCCTTTTTCCAGCCTTCCACAACATGTCATGATGACCTCTTTTAGGTGAGAACGGGAGCTCCTAAAGGCCTCTGCCCTTGATTCTCATTGACCAATGATTACAGCCCAACCCCGGTGACCATACCAGACAGACTGGCAATTCAACTGATCTCACAGGATGTCTGTGAGCCTGGGCTGAAGGTTACTCACAATCCCTGTGCTCAGGGAGACCCAGGGGGCCCTGCAGCTGCTGCCAGCTGTCTGGCCAAACAATGTAGATTCTGTCAGGTCTCCCGGCCGAGCCTTCTTTGAGAGGGTGTTCAAGTTGCAGTATTAATTGGAGGCATCTCAGCTGCTTCCTGTTCCTTGGCTCCCAGCGTAGATCCCTAAGCACAATCAGTCCTGCTCCGCATCCGACCACAACCCCCAGCACCGGGGGGTGGGGCATGAAGAGTTCCACCATCATCTATCTCAGAGCAAGCAGTCCAGCTTCCTAGGCTGGAAGGAACCCCGTGGACCAAGGGCACCTGGGTCTCTGCTTCCGGGCACCGAGGCAGGAGTACCCTCTGGGTGATTTGGTGGCCTCCTAGATCACCTCTTTCAGTGTTAACCACTCCAACAGGGATCCCCTAACAAACATCCTTCGTGCAGCCAAACCCTTTGCACAAACTCTTTGCACTACTTGCACTAGTTTGAACTCTCCACCGCCATAAGACGTCCCCTACTGCCCGTCTCCCAAGCTCAGCTGTCCCCCTCAATTACCACGCACGGTGAATGCTGTCACCCAAGCTCAAATACCACCATCCGCCCCCGCCATTGCCACAGCCACCGGAAGCCTTCTCTTGGCTTCAGATCTCTGCTGCAAGATTTATCATCCCCTCAAAACTGTGGTAAGTGATACCATGGGACCCCAGCTAGTCTAGTCATTCCCATTTCTTTCCTTCCAGCTTCCTAAGTACTGAGTGCTGACTTGATCCTTTCTGCCATCATACTTTCTTACCTGTGGTTTTCTCTCTCAGTTTTGTTTTCCTGATGACGCAGTCTCTCCCACCTGCTGCGCACGCCAGGGGCTCCTCCAGCGTTTAGACTGGGGTCTCCTCCCCCTCTTCTGAACTGTTCCTGGTGCTCGCACTGCTGATTCCTTTCAGGAAGTTCCACCTGAGAGCTAACCCTCTGACTATAGTCGGAGCCCATTTCCTGTTTGCTTGGGGCCTGGAAACATGATAAGGCTTTGGCCAGCTGCCAACGGACTGGCTGGTCCCCGAGGCCAATCTGGGGAGATGAAGGGGAAAATGACTCCTATTACATAAGTAGTGTTTCAGAATGCACCAGCGTGGAAACAGTGGTCCCTGCTGCTCCTAATTCCCTCCACCCCTTTTCCTTCTCCCAAGCATCCTGGCCCAGCCAAGGCTGTGGTACTAATAAGACGCCCCCAGGAGGAACTTTATTCCTCGAGGGCAGTCAGACCCAGAGACAGGTGGAGGCGAGGTGGCTGGGCCGGGGACACACAGTCATTCAGCAAAGGCAAGACATGAGCCAGGGGTCCAGCTCTACTCTCGACTCCTCCACAAAAAGGCTGATTTCTTTAAGGTTTTTCTTGAGTTCTAATGAGAACCAAGTTGGATCCATGATGGGTGGGGGTGGGGGCCATTTGCAGAGCAGTTTATAGGCCCTTGCATTTTCTTAACGGCTCCCTCCTCACACATTCCTCTGCATTTTTCCCCCTTTTATTAACGTGGCATCTTTCCCAGGCCACTTTATGGAACCGTGTGTGTTTTTACTTAGGCCCTGATTGGGTTTGATCGTGCCTCTCCCTCGGAAGAACCTTCAGACCCTGTTCAAGCCCCACCCCCAAGGCCCCTGCAAGGATGCTGGCATTTCAGTCGCTGTGGGACTCCTGGGCTCATCTCTCAACAGAACCCCAAAAGCTCCACTGTTTTCAGGACTTTCTGGCATTTAGTCATACCTCATTTGGACCCCAAATCGTACACATAGTAATACAACCCAGTTTGACGACTCTCACCCAAATCTGAAATGACTTCTGGCTCTTGCCCCCCAAAATCAAACCTGCCTCAGAAGATGGAAGAGAGAGATTTTGCCACAACTGGACATTTTCAAAGGAATGTGCTCTAAGCCCATTGGATAGTCAAGCTTTGGCGTGTTTATTAAAAAACAAACAAACAAAAAACCACCCATGTAACTTTTAGGAACTGTGAGTTTAGCCTTTCTGATCTCTTTAGACTATCAGTTCCAAGAAAGCCAAGACCAAGGTCTGGAGTTGACTTTCCCTCTTTGTGCTCCAGTTTGATCAAGGTCTCCTTGTCTGGGTCTCCGAATATCCGGAAGATGGCTCTGTTTCCCTTAGCCACAAACCAGCCGGCACCTTGGTAGGTCCGTGAGCACCCCTCAGAGCCGCGGATCCCTCCGCTGTACAAGGAGGGCCCGCCTTGTAGAGGGCCTGCAGGGTCTGAGGACTCGGTGAAGTCCTGCCCGTCAGTGGCCTGCATGCTGGAGGCACTCTGTAAGGGGTCGGGACCGATGTTCCCAAAGTGGTAAGGACCTCTTTTCTGGGAATCTGCTTTTGTTTCGGAATCTCTCACCTCATTGGTCCTGGGCCTCTCCCACTGCGGAGGGGGAGGGTGGGGGGAGGGGGACGTCTGTGGATACCATCAAATTCCCCGCTCCTTTCTCAAGGGCAAGAATCTCCGCCGAGTCTCCTGGGAAACGTAGTTCTGGGATCGTTTTCCTGTTGTCAGCTGGCTCTGGAAGAGGCATTAGCCCCATAAGGCTTGATGTGGGAAGTTTTTACAGGTACCGCTCATCTGGCTGACAGATGTAGCTTTGCAGCAAGACACGGCTCTGTCTTCCAGATGGGAGGGTGCCTGCGAATCCTGAGGTGGGACTGGTTTCTCTTTCTGCTCGGAGCCAGTGTGGGGCACACTCGTGGGTCTGTCACCTCCTTCGCAACCCTGAAGTCCTTGAGCCAACTTAGGTGGAGCTGACTGTGCCTTTGTCCCCTCAAGCCTACATTCTGCCAATCGGTGGAGCATCTTTCCATTGTCTTCATCAACTCCATCATCCCCTAACACACACACACACACACACACACACACACACACGCACGCACGCACACACACACACACACATGCTGGTACTCCTAGGGGAGAGGAGGAAGTACAGGATGCTAGCAGTGGATACACTGGATGTTTCTACACCAGGTGAAAGTTACAACATTCTCCAGGAGGTGAAACAGGAGGAGGAGGGCTGGTCAAGCCAAGGGACCCCACTGCATCTGAGCGTTTTCCCTAAAGGAAGACGGAGGAAGGGACGTACGGTGACTCGATTCTCTTCTCCTCATTACACCACGTCGGAGAGAAGCAGTCCCTAATATTCCGCCCCTCCGAAGTTCCACCTCTGCGAGACAGACAGGGAATGTGCCTTGCCTGTTAGCAGCAGCTTTCCAACCTCATTCGAGTTGGGTTTGTTTGGGGACTTTTAAGCTAAAATACTCCTGATCTCATCCCTTCTGGTCAAAGTGCTTTTGCTCACAAGGGGCAGAAACCCATTCACATATAAAATGTAGCTACAGAGAGAGACAGCTATGTAGGGACCAAGAGATTTCCAGTAAATGAAGGACCAAACCCCATAGTTCTCTCTCCTCTTGGGCTACTATCTCAACTCGTCTCTGTGCATCACTTTGGTTTCCCTATGGTTTTATGGCCCCATCCCAGGTCCTTTCTGAACATGAAGGTTTAGCTGAGCTCTCTACAACTAAGTGGCTACAGAGTCTGTGCTTTTTTATTTCAAACTCTTAAGAGAGAAACACCAAATGGCTCTCGTCCAACCAATGCATTGGCTGGCCTTGGGCATCTATTCTTGGTCAAGTTAACTGTGGCCAAGTAGTAGAACACGTCTTAAGGGTAGCAGAGACCGAAAGAGGGGAAACAGTCCTTTGAGTGGCAGACCTATCCCTCCCAGGCCATGTCTCATCCTCTCTGTGGTTCCAGGGTTCATCTGAGAGACAGGTAACATTCATCCTTCGCGAATCCATCTGTCTCAGCAGAGGCTGGGGGTGGATGGGGTGCCAAAGCTGGGGAGCAGAAGCAGCTGCCACCTTCCTGGCATTCTGGGGACATGGTGAAAGTTCTCAGAAGAGTGCATAAGGAGCACCAGACGGGGATTCAAAGTCCTGGCTTTATTTATTTATTTATTTGAGAGCAAGAGAGAGAGAGAGCACGAGAATGGGAGGGGCAGAGGGAGAGGGAGAAGCAGACTCCCCTGCTGAGCAAGGAGCCCGATATGGGGCTCAATCCCAGGACCAGGGATCATGACCTGAGCGGAAGGCAGATGCCTAACCGACTGAGCCACCCAGGTGCCCTGTGGGACTCAAGAGTCCTGGCTTCTGATTCCAGCTCTGCTGCTAACCCACAGAAAGGCCTCAAGAAATCGCTTTGGGTCTCTGGGTCTTAGATTCTCCATAGTTAAAATAATAATAATAATAGTAAATAATAAAAAATAGTGTTGAATTAAATAATCTAAAGATCCTTTCCAACCCCTAAGAATTCTCTAAGCCTGTTTCCTTGCCCCGCACACCCAAATTTCCAGAAATGCATAGAATGGAGCTGTTTGACCCTTGACTTTGGTGGGGTCTCTACCAGCTGATTCTCTCCCATGACAAACCAACAATCCCGGGAGATTAGCTCCTGTCGGAGGCCTTCCAGCCTGGCCCTGCAGCCATCCAAGAAAGTCAAGACAGGGCCTTCCTAGCAGATAGGGGTCAGGACTCCTGATTTCAAGAAACACATTTCTTTCTGAGCTTTCTAGAGGCTGAGGACGGGGCCCCGAGTGCTCACTCTGGCCACACCAGAGAGGGCAGGCTGGGCATTGAGGACTCATCCAGCTGGGGAGCTTCCAGCTGGGTCACCAGGGCCTGTGAGGACAGGGGAAGCTATAGGAGTGGGGTCAGCGACAGCCTTCAGAAGGGCAAGGACAACAAGTCACATGGAGTTGGGGAGGAAGAGCAGAAAATGCGGGCTCCAGGGGGAAGAAGGCAGGGGAAATCATTTGTGTCTTTTGGCAGGAAATGAATAACATTCAAAGAATATGCAAAATGCCGAGCTAATCAGCACCTGTTCGCTTTGGAGCCAGTGGTTTGGGCCTGTGGCATCTGAGGTTGAGCCTGGCTTTGGGTCTCCCCAGGGGCGGAAATACAGTACATTAGGATCTACTCGAGTGTTGAAAGAGGCACTGGTTCTAAGTGGGGTAGAGAGAAAGAAGGTGCCCTCAGCTTCCATTGCTCCTTCCTGGCCCCAAATGGTCTGTTACGCACCCCCAGCTCAACCCCAGGCAGATGGCTGCAAATTCTGTGGGGGCCTCCGAGCATTCCCTTGGCTAGTAGCCACATTCCAGAGCACCATGTGTTTCATCTCAAGCCCAGAAGGTTTGCGCTTCCAAGCGGAGCCAAAGAGAAAACCTGGCTCAGGCTGCAAATTTCTGAGGAGAGGTGGGGGCCAGGGGAGGCCGCCAGGGAGGTTTGGAGCTGTCCGTGTTGAGGAATATTGGAATTAATGCAAAGCTAGGTCCCAAACCTGTGACGCCCTCATGCCTAACTCAAAACCCCTCAAGGCACCTCCCCCGGGGAAACTGAGGGAGCGGCTGCTGCCCTTCGCTCTCATCTGAAAGCCTCTCCTGCCACCTTCATGCTCTTCGAATCCCCTGATGCCAGTGCCAAGCCTTTGCCTGATCTGCTGCCTCCCCACCCCCCGGAATCCGTGGTTCGTAGCCCAGAGTGAGAAGGGAAAGACAAGAGGGTGCCTCCTGGTCTCTCTCTGCCCCTTCCAAGGTGCCTGGACCTCACCTCCCCTTGCCCCCATCTCTGCCTTAAAAGGTGAACTCCTCTGGCCTTGGGCTGCTGGGAGACACCAAGGGCAGAGGAAGGTTCTAGAAGGATCACAGTGGGGAGGAAAGTGTCAGGAGGAGGAGAGAGGGATAAATACGCGAAGGAGCAACAGAGGGAAGGTGGGGGCCACAGAGCGGGACAGGTACTGCAGAAGGGTCTAGGGCTCGAAGCAGAGGGATGCGGGTCTCCTGAGGTGGGCGGGGAATGAGGAGGGCCATGGTGGGGGTCCTGGTCCTCGGGGGTTCTGCTCTGTGGTAAGCTAAGGGATTTCTGACAGCAAAGTAAACTGTGGTGTGCTGAGTTTACCCAGCTCCGAGAAGCACGGTTCGCAGTGTTTAATGTTTCCCTCCCCCTGAACTAGCTGACAGGCTCTGAACTGCAGCCCAGTTCTTTGGGGAGGTGAGGGATGGGGAGGTGAGGAGAGGACTGTCTGCAAAGCCGAGCCCCTGACCCCGACCCAGGACGCAGAGACTTGGATGGGGACGGGCGGGTCCAGCGGACATAGGCCTGAAGGCCCCCAGCGAAGAGAAACTCCAAGCCAGGCCTCTAGCCCACCTCCTCCCACATGGGTCCCACGTGAACTTGGCCGTCCTGTTTACTTTTCTCATTGTGCTCGATCAAACGCCCGCCTACGGGACTGCGCTCTCACACAGCCGTGCATATGTGGACAGAGGCAGAGGACACACAGACCACAAAATAAATCAGGAAGACACCAGAGCTCAGCACCCAAGAACAAAATAAACTCACCCTGGCGTGGTGCCCGGCATGATGTGCCGGTGGGCTTTGGGCTAAGTAAGGATGAACGGGGTGAACTATCAGGGAAAATTAGCTTTACTTCCCTTCAATTCAGGGAGGCTCCTGGGAGGAGAATGGTTTCCGAAAGGCTCTTAAAATGAAATGGAGGAGAAAAGTTTGGGCAGAAAGGCATTTCAGGGAGCACAGAAGACAGAGTAGGTGGTGAGAGAACCAGACAGGTGGTGCATCCTGCAAATGAGCATGCCCGCAGGCAGGGAACAAGTTTGGAGAGGGAGGAGGGGAAGAAGGGCAGAGAGGGCTTTGGGCACAGAGCCTGTCCCAGAACTGTAGCAGAGGGCTCAAGTTCTGGGCTGCTATTACCCCTGCCCCATCCCACATGCAGAGAATTAGAGGTCACTCGGGACCTACAGAGCGAGGGGAGGTGGACGTGTGATAGAAAAGAGGAAGGGGCCAAGGACGCTAAGAAGTAGCCCAGGCTTAGGACCAAGACTTGGGATCCCCAGGGAGCTGTGGGCATGGAGAGTCAGGGGGAGTGTGGTCACATTATCAGGGTGTGAACAGTCAGGAGAAGAGGGGAAAAGAAAACAAAAAGCAGGAGGTCCTTCACTGTTCGGGGGCAAGGGGACTAGAGAGTTTGAGAATGCAGCTCAGGCTATGCAAGAATGCAAACACGTAACTGAGCAATGAACTCAGACCCCTGGGTCTCGATCCCTTTACCTCTCCAGAAGTACTTTAAAATATCCTCCTAAAAGCAGAGAGGAGAACGTTGGTAGCTTCTCATGGGCTCCGAGGAGCCCCAGTTGCTCCTTGGAAGGCAACAGAGAGCAGGGAGACGATGGGGAGGCAGGTGGGCGGAAGGAAGCCTGCAGCAGGTGGGACCCTTAGCCCCACTCCCCATTGCAACCAGAGCAGCTCGGTGTCACCTGCTGTATTTGTTGATGCTTCTGTGTAAGAGCTCCTTGAAAGCAAGGCTGACCATCATATACCTGTCGAAGAATAGTTTAGAAAGCGCCAAGGTATAATCTCTCGGAGAAGCGCCCAGAAGCTTTAAGAATTAAGGGACAGGCAATGAACAGGTGTACCGACTCTTGGGGCACAGTTCCCAAATTCAAGGGTTCTGCCTTGGTGTCAGATCACGTGTTCTCATTTTTTGATTCAGAAAAAAAAGGACACGCGTGAGTATTGGGAAGGCTCTGCTCTTCCCATTGGCTTCAGGGGGAAACAGCACAGAGTCTACCATTCCTCCAGCTGTGCCCACGGCAGGCACCACGAGTCAATAGTAACACTCTCGGAATAATTAATAATAATAATAATAAACAGCAACATAGTCTCGGGATCTGCCTAAACAGAGTGCTCCGGGAAGCTACCCCCAAACTGGGAAGAGGTGGTAGGAGAGCTGAACCCTCTGTGCCAGTCTAGGTCGGGTTGGTTGTCTGACTCAGCATTGCAACCCATCCCAATCTCTTTCCTCGCTTCCCCGACCTATAGGACAAGGTGTGGGCCCATATTTCTGGCGGGAGACTAGGGTTGGCCTTGATTCGGGAGCTAAGTCCTTCAAACTTGCCAGTTAGCTGCCTGGGTCCTGGGGCAGGAGGCCTACAAATGTGGGGAATGCGTACCCTGCAGCCTACCCAAGGTCCCGGGACAGCTTTGTATCTACAGACTGTTCCCCTGTGTTTATTCTCTACAGTTACTGAGAAAAAGACTCGTAGGGGAAACTTTAAAGGACTTTGAACTTTTTTAAAGGGGAAGTATAAAAGGGGGCAGAGACAGGACAGGAGTCTAAATCCAAAGCCGGCTTGGGAAAGATCAGTCTCCTTCCACGGGAGGCATCCAGCAAGGGGGTAGGGAGCTGGTTGCCTTGGAATGACCTGGGAAGGGGGCGCGGTAAATGGAACATGACCCAAAAGATTAAAATGGGGGAAGGGGGTTTCAATGGACAGTTTTCAACTTTTGAAATAAGCAGGACTGTCTTTTCAAAATAAATGCAACTCAGATCCCGAGGAAGGAAGCTGGTCGAGAGCTGCTCTGCTTGAATGTGGAGAACAGACCCCTGTCCCGGTTCACTCCTTCCCTCCCCGGACTGAGAGGAGCGCAGTGACAGCCTGGGCTCACCAGGCCCGTGAGCCACTCAGCCAGGTTTAGAAATCACATCACGGAGCTGATGCTCCCACAGTTCCCAGCCCTGTCCCCAACAATATGGACCACTGCCGTGCTCCCCACTTACGTGCAGCCTCCAGAATAGCATCTGGCCCCTGCGAGGCCCTCAGCAAGGATTTGTGGAATGAGTGAATCTACCCCCACTGTCCTTTACACTGAGTCAGAGCATCACAGTTTACAAAGCACTTTCATGGGGATCTTCTGTTGCTGAATGTCTACCTTTAGCCGGAGGCTTCTGTGAGCTGACTCAGCCCAGGCCAGTCCTTGGGGAGTTGGGGGTGGGGGGATGGGGGGGCAAACCGAGCCTCAGCAGGTGTGATCTCTTACGTCTCCGTCCCTTGCCGAGGGGCTCCAGATCCTGGAAACTCGAGCCTGCCTCTGAGAAGCCTCATTCCTGCCCTTACTTGGTCACTGAGCAGTGCTCCAGCATAGAGACCCTCCAACTCCTGCCTCCTCCCACTTTCCTCTGTGTGGACCTTCCGCACAGACACTCCGGAGGGATGGTGGAGTGACGAGTCCCAGCAGGAGGCAGAGGGTGTCCTGGGGGGGCTCCGGGAGAGAAGGCCTGTGTCATTTGTGGGGGCGAAGGGCCTCCACCCCAGCCCAGTCCCCCCACCACCCCCCACACACATATTCTCCCCCGTTTTCCTGGGAAAAGATGAGTGTATTCACTACCGTTCCTCCATGACCCTCCCTCCCTCGCGCCCCATGTCCTGTTCACTCGCCTGCCAAGTTTGGGACAGGAGATCGGGCCAGGCTCCCCCATGGGGAGCCCGGGGAGGGGCGGGGGCAGAGCCAGGCCTGGCTGGGCCTCCAGGTCGGCCTGCCCTGGCCCCAGGGTTTAATAAACTCCGAGAGAGGTTTTCAAAGGCCACTTGATCTTCCCCATCAGGCAGCCCCTGTCTCCCTTTCAGAGCCGCGGGACTGGAAAGAAAAAAACGCTCAAAGAACAAGGCGGCCAGAGAAAGCCGAGCCGCGGGGCACCTTCTATGAATTTCTGATGAGCACACTGACTCCTGGGTCCCAGCCCAGTGCAGTCAGGGATGTTAGTTTAAGTCATTTCGCACGGTTCACTGGCTCTCTGAGAGCGGCTTGTCTCCAGCCTGGCCTTCTCTAACAAGCTCTTTTTACTCGGGCCTTCTCTGAGCACACAATAGCAGCTTTCAAGGGGACTGGCCCTCCTCTGGAGGCTTCCCTGTCCCGCCCCCAGCCCTGCTCTCGGTCCTTCTCTCTGGCCTCTGCCTGCCCACCTGAATGGCCCAGCCTGGAGCAAAGTTGGTGTTCAGCGAACATTGGCCCCTTCCTGCCTGCCTTCTTTCTCCACTGTCCTTGCCCTTTCTACCCGTGAGCAGGCAACGAGGGAGGAAGGAGCCAGGCCATCCAGAGCAGGCTACTGGGTCGCACAACTCTAGAATGTTTTGTGACAGGCACCCCCGGGGTTGTGCAGTGACAAGGCCTTGGTCAAGAGCATCTCGCCCTGGCTCTCTTAGGACGATTACATTCCTCTGGAAACTTTGAGCCATGTCTTCCTCCCTTTAGCTGAGGAGAGTGCTTGCTGGCTCCCTCCACCTTCAGGGGTGGTTGGCCTGCCCCACAGGCCCAGGCCTGGCAGGATCGATGGAGAACCTTAAGGAGAGCCTGGCTACTCCCAGGCTCCTCACCGACAAGCCGGAGAAGGGGCAAATGAGCAGCAGGGTCCCTCTGCCAGGGTGGCTCCTGCCCAGACCCAAGAGGGGGCCGTGTTTCCCATGAGTCGAAGGCACTCTCTGTGGGCCTCATTCCCCGTTGTCCCCTCGGTCACTCGGTCACTCGGGGCGGTGAGGAACCACCTCTAGCCCACCCCTACCTCTGGTCTCCTCCCTAGGGTAACAGGCCCTCACGATGAAGAGACTCTTGATTCATTAATCAGCAGATGAGAGTCATTTACATATTTAGACCAAACCTCCAGCCAGAACAAATAAACAAAGTTCATATCAAGACAAGCTGGCATTTTGGCTTAATGAGAGGGGTCATGTGGACTCACAGTTGACGCTCAGATCCTTTGATGGGGACCTTTGACCTGGGGAGCTCCGGAAGGCTTTGAGCCACCATTCCATTGACATTCCATTCTGGGAGAGGCTTCTGCCCCGCTCCTAACGCACCTGCCAGCAATTAAAGATCCCCTCCCCAGTGACCTGGGCACTGCCCTTGGGCCCAGGGCCTGTCACCTTTCAAGAGTCCCCAGCTGGCTGTATACGTTGTCCCTCACCAAGCTACCTCCCTTACCTTCTTGCCTCTCCCCGCTTCACACCAGCTACCCCTACCCCTGTGTTAATGACGTGCCTTCTTCTGGAAAGTGAGTATGGCCAGAAATAGCATGGCAAGATGAACGAGCAGGGAACCGGGAACCCAGGACCTGGATTCCAGCTCGGCCTCAGCCACTGATTCGCTCTATGGCCGTGGCAAGGGTTCTCCCGTTCTCCACCTCCCTGGTGACAGTGTTGGACTGGACAGGTGTTTCTTACAGCGTAATCCCCAGATGTCCCGGATCAAAATCCTCTGAAGGGTTGGCTAAAATGCAGGCTCAAAGTCTCCACCCCAGATGCACCAGAGCAGAATTTCTGGGCACTAGGCAAGGCCTGCATTTTAACACACGACCAGGTGTGCCTTAAGCTCACCAAGGGTTGAGAACCACTGTTCTGGTCTGTTCCAAACAACAACTTTCACTGAGACCCCACCTCTGTGCTCAGTTTGAACTTGCTCAGGCTCTATTTGCAGGTGGATTTTCAAAGACGTGAACAATCTTTGTACAGCCTCCTTGCAAGGCCTTGTAAAAGGTCCTGGTAACTTTGGATCATACTTGTGAGTTCTTTTACTTAAAGAGAGCCTCCCCCCCCCCCACCAGATAATAAAAGCTCAGGCCCCGAAAAGTGTGGCCTGGCCCCTGTTTGAGCTAGTTGGTGGGTGACTTTTTACAGGGTGAAGTCTTGGTCACCCCTACCCCTCTGATGACAGAGCCCTCCCCAGCTTCTCTTGCCTTCCCCAATATTCCTCACCCAGTGAGAGCTATAACTTCACCTCTGACAACCACGATGGTCATCCCAGAGAGTCAAATTCCAATGACGCTTTGTGGCCAGAGGTAGAAATGATTCCAGAAACAGAGGGGTGTGTCCCAGGCTGGCTGAGGCCTCGGAACTCAAATGAGTTTCATTCTCAGGTGTTGGAACAGGGTCCGATTGGGCCAGATGGAGAAAGCAGGCCCAGTTTTTAAGCCAATCAGCTATTCTTCACATCAGACCAGACTCGGGTTCCCATCTTTACTTGGCCTTTATCAGCTAAGTGATGCTGGAGACTCCTCTGTCCCAGGGCTGTTGAGACGGTAGCTGAGACAGTGGATAGAAAGGCCTTCCCTAGCCCATACGTACTAGCCAGCTGTAAGAGACTGCAAATCGGGCAGAGGAGACTTGATACAATGCAGAGTCAAAGAGTGTGGGACATTTAGTCTCATGGATTGTGTCCCAACCCCTCCAATGCAGTTGTGCCACAGAGGGGACCAAGACCCGCTGTTGGCGGAGCTCCCAGGGGTAACATTCCTGCCCAGCAGTGCCCAACACCCCTCACTTTTGGCACTAAACAGATGTCCTGTCATGCACTGCTCTCCCGCCCTTCCTTGGCATGGGCCGCAGAGCTGGGCAGGGAAGCAGCGGGGAGAGCAGGATGTGGGTGGAGAGCTTCTCCTCTGCCTCTGCCCCCTGCAGCCCTCGGGAAAAAAAGGGGAAGGAGGAGGAAGAGGAGGAGGAAGCCACATCTGGTTTGAGTGAGGTTCCCAGCAGGGAAAGCGGGGCCCTGGGATGCCACAGGAGATAGCGGGCCGGAGCCGGGGAGGGAGGGACGCAGGGCGGCCTGGCATGGGCCCCGGCCAATCTGGGAGAAGAGAGGGAAAGTGGTTGGGGAGAGGGGAAAGCAAATAAACAGAGTGGTTGAGACAATAATAATAAAGAAAGGAGTCATTGAAGTGAAGAATGGAGATTGTGTCACACCCAAGACAAACAGAAAATAAACGGCCAGTAGATCTACTCTGCAGATGTTTGGCACCAAAGGGCGACAGACTCAAGATGCCTGGGAGATGCTGCAGTAGACCAGAGCTCCACCAGCAGCTGGTGAGCAGGTGGACAGGAGCCCCAGCCAGAGGGGCCCTCGTGGGCGGAGGGGAGCCAACCCCAGAGACCATTTCATCCTCCTTCAGCCTCAGGCGAGCCTGCCCCTCGCCTGATCCCAGCACAGCACCTGCATGCATGGGGGTGGGAGAAGTCAGGGCAAGATGATGTGTCCTTCCCTGGGCCAGGCTGGCTCCCTCTTCCCAGGGTGGTCTCCTTCTTTCTTCCTGGCCTCTGTTCCCCACTCCCTGCAAGAGGCATCCGGAGTCTCCCAGTTTTTAGATGGAGTAAGTTCTTCGAGAGGCCTCAAGGAGATAATGCCTTTTTACCAGTTGGTCAACAGCTTGCCACCATGATCATTTTAATGACTCTTCAGGGAGTCAGACTTTTCCTTCCCTGCATCTCTGGCTTCTGAGCTGACCTTTGACCTGTCCTAGTGTGAGGGGTGGGGAGCTCCATGGGGAGGGTAGTCACTCCCCCCCGTTTACTCAATCATCGATTTTGTGTGCCTGGCACTGCATCAGGCACCTTAGAGATTACAAAGATGAGTAAGACACCATTCTTCCCCTAAA
Source organism: Zalophus californianus (assembly GCF_009762305.2). Classification (NCBI taxonomy): domain Eukaryota; kingdom Metazoa; phylum Chordata; class Mammalia; order Carnivora; family Otariidae; genus Zalophus; species Zalophus californianus. The sequence goes on from NC_045605.1 coordinate 21,811,050, forward strand.
GGTATTTACCAAGCCAAGGATAAAGGAATGAATATTTTTTTGAGCATCCATTCCATAGTAAGCACTCTGCTAGGTGCCTTCAAATGGTCTGTCTTATTTATTCTTCATAGGAACCCTGTTTGGTAGATATTACTCCCTCATTATTACAGAGAAGGAGGCTGAGGACCCCAGCAATTTGGTGCTTTTTCTATGGTCACAAAGCCAGGAAAGGGATCATCTGGTATTCAGAACCGGGTTCATCGGGTCCCCAAGCCCACTGCTCTTTGGCAGACACCATAAACAACCATAGGTGGGACAGAATTTGACAACTGCCAAATAAAACCGCATGCTCTCAAAAGATACAAGAAAGGGGTCTCCTGCCTCCCATCCACCCCTGCTCCCTGCCCCCTTAATTGGAACCAAACGTCATCTTTCTGTTCTGTGCTCCAGCAGAGAGGAGTCAGCACATCCCACCTCCAGCCAGGGCCAAGTGCCTGCAGGTGTCTGAGGAATGCTAATGGCCATGAATGGGGGGAGGGTCCACAGTAGGCTCTTCCAGGGCATTTGCTTCCCATTAAGCCCTCTCCCCTTCCTCTGCAGACCCTCTCTCCCCCTCCAGCAACATGCAGCTTTCATGAGCCAATTACCATGGCCAGGTTTTCTGTTCCTCGGAAGCCACTGGTACCACTAACAAGACCCAGATGCAGCAGGGCAAGCCCCTGCTGTCCACTTCAGAGCAGGGGACTTTTATGCCCTGAAGGACCCCAAGGAGACAGAAGGAACGTTGCAGAGTCCAATTTCAATTCAGCCCCCAAAGGAGGGGGAGGCCTCAGAGGACAATAGGGTTAGGAGTGGTCTCAGGAAGATGAGCAGGGGAGGCCCGCACCTTCCCGGGGCTGTGGAGTTGTGATGACTTCAGGGACAGAGCTGGGGACCCAAACAGGAAGAACAAAGACTAGGTTTGAGTGAAGGCACAGAGTACGGAGGGATGCCCGAAACCTTTAGTTAACTTTAGTTAACAGCTATCCAGAGTCCAGGTATTTTTTTTAATTTATTTTTTATTTTTATGTTTTTATTTTATTCAAAACAAAATGGGTGAAAACCTGCTCGGAAACTAGTCAGACAGGCTGGAACTTCATATTTTCCTATTCTCCGGGTCTCCTTGCCAGCCTCACCGTATTCTCTGCCTCTTAAACCTCTACTCAACCTTGGAGCCTCAGCAACCCATGAACTTTCCCAGACACTCCTGTGCAAAATGAAGCCCTCCTTTCTCTTAGTCCCTTGACCCACTGGTTGTGCATCTTTGAGCCCAGTTTCACTCAGGTGACATAGCTGAGTGTGGATTTATTCTTATGCATCTCCCTCAGAACTCCCAATATTTCTTCATTCTAAGAATGAATATCTTCCATCAATTCTGTAAAATTAAATATTGCCATTCCCCCCATTCTCTCAATTCTCCTTCTGCAACCCCTTCTAGGGGTCCTTTGGACCCTCTTGTTCTGCCCTCTGTGCCTCTTAGCTTCTTCCATATTTTCTCTCTCATCTTTCTGTGCAGCATTTCGGGTAATTCCCTCTGATCTATCTTTCAGTTCACTGATTCTCTGTTCGGCTTTGTCTAATCTGCTGTTTGACACATCCAATGAGCTTTTATTTCCATGACTATCTTTTTCATTTCCAGAAAGAGTTATTTATTTGTTTGTTTCATCAATTTGCCTGTTCTCTTTCAAAATATCCTATCCTTTATGATTTGTATTTCTTTTTCATCTTTTTAACCATCTGAAATGTAGATATTTTAAAGTTTCTTTCAGATTGTATATTGGAATGCTGAACTAACTTGACATGTTTGCTGACTTTCTCTAATGGCATATCACTTCCTCATGTGGCTTGTGATTTGTTTTATTGTTAGTACAACTTCAAAGGAGAGTATATTTTGCTGTGAGAATGCTGTTGCTCTGAAAACACATTCTTCCAGAATACTCTCATGCTCCCTTCTCCTGATGCCCCATGAGCTTTACTGGTCTGGAATCTATTTTTACTTTAATTTCGAAGTCAGGGAATTCCAGTAGTCAAAATTACGACACTATAGTTACATTTGGTTTGGGCCTGGAGCGCCTATTTCTCACTGGGGACCTTTTTTTTTTTTTTCTATTCAGAGCCCTTAATTGTCCCACCCTAAACCTGTGAGTGATATTTTTCTAATCCTGGTTTCTCTGCTGATGCATTCCCTTCCAAGGTCCCAACTTTTGCAAAGGTCTTAATTTTAGCTGCCTGCCTCTTATGATCTATGAACTAGAGATCAGGTCACCTGCCCCCATTCCAGCCTCAAAACCCTAGTCCCCAGCACCTAGAGCTGTTTCCATCTTGATATCCCCCATGGCCCAGTCATCATGGCTTCAGCTTGTGGAACTTGCCACTCAGGCTTTAAGCTCTGTTTACCTCCTGGTAACTTTTTCATTGTGTTCTGCATTCTAGTTCATGAGTTTTTGCAAACAGACCAAGCCTGTTGAATTCATCTTTGTTTCTCCTGCAGCACCTAGCACAGTGCTCTGTCGCAAGGCTGCTCACATATCCACTCAAGCATACAAGACCCTTGGACACCGACACATGACTTTTTCATCTATGCAGAATCCCATGAGCCAGGTTGGGAGGGGGCGGTGTATGGGAGGAGGTCAGAGGAGGAGGAAGGCAGAAGTAAGCACTGGTTCTGGAGTAGGACACTGCCCTGCTCTTGTTCAAATTACCAGTTTTTCCTAGGAGGTAGTGTAGGTCATAAATCGAGATTTAAACCAAGAGTTGGAGCTGGTTCTACTCTCATCTCGGGCACTTATGAGCCAGGTGAACTTGGGAAAGTCACGTCACCTCGAGGAGCATCAGATTTTGCATCTGTAAACTGGAGGCAGGGGGTGGCCTGGGTGACCTCCGAGACCCCTCCAGGTCCAACAGCCTGGGAAGCTGCAAGATAAGAACCCACAGCAGATAAAACAGTCAGGATCTCACTCAGGTGTCTCCCAGATTTTCCCCGCCCCAAGTCACCCACTGGGGTTTCCCTCTGTCCTTTCCCCCAGCCTCCTGTCATCGGGCCCCCTGCTGCTCCTTCAGGGTCCTCCCTGCTGAGACCTGTGTCTGTGTCTTAGGGAAGGAGGGTGGAGGCTGTGGTGGCGATTAGTATCCCCTCCCCCAGTGGTGGGGTGATGATGAACCTTGGGAGGGATCAGAGGGGAAAGCGGAAGACAGAGTGACCCAGCGCTTGGGTGCACAGAAGCCCCATCTGCCCCCTGCTTTAGGGGTTTCCTGAGTCTTGGACTGGGGACCCTGCATCTTAATGAGCCTCTTGAGCTGGTTTAGAAACAATGAATCAAATCCATCTGGAAGCTGCCCTCCGACCCAGCTAATGACTTGTTTATTGTCAGAGCACCAGTGCGTCATATAAGGGAATTTCGAAGTGTCACTAATTGGCAGAGGGCCAGTAAATAGCACCATATAAATCTGAAGGCACTTCCACTACGGCCGAGAATCGCTGACCAGATACAGAAGAGGCCAAAGGAAGGAGAGGAGGGTGCCGCCAGGGCAGGTGGTGTGGCAACCTCACCCGCGGCGGCCGCGTCTGCCCTGGGGAGGTCGCGGGGTCTTCGATCTGTCCTGTGGTGCCACCTTTGGTGATCCTGTACTGCATGTCCTCAAAGCCAAGACTCTGGACCATGGAAGCAGATGCCTTCTTTCTGAGAAAAGGACTGGGGATCTCACTTTGCATTCTGTAGACATGAAATCTAAGGCCCCGTTACCCATTTCACAGAAACGTTCTCCTCACAAAAGAACCTCGGCCAGACCCTTACTCCAGCGGGCCTCTTAGTGACAGAGCGGGAGGGCCAGGACGGAATGACCGAGGAGATCACCAGGAGCCCCTTCTCACTCAGCATAACCCATGGTCTCCTACCAGGAGCAAGACAGAAGACGGGCCAGAGACAGGTGGTCAGTGAGCGCGCAATGGACGTTCCTCCCATGCCCGCCCGCCTCCCCTCATATACACATTCCTGCCGCCTGCCCCTCATTCATCCGCAGATTCAAGCCTATGGAGGCTTTGGAGAAGAGGAAAGCAAGAGTGAAGGAGAAAGGAGGGAAAGCTGAAAGCAGGTGGTGAAACACAGGTTGGAAGGGAAGACGCGAGGTCAGGCTTTCAGAGGGGTGTTACCCCGCTCGCGGGTGGGTGCCCCTCCGGTCACACCTCAAGCCCTGGCCCTCGAGGTCACGCCTCATCCCCTTGGCAGGCAGGGCAGAATCAGGCGGCTTTGCCTCGAGGCCTCGCTCGAGGCAAAGCGGTGGTAGAGAGGGACTGAGGACTGATTCCTTGGGGTAAGGGGCACTGAAGTGAGGCCCGGCCTAAGGCTGCCTATGTTTATGATCTATGACGTCAAGAAGCCACGTGGGGAATGGTAGAAAGGCAAAATCTCTACGCAGTTGAACTGACAGGAAGTCCAAGGACACCTGTGGTCTCAAAATGAGAGCTAGCACTGCCCAAATTTATTAAGCACCCATCGGGGGCCCCTGAGAACTCCTAGTACCACCTAGCTGATCTTTCACAGGTGGGTTCCATGATGGCAACCCCCATTTTGGAAAACTGAGGCTCAAAGAAACTGGACATACCAGGGCCTGTCTGGGAGGTCCCGAGGCCTAAAAGCTACTCCCCACCTCCCTCCCTCACACCTTCACAAGCACTGGGGGAGAGCTTCGCAGGCTCCGGGCACTGGGCTGGGAATTCCAGAACTCGTGCGAGCTTTGTTCTCTGTCCTCAAGTGGCTTCGAAGCTAATAGCGGGGACCGGCACCGAAATGACTAAGGATAACATAAAACGGGATTGGAGAAAAGAATTAGAAAAGAGGATCCAGTAAAAACTACGTGTGAGGGGGGTGGGTGGATTCTGGCTAGGTAGGAACGGGAGGGCTTCACGGAGGCGGAGGCAGGATCTCAGCTAAGCCTCGAGGAAACACAAACTGTTAGCAAACAAGGACAGCCAGCAGGGGGAGGGCTCACTGAGGCCTCCGGAGGTGTCTGGCAGCCCACCGACGCTGAGGGCCCCGGAGGAGCCTCTGCGACGAGGCACTTGGGCAAAAAGTAACCCACCGAGAGCATTACTCCACACAGGTGCCCAGGGCCTCCCCTTATGGACCCGGTATCCCGGGTCCCCACCTCTTTTCTCCTCTGCAAGAACCCCTCACAATGAGCCCTTTGCCTAACTCCAACAGCCAACCACCTTGAGCGTCAGGAATTAAGCAAGCTTGGGGAAGTTCTCTCCCACTGTCTCCTTTTTAATTTTTCTAACATTTAAATTTTGAATGTTATTAATTCTTCAAAATAGGTTTTATAGGAGGTAAACATAGAACAAAAGAGTCGAAAGGACATATGATGGAAAGTATCCCTCCCACCCCGCATCTCACCCCGAGCTCCCCTTCCTATTCCCGGGGTCACCAATATTCCCAGGGCCTGTGGATCCTTTCAGAGACTGCCTCCCTGCGTGTCCTCTTTAGAAGACAAATACCTTTTTCTGCTGAAACCAACTTTCTGGGCCGTTTTGGGACTTCCCAGAATGGGCGCACGAGGCGAAAATACACAATTCCCGGCCCAGATGGAACAGCCGCAAAATCCTCCCGGAGACCCCATGGACACATGCACGAGGCTTGTCCTGGGGCTAAGAATAGCCCCTTGTTGTGCCTTACACGCCATCTCTCTTGTAATGCTCCCAGGAACCTTATGGGCGGTGTTACTCTCATTGTCCCCATTTCTGGATGTAGAAACTGAGGCTCAGAGAGGTTCAGAAACGTCCCTCAGTCACCCAGCTAGTAAGTGGCAGCCTCAGGATTTGAACCCAGGCCTGTCTGACAGCACATCTTTGACTCTTAACCCCTACACAACTCTTTCTAGGAAAACTAAGGATTTGGATTTCGGAGACTGAAGTCTTCCGGAGGGCAGGGGGAGGTGAGGAAGCCATGCGAAGAGCCTAAAATCCAGTCTCCGCTCAGATGTCCTTGGAGAAACTCACTGTTTAAAGAACAAGAGTTTAACTGAGTAAATTTGAAGATCTGATTGGCTTTATTTATTTTTTTAGATTTTATTCATTTATTTGTTAGAGGGAGAGCTCAAGCAGGGGGAGTGGCAGGCAGAGAGAGAAGCTGACTCCTCACTGAGCAGGGAGCCCAATACGGGGCTCCATCCCAGGACCCTGGGACCATGACCTGAGCCGAAGGCAGACACTTAACCGACTGAGCCACCCAGGCGTCCCACCAACTGGCTTTATTAAGTGATGCATGAATCGGGCAGCACCCCATCTAGCAAGTAGAGGGGAGCTCTGAGGAAATAAAGAGGGGAGCTCTGTACAAAATAGAAGGTTTTTATAGAAAGGAGGCTGGGCAAGAAAGTTATTAGCAAAAGAAAAGAAAGGATTGTTCCATGCCAGGTCACCTTCCCTTGGGGGGGGGGGAAGGGCAGGGAGGTCTTAGTAGGTAAATGACCTACCTTCCTTTGAGGGATGGAGAGGGCCCATGTGACAGATGACCTCATTGGTGCTGATCAGAAAATTCCTAACTGACCAGTTAAGACTTAGTTCTAGGGAGGGTTGAAATGGCAATTACTTGAGGTATTAAGCCCCAATTTGGTGACTTGGCCTAAGCGACGCCATCTGGGGCCTGCGGTTTTCTTTTCACCATCACCTGCAAAGAACATTCCAAGTCTCCTCGTGAGAATTTTCTCACCCAGCTCAGGTTTTGCACTGAATTTTAGGGAAGGAAAGAGCTGTGACAAGGAACGGAAACCTTCCGGGCAAACTGAGCTTTCCAGGTCTTCCATGGGCAAATGCCGTGAGGAAAGGGATCTCTTTGCAAAGAAGGCCAGAGCCATCTTTTACGGAGGAGGTGTTGAGAGACCCAGCCATCTCGGATCTGATCCAACAGTAGCTGCCTTCTGTGGGCCCTGAGAAGCCCTGGCAAATTCCCCCACACCCCAACAAGGGGAGGAATGCTCTGGTCACTCTGAGGACACAAGGCAGTGTTTTCTAGTGGCCTCAGGGGGGCCTCTGTGCAGACAGGCTTCCAGGAGAAGCTCGGGCCATCACACTGAACAGAAATGATTGCGCTAATAAGGAGATAGGTGGTCTGCAGGAACCCTGCCTTGGCCCCAAGCCTCCAGTTAATGAGACTTCACAGGGAGAAAGAGCCTCTAGGGTGAGTGGGGGTGGGGCCCAAGGGGCTGCAGAACAGCTGAAGGCCAGCAGGGGCTGAGGCTGTTTATTAGGGGACAAAGAAAGGACTTGGCTCCCCAGGCTGAGGTCAAACTCAAGGTATCCCGGGGAAGTGGCAAGGGAATTTATGAAGTGAGGAGGTGGCTGGTTGGACAGCTGACTGCTGGCCCCTGCCCCAACCCTGTTGCCTCAACCCCTGAACCACCCCCAGAGAGCCTTCAACCTTGATGAAGCAAGATTCTTGCCAGCAAGTAGGGCAAATGCCCAGGATTCCAGTCTACCCAAGGGGCTTCTGGGAGATGATGCTCATGCAATGACACAGGTTGTAAAATGGGCTGGGAAGGGGGACAGCAGGGACCACTATTTCCTGTGTTCCTACAAAAGTCTGGAACCACCCACCACACACTTCTGAACTCTTTTCAGCTCAGACTCACAGATCTCCCCCAGCGCAGGACATCCTGAGCTGGGGGACCGCCTCTGGTACTGTTTGTGGTAGTCTCCTACTTCTGAGGACAGGCAAGTGGGTCCCAGTTTTGTAAGCACGAGGCAGGAATGGGCAGACTGCTCCCCCCCCATTCCCACCCTGCAATTCTCAGATATTATGTGCGGCATGAGCTTGCCTGAAAGGAGAGGGTGAACTTTCTGGGACTGAGCAGGAGAGAATTCAGGCATTGCTGTTCTGGAACACTGGAAAATACAGGTGGGAGGAGAGACATTATTTTACATTCAAGGATGTAAATTCAGACACTTTAGTTATGTGGCCAGGTTTCCATGGAAACCAGATTCCTTTTCTAATAAAGGAAGGAGTGTGTGTGTGTGTGTGTGTGTGTGTGTGTGTGTGTGTGTGTTTGGGGTAGGGCAGAAGATCCTGACAAGAAGAGCAATATTTGCTTTGCCTACATTTTGCATTTAGACCCCATCCCTCCCCAACACGGGCACCCTGATGTCTGCACAAAATACGGGCACATTTGTCCTTCAGGAAGACTAAAAACACAGCCCAACCTGGTCTTCTCTGGCCAAGTCCCTCCCAGAGTGCAGCTTGATCCCCACAAGGGACCTGTTCTTCCCTCCACCCACCCCAGCTTCTCTGCTGGGAAATACCCAGACACCCACCTCCCATCACCAGCCCTTCCTGATGGCCCCCCACCATGGACATTTTGGCTTCCAGGAGCTCCCTTCGCCCTCAGCCTGACCTTGCTCTGCAGAGCCTGGGCCCCCGACCCCCAGCAGGTGGCTAGTGCGGCTGCCAGGCCCATCCATCAGGTCTGCACAAGCCGCCTTCCCCACCAGCCCCCAGCACACCCAGCCTGTAAATGTCAGCATGCCGTCAGAGGGCCCACCGGGAGGGGCTCCCAGGGTCTATCTGCTGCCAGTGCCCCCTGGGCAGCCCTGTCGGTGTGACAGCTCCTGGGCAGACAAAAGTGATGATTCCTCCTTTCCCATCCACCTTTTGTGGGGGCCCATAGCCCCCTCCCACCTGGTGACCTGCTGGGCCTACAGAGACCAAAGCTTCCAGTCAAAGATAAAAAATGCCAGGCTATTGACTAAAACACAATAAAGGGCCAATTTGCATGTTATTTACATAACCCATTAATGCCAAAGGGCCCAAAGGCCCTCATCCCCAGCCTCTTCTCCCCAGGGCGGCCCCCAGCTTCTTCCCCACACTGCAGAGTGGGCTTGACCCTGTATCCAAATTCCAGCTTCTGTTTTCCAAATTCTGTTTTCTCCTGCCCCACCACACCCCACCCTCTGGGTGGGGAACTGCTCCAAGTATCCCTGTGGATGGCAAGGGCCTGGAAGGTGTCCCAGCCCCAGGAGAAGAGTCAAATCCCCACTTGCCTGGTGCCTCACCCCTGCGGGCCCCTCCAGACCTGCTGTGTTTGTGTGGGAACGGAACAACACTAGGAGAGGCTGATGTTCCTGCAGCTGGGCTGTGTTTTAGGGTCTGGCAGGGGTGAGGGGAGGGCAGCAGGGCAGGTCCCGAGGGTGGAGGAAGGCGACTGGGCAGCAGAATGGTTGGGACCCCGCAGTCACGGCTCACACGTGGTTTTTCTCCCCGCAATGTTCTCAGCTCCAAACCTGCGGGTCCTGAGTCAGAAACTTCTGGGACCGTCCCAAGCTTTAGTTGAGATGCAAACTGCTGCATTTTCCCACACCCGCTTACTGCAAAGGGAGCCAGCCCCTGCACCCTCCCAGCTCCGCTTGGCCTCAGGAGTGGGTTTAAGCTCACGCTGCTGCATAGCCCATGCGTGGGAAGCCTCATGGGGGTGAGGCTCCAAACTCCTGGGTCCATTACTCAGGCTCCTCCTGTGTTCCCAAACCCCTGAACCCCATGTTCTCTCCAACAAGAAGGCAAAGGAACCACATAGGATGTACTGGTGCCTCCGTGTGTTGTCACCTCCCTTCCAGGTCTGGTGACACACAAGAGCTGCACACATCCTGCCCCCTGCACGCGCCCCTACCACTAAGGCCACGGCCAACGACCTACGCCTGGGGACTGCTACAAGAGGGGCCGGACTCAGCCCCTGTTGGATGCGCTAAGGAAGCTCACCGCCCTAGAATCTAGAGCCCCCGATGCTACCAGGCCCAGCCGGCCACAGAAGAGGGAGGGGCCTCTATGTCCAAAGCAGGTCTAACCTTGCCTCTTCTGATCTCTGGGCTGCCAGGAGCTGAGGGAAGTGACACTGCCTGGGGACCAGAGAATGGCGACCCCCCCCTCACTCCCTCTGACCACAGTGTAGGTCCCCTTGGAGAGTGGGCCATGGAGCTGGCTGGAAGCATTCCCCTCGGGCAGCTCAGCAGTGACTACCAGGTCCCTGACGGCAGACCCCTGGCTCCCTGAGCGCCACTCCACGTCTCCGTGCCTCTGCTTCCCTCTTACGATGGGGTGAGGAACCCCCTTCCTATGGCTGTGGCAAGGACCACACACCTTACCCATATGAAGCATGGACTGTGGGCCTGGCACATAATGGGCACTCAGTGATGGCAGCTGTGGGCATCTCAACTCCTGCCCAGCCTCAGAGGTTGGATGGAGAGGGAAGGTTTGACGGAGGAACTTCACACTTCACTGCCCAATCTTTCTTCAGAAAAAGAAGAACCAAATTTTCTGGTCTCTAGCCTAGCCCCAAAGCCTCTGCCCCTCACCCCTTGACTCTGCTTCTCGGTATGGCATAAGGGGAACGTGGGTTTTGGAACATGGGTTGAAGTCCCAGCTGGAGCCGGCTGTGTGGCCTTAAGAAAGTGACTTACATGACCTAATTGTCCTTGGCTATAAAATCACGGCCAGTGGTATCTGTCTTACCAGGTGGGCCCTGTGGTCACTGATGATGCATCGCTCTCACCTGCCCGGAGACACACACACTCGGCCAAGGGCCTTCCACAGAGGTGCTCATCACCATGCCTTGCACACACATGCGAACGTGTGCGGTCCGCCCCACTGCTGGGCAGCGCTGCAGGCCATCCCCAGCTCCTGAGACCCAGGCTGGGCCTGAGCCCAGAGCGCCCAGGGGCCTGCCCTAAGCCCTGCTCTGCAGCTGAGTGGAGGAGGGAGGGGCAGCTCTGGGAGAAAGCAAACTTCAGACCCATTATCCCCCAGCCCCACTCTCTGCTCTCAGAACAATTAAAGGTCTCTAATCCGGAATGAAAAGCCAATACAGCGCTCCTCTCGTCCGCCCCCCCACCCCACTTCCTCTAATCAGGGCCATGGGCCCTGGCTCCTGTTTTCAATACAAATATTCAATTAAACTTTCCTGGAGGTTCCAGTAATTGGGTCCCAAAGGGGGAGCTTCCCCCTTTGGGGAGGCTGGGGTTCCAGCCCGAGCCCCAAGGCTGACCTGCTGTAACACAGAGGAAAGAAACTTCCCTCCTCTGACGACTTCCAGGAACCACCTCCATCAGAAACGTTTTCCTGCGAGTCCTGAGGGTAAAGACTTAAGATACCAGGATTTAGGAAGAGAGACCCAGGACAAGGTGATTTTTAGAACATAGGGAGGAAGTGAGGGTTAGTGGTTTTTCTTTCCTCTTTCCTTTCTTCCTTTTTCTTTCTTTCTTTCTTTTTCTTTCTTTCTTTCTTTCTTTCTTTCTTTCTTTCTTTCTTTCTTTCTTTCTTTCTTTCTTTCTTTCTTTTTCTTTCTTTCTTTCTTTCTTTCTTTCTTTCTTTCTTTCTTTCTTTCTTTCTTTCTTTCTTTCTTTCTTTCTTTCTTTCTTTCTTTCTTTCTTTCTTTCTTTCTTTCTTTCTTTTTCTTTCTTTCTTTCTTTTCTTTTCTTTCTTTTCTTTTTTATTTTTGGTTCCATCTTAAGAAATCAAGTTACCAGCCAGGCTGTGGGTGAGGGGAGGGGGGAGACTGAAGAAGGAGCCCAGCTGGCCCTCCTAATTACAAACCCTAAAGCCCTCTTGACAGATCTGCCTGACAGTGTGGGATCGACTCCTCTTATCCCAGCGCGGGCTGCACCTGGAGGTCTCTGCTCATGACCTCTAGACGAAGGACAAGGTTGACTGGAAAAGGAAGAGGGGAGGGGAGGGAACAGGAGCCCCCTCATCAGTGTGGAAGGGAGACAGACTCCTGGACAGCTGGCTGGGGCTGGTGGGGGGATCAGCATCCTGGGATGGGGTCACAGAAGGAATGGACGGACCTGGGTGCTGGGGCCTCCACTGAAGGTAACTGTGGCTAGATTTCACTTAAACTTCTCTTGGTTTGATGGCTGTCTGGGACTTCTCCAAAGCCTTGTCTATAAGACTGTCCCCAGGATGCTGGGTCAGCATCTCCAGATCCAGCAACCCCAAATTTCAGAAGGATTTGAGGGCTACAGTTCATCCCAAAGATGTTCAACCATTGTGACCAGAGCAGGCCCAAGACCTCCAGCCAGATGGGTAGAGGCTGGAGCGCCAGAGCCAGAAGTCAATGTGTGAAGTCTGGGGAGAGGGCGAGCAGATTGGGAGACGCTCCCCATGGCAGGGAGCCCGGGAAGCCAGGGCTGAGCCAGGAGCTTCCAAGGGAGTCTGGCTTGGGGATTTACGAGTCTCTTGTTTCCATTAAAAAAAGACTCTAGGCCTCAAGTGCTCTGGAGAGGATTGTTATCCAGAGCCAAGACACAGGGTGGAAAGAAAGCTGGCTTTCTGAAGAGGCACTGTACTGTCCCCTCTGAGACAAGATTCAGGGCTCCCTGACCCCTTGTCCCAGTATGGGGCTTGGAACTTCTCTTTCAATCACTTGGGACAAAGGACATGCAGAAGAGAGGGAAAGGACCTTGAGCCCAAGAAGGAGCTTCAAGTTCTTGAAAAGTGGCAGTGAGGCAGCTGAGAATCTCAGCCCATCTGACTCAGGATGGGAGAAGTCACTATTTGTGAACTTGCTGTCTCTCCAGGTTCATTTTTCTCAGTTGTTCCAGAAGCATCTCCTCTGTGACCCAAATGGTGCTGTCATTTCCGCTCTCTCTACAACTTCCTTTTGCATTGTCCACGCTAGGATTTGGGCTTCCCATCAATCCTTTGGTTCAGATTCCACAGAAATCTCCATTTGGGCATCAGATTGTCAGACAGGAAGATGCTGAACTCTCGGGTGGTCCACACGACATGCTAGGATTTGGGTTTCCCATCAATCCTTTGGTTCAGATTCCACAAAAATCTCCATTTGGGCATCGGATTGTCAGACAGGGAGATGCTGAACTCTCGGGTGGTCCGCACGAGCTGTGCACAGGTGGACACAGACTGTGGCTGCCGGTGCTGATGAATCTTGTATTTGTTGTCTTCTTGCTATTGATTCTGCTTAGGGACAGTCCCAGAATGACTGGGACTCTAGGAGAAGAGATGAAAGAGGCCCCAGTGACCGGTGACATCAGGAAATGAACTGTGTTAATGGAGGGAAAGGAGGTCTCCTACGAGGCTCTAGACTAAAAGTGAGAAGAACATTTCTGGGATCTTAATGGGGGCGGGGAGAGGAGCAAGAAAGAGGGAAGTGATGATGCTGGGGTGAGCAGATTAAGAGGCTCCCAGCCATTAAGAGCAGATTAAGAGCTCCCGGTCCTATTAGTTAAGGTGCAAATCCAGCAGGAGACCAGAGCTATGGCACGAGATTGTCTTCAGTGGAATAAAAACACCCTGGAGATGTTTGAAATCCAGCTCATTTTTTTTTAAAGATTTTTTTTAAAATTTATTTATTCATGAGGGACGGAGAGAGAGAGAGAGAGAGAGGCAGAGGGAGAAGCAGGCTCCCAAGGAGCAGGGAGCCCCATGCTGGACTCGATCCCAAGACCCTGGGATCATGACCTGAGCTGAAGGCAGACGCTTAACCATCTGAGCCACCCAGGCGCCCTGAAATCCAGCTCATGATCAACAAGTATGACTGACAGTAAGATACTTATAGGGATTTTTTTTCTTTGTGACAGAGAAAAAGAATTGCAGGAGATAGAGATCCCCAAACTCCATCTGCATGCGGTGCCTCCACACCTTTATACATGGCATTCATCTGCCTGCAATGTCCCTCCTCTCCTTTATGTGCCTGTTCTTTGCTTCCCAGTCTCCACTAAGTTCGGTCGGTGGTCCTTCTCTCTGCTTACAGGGTTATTGTGAGGATTCAGTGAATTGATTTATATAAAATACTTGGACAGGACTTGGAATACAACACTCCAAGATGAGTGATTATTATTTGCTACCACAGTGCCCTGCACATACCTCTACACAGATTAGTGGGTTGGTAGTCATGTGCTTGTCTATTGCAACCACCCGACAGTGAGTTCTTGGCCAACGGGAACCATTCATTAAACGTTTTTGTATCCTAAGAACCTGGGATAGGGGGCAGTTGAGAGCCTATTATATGCTAAGTGATCACTTAAATGTTGAATGAATATATAAATGAAAAAAATGAATGCCTATGCACTTTCGAGATGTGTTATAAGCAAAACATGTGCCTGCCACCAGAGGTGGTCACATTCCCTTGGACATGTGTTCCTTCACCCCTCACCCACTGGTTCGGGCACTCAGCCAACAGCCTGTGGTCCACTCTCTTAGGAGAGAGTTCATTTTGCTTTTCTCCAAGGCAGCCAACATCAACAGCAACGTGGAGATGAAAAACAGACCAGGACCAATGAAAGCTGCTCCTTCTCCAGCTGGAGGTTCCAACTGTTTTAATTCTGCTAATGAGACCCAGCTAGGAGTAATCAGGAAACATCTAAAATTAGCTGTTTTAATTTGAGCAAGAGGGAAAGGGACTCAGAAGGGGGCACAGTCTCTACTGGAGAGAGTGGGATCCCAAAAAACTCCAAAAAACCAGAGCAACATCTGGTACTCCCGCACCCAAGAGAATGCCCAAGGTGGACTTGGGATCTCCATGACTCAGCACTTATCCACAGATTAGAACAATTCACTCATCAATTTTCCAAGAATCCATTGTGTTTCAAGTTAGAGGCCATGGCTACAACCTGGAAAATATTAGCTGGAGTTTGGTTATGGGAGACCGTCTTCCAACCACTTTCTACTTCATCATTTTGCTTCTTCTTGGCCACCACTAAACGTTAGGCATATGGTAGGTGCCTCATTGCCTTTGCCAAACTTTTTTTATATCCGCTGAACCCCTAAGAGAAACTTATTGTCTACCATCAATTGAATAATCCATGAAACACTTACTGAGTAAGTGTTATAAGCTACATACTGAGGTAAGGATGAGGGCTTCACACAGAGAGGAAAGAGACACAGTTGGGCCTGAAGAAGCTCAGTCTGCTGGGGAGACCGAATGGAAATGAATGCCACATACCACGGGATGATCGCTATGTGGAAGTGATGTACGTCCCAGGAATAGTGGGAGCCCAGGCAGAGAACGATCCAGGTCTGCCTAAGGGGGAATCAGAGGAAGATTTTATTTGGCACTTAGCATACAGTGCCTTGTGTTACTAGTTTTCTTTTTTTCCTTACTCTCCAGATATGAGAAACTTGCAGCCAAAGAATGTCTTCTGATCCTTTATATTCCCATCTTCACAGAACCTTTCACATAGTGCGAGTCCAATAAATGTTTTTCATTGGTGATTGCCTAAGAATGTGGGCAAGTTGCATTAGAGCAAATGGTGTCTGTTTTCAGTCCTCTGAGACTCTACAAAAATAAGTAGAAACTGTAGGGGAAAGCATTAGGATGAGGGCTCCTGGGCCAACCAGTGGATGACCCAGTGAGGTTGTAGGAGCTCCTTCTTTGAGATGCTACAGACACCGGAAAGTAGCTCATGTGTCCATGGCAGTTTAGATCCGGTACCCCCTAGGACATGACAGTGAATTAGATGAACTTCCAAGGATTGGCCCCAAGGATTCTCTTGTGTCCACTTTTCCTTGCTTCGTCTGCCCGTGGTTCTCAGCCCTGAACGCATGTGTCACCTGGAGAGCTTTTCCACCTTCCAGCAATTTCCCTCTGCTCTTAGCTTAGGGAAGACATCCTTACCTTGACCCCAAGAGCCCCTCCAGCCACGCCAGCCTCCCCTTGGGCCCCTCTGCTATGCTCCCCACACTGTCCTCTCTGTCCCTTACATGTGCCAAGCCCTTCCCTCCTTGGGGCCTTCTCCGAGGTTGTATCCTCTACCTGGGGAGTTCTTTCCCTTTCTCCCTGCCTCAGGAGTGCCCTCCCTTCTTCTCCAAGAGGCAGTAGATGTTAAGAGCTTTAGAGCAAGGGCACTTAGATTCAATCCCGGCTCCAGGACAGGATCCACTGTCTCGAGCGTGTCACATGCTGTCAAAGCCATCGTTTCTTTATCATGGCATTCATTCTATGCTTTTTTGGTTTGTTTTAGATGAAAATGAATGTCTCTGCCTGGGTTCCTAAAGCAGACCCCTGCCTGAAGCTTCCTTTATTCTTCCAGTATTTGGGGGTACAGGATCATCTCCAGCTTTCCCCAAACTGGGCAATTTACAGCTAGAGAGAATCGTGACTTCCTCTCTCTCTCCCCCATAAAAAAGCAGAAAGCAAGTTGGACATCAAAAGCCCCTTTAAAACCAACATTTTGATGACTTAAGAGTAAATGAATGAGAAACATACGGCTTAAATTTCCTTTATGATACACAAGGGCGCTTTCTGGACTCACTTTCCATCCCTGCCAAGCTAATGATGAGAGGGGAAGCTGCCCAATCCTCACATCATCAACAGATGGCTCCCCATATTTAGAAAATTTTCACGTGGCCAAGGAAGGAAACTGCCAGCTCCCCGACTCAGTTGTGCGCCTAGTGGTGCTCTTGCCTGCTTCTACGTCTCATCCCAGGCAGAAAGAAATTCTACACCCAGTGGCCCTGAGGCCCATGGCAGGAGGGAATGCCTTCTCTGAGCTGACAGTGGGCGTAGCAGGAAGAGCACAGGACCTCAGAAAGATCCGGAGGTTAGGGGCGCCTGGGTGGCTCAGTTGGTTAAGCGGCTGCCTTCGGCTCAGGTCATGATCCTCGGGTCCTGGGATGGAGCCCCTCGATGGGCTCCCTGCTGAGCAGGGAGTCTGCTTTTCCCTCTCCCTCTGCCTGCCGCTCCCCCTGCTGTACTCTCTCTCTCTCTCTGTCAAATAAATAAATAAAATCTTTAAATAAAAGAGACACTCTCTTCAATAAATGGTGCTGGGCAAATTGGACAGCTATATACAGAAGAATGAAACTCAGCCATTCTCTTACACCGTACACAAAGCTAAACTCTAAATGGATGAAAGACCTCAATGTGAGATAGGAATCCATCAAAATCCTAGAGGAAATTCAAGTCAAAACCACATTGAGATACCACTTTACACCAGTTAGAATGGCAAAAATTGACAAGGCAAGAAACAACAAATGTTGGAGAGGATGTGGAGAAAGGGGAACCCTCTTACACTGTTGGTGGGAATGCAAGTTGGTACAGCCACATGGAAAACAGTGTGGAGATTCCTCAAAAAGTTAAAAATAGAGCTGCCATACGATCTAGCAATTGCACTACTGGGCATTTATTTACCCTAAAGATACAGATGCAGTGATCCAAAGGGGCACCTGCACCCCGATGTTCATAGAAGCAATGTCCGCAATAGCCAAACTGTGGAAAGAGCTGAGATGCCCTTCAACAGATGAATGGATAAAGGAGATGTGGCCCATATATACAATGGAATATTACTCAGCCATCAGAAAGGATGGATACCCAACATTTGCATCAACATGGATGGGACTGGAGGAGATTATGCTAAGTGAAATAAGTCAAGCAGAGAAAGTCAATTATCAGATGGTTTTGCTTATTTGTGGAACATAAGGAAGAGCATGGAGGACATTAGGAGAAGGAAGGGAAAAATGAAGGGGGGGAAATCGGAGGGAGAGACGAACCATGAGAGACTATGGACTCTGAGAAACAAACTGAGGGTTCTAGAGGGGAGGGGGGAGGGGGGATGGGTGAGCCTGGTGATGGGTATTAAAGAGGGCACGTTCTGCATGGAGCACTGGGTGTTATGCACAAACAATGAATCATGGAACACTACATCCAAAACTAATGATGTAATGTATGGTGATTAACATAACATAATACAAAAAATTATAAAAAAAAAAGATTCTCTCTGTCCCTCTCCTTCTGCCCCTCCCCACCTCTCTTTAAAAAAAAAAAAGAGGTTGGATCTCAGAGACCATTAAGAATAAAAAACTTGAATTGAAAAAAAAAAAAAGGAGATCGGGAGGCCTAGATACTAGGCTGGATTTGCCACTGGCGAGGCCGTATGAAGTCCCTGAGCCGTCATTTTTCTCACTTGCAAGATGGAGATAGGATCCTGCTCTGTGCGTGATAGCGTTGTAAGGATAAATGAGATGACACACAATATCATGTCTGTCACCCAGCAAATAGTCAACACTGACTGACTCTGCAAGCAATGTGAAGGTAAGGACACCAGAAGTCTTAACCAGTCTATGAGTATAGAAGTCAACAGCTGGCTTCTTTGGTTCCCTTCTGGCGGGGGGAATTGAGACCCTGTCCGTAGATGGCAGGAGAGCCTGGGAGACTCGGCCCTTGTCCTGGCACTGTGATCCCAGGGTGACCATCGTGGAGACACTGAGCGCTGGTGGTGACTGCCCAGTGCAGTGACATCCTCCCTTCCCAAGGCCCAGCCTCCCTGTAGAGTCACTGGTGCATGGCTGTACAGACTGTCTTCTTTAAAACCCTTCCAACACTGACACAAACATATCCCAGAGTCACAGCAGGACAGAGCTAGCATAGCTGGAGGCCCCGGGCTCCGGATACCCCACTGCATTTCCATGAGCAGGGCCGTGCCCCGGTGGGTGCTGACCTGAGCTCTATGGGCCCGCCCTTGCCACCAGCATTTGGTGGTGGTGGAAACCAGTTGAAATGAACATCAAGCAAAGCCAAGCAAGGGCGTGGGGGTGAGGTGGGGTGAGGGCTAGGGATTGACGGCATAAAATGATGAGTAGCTGGGGGTAGGGTGGCTTAGGGAAGACTTGAAAGCTGCCTCTTCCTTCTGCCTCCAGCTACTGATTTTAGAAATCTGTTCGCCGATGGCCTAACAGCCTGCTCCGGGCCAGGCCAGGAGCAGGGTCAGAGTGGAGAACGTGACAGATAAAGCCCCTGCCTTCATGGAACTTCTGGTCTAGCAGAAGTCTGATGAGAAACTCAGTCACTACAGGGGTGCTAAGATGGAGGAGAAGGGCAGGGTGCTCCAGGAACACATGCCAACTGGACTTAATGGGCCTGGGTAATCAGGGAAGGCTTTCTAGAGGTGGTGATGTAGAAGGTGAGACTGAAGGGTCAATAGGGGTTTGCTAGGCAAAGGGCTATGGAAGGGTGAGGGTGGGAGGAGGAGGCTAGGCGTGTTAAGAGCTGTCTAGGTAAAGGGAAATGTATGTGCCTGGTCAATGTACTGACTTTGAGAGATTTATTTTTTTCATTTTTAATTTTTTTTGGCTTCCTTTTGCCTCCCTGCGTTTTCAGGTTTGCAGATGGATACACATGTATATGTAAATATCTGAGTTATTCTCCATGGAGTTCCTGGGTCCCTTGCAAACTGGTATATGTGGCAAAATACAGTTGGAATAGACGATGTCACCTCACTTCACATACTAGAATTTTCACTCTGACACTGGGAGATCCCTACTTACATATGCTTCTTCATGTTTATCTCCTCAATAGTATTGTCCCTACATCATTCCTTCTGTAATTAAATGAATGATTTGGATGAAAACATAGGGTTGTGCACTGTAGTAGTTAAAAGCATGTGTTGGAATCAGATAGATGAGTTTAAATCCCTTTTGCACAATGTATTAACTCTTGACCTTGGGAAAAGGAATTAGTCTCTAATCCTCAGTTGCTCTATTTGGAAAATGGAGCGAATAAGAGTGCCTACCGCATTAAGTTGTTGTGAGGATTAAAGGGAAATTTCTATGTAAAGTGATCAGACTAGTGCCGGTACATGCTGAGCCCACAGTGTGTGTTGGCTATTTTGGAAAGAGTCAGAGACTCTTAGATGAGGCTGAGAACAACCGAAAACTCCTTCATCAAGAAAATCCAGATCTCAGTAGGTTGGACCTAGAGGGCAAATCAGGCAAGATAAAATTTAATAGGAATAAATACAAGATCCTGAATTAGATCTCTTTCTCTTTCTTACACACACACACCCCACACACATACCACACACACATACCACACACACCACACCACACACACACACCATATACCACACATATGCACCACACCACACGCACACCACATACCACACACAGTACACCATATACCATGCACACTACACGCACACCATACACACACCACATACCACATACACACCACAAACACATACCACACACACACATGTCATATACACACCACAAACACATACCACACATACACCACACATACCACATATACACACCATACACACGCCATACACACATACACATCACACACGCAAACCACATACACACCACACATACACTATACACCACACACACCATACACATACCACACATACACCACATGCATATATCCCACACATATATACCACACACACACCATAACACATACACACACCACACACACACACCACACACACACACACACACACACACACACACACACACACAGAGCCCTATAACCGTGAGACAGGGAAGCCAGCAGAACATACTGCCTATGTCTATGTTACCATGGCAATCCAAAAGTCTCCATCTTCAAGGTGATCTTCTGGTCCTCGGCTGCCAGACCCACCCCCAGCTACTGGAAATGTGATGCGCTGGTGGCTCACACCCTGTCCCTCACTGGCAACTGCCCCACTCAAGGTTGTGCTTCCTCTCCAGGGGGTGGCCTAATGTGGGGAAAGAAGGGCCTGGCCATCTTGCCACATCAGAAGCAACTCTGAAGGGCTATCCCAGCTCCAGAGAGCCTTGTGGGACCAGATGAGGTGAGAATGGGATCGGCTCCCCTCTGCTCAATCCCACTGTTCTCATTTTCTTACTGGGATGTCTCGCCATTAGAGTCCGGCCCGTGGGTGAATGCAGACAAGCGAGCAGGCAACTGTCATAGTGGACAGAGCTAGGAATAGGGTGCAGAGTGCAATGGAAGCGCCTAGGAGATCCACCTAATCCACACTTGGGGGGTCAAGGAGGCTTCCCAGGAGAGGTATTCTGAACTGAGATCCAACATGGAGCATGGCCAGGGTGGGGAAAATGATTTTGAACCTCCAGCCAGTCCTACATGGAAGAGGAAAGACCCAGGCTCTTTACTGTGAACCCAAGGCTGGGTAGAAGTTCTCAGGGGAGTGGCCCCCTTCCGCCTGGGCTCCTCCGGGCCTCCCGGGTCTCTACCCAAAGCCAGTGTGGACAGAGGGCCTTGTTTGCGACTGCCAACACCACCAGCTCCTCCAAGTGCCCCAGGACAGGGAGAAGGCTTACTCTTTGAGGATTTAGTTTTCCTGTCCCCAACCCCCACCCCATCCTAAGTGAGGCTGAGCTCAGAGATTAAAAACTCATTCCCTTACAGGAAATGAAGAGCTGTTGCCAGGACCGCCCAGCCGAGAAAATACGAACAAGATGCTTCATGCCGCCGATGAACTCCCAACTCTTACAGCTCCAGGGAAGGCAGGGAGATGGGCCACTGTCCCAGGCACTCCCATATTTGTTCTCAGCTGGGCTTCACCCTGAGTGTGGGAAGTCCCTGGCTGTGGTTGCTAGAATATCCTGGCTCCCATGGCTATAAATTGCCCCATTCACGAGGCAGAGCTGCACGGGAGTGATATGGAGAGGGCCACTGGGTTCTAGACCAGACTCGCAACCAATTGGTTGTACAACCTTGGATAAGTTGGTTCACCTCTCCTATCTAATAAGATTGCTGGGCTTCTGGATTTCTAAGATTTCTTCCATCCAATTCTAATTTTTGAGGAAGGAAATGGAAAAGTTTACTAATATGAACAGAATCTCACAGCCCAACAGCTGAGATTTCCAATCCCCCAGTCCGATTTATACTTCTTTTCTTCCAAGGAGAAGGGAGGACCCCAGGGAAGTCAGTGAAATTTCTCTTTAAAACCATTCTGGTGTTTCTGTTGGGCCTTTGGGTCAAGGTAAAGGCTCATGAAAGCTTTAGACAGACAAGGTAGATTTTTCCTTGCTGTTTGGGATGCCTACTCGGGTGGTCTCCCATCTGGATTCTCTTGCCCAGACTCCTCCCTCTACAATCTCAGCACCACGGGTCCTCTTCAAAGGTCCAACATTCCTCCTGCCCTTTGTGCTAGATGTCCTAGAATTTGGGTAATAGTTGTCCTTGATGGTGCCTGGCACTTCTTTGTCAGGAATTGGATCAAGTAAGTCAGCAAACACTTATTGAGTAACTACCAACCGTAAACCTACATGCTAGAGACAGTGGGGCTAGCAAAGACTATGACTAGTCCCTACTGTGAGTAGGGGCATAGACAATTGGGGGATGTGCATTCTCTTGTCCTTTACTGTCTCCCCACTGCCGATTGTCAATTCCTAGGTATTATTCCCCATGATAGGGGTGTCCAGATGGCCACATTTTCCAGGACGGTTGAGAAGCTCAGCTAGGACAAGCCTCCCTCAGACAGGTACTCCCAGGCTAAGATGTATACTTCTGCAAATGATAACAGGCAGCCATTATAGCCATTAGAATCTGAGAGTGTACTCCATTGTCTGGGAAGAACAGTCTTTTTGACAGAATGACATAGCATCAGGAAGGACTTACATGAGAGATGTATTAGTTACCTATTGCTGTATAATAAATTACTATAACCTTAGTGGTTTAAAGCAACAAATATTTATTATCTCATGGTTTCTATGGGTCAGGAATTTAAGCAGAGCTTAACTGGGTCCTCCAATTCAGGGTTTCTCACAAAGCTGCAATCAAGTTGTTGGTCTGGATTAGGATCTCATCTGAAGCTCAACTGGGGAAGGATTCCCTTCCAAAAACAATTGTTGGCAGGGTTCAGTTCCTTGCAGGCTGTTGGTCTGAGGCAGCCCTCAGTTCCTTGTCACGTGGGTCTCCTCAACATGGCCACTTGCATCCATGCAAGCCAAGAAGGCAGTAGAGGGAAGCTAGCAAGAAGGAAGTTACATCTTATGTAACGTAAGCAGGGAAGTGACATCCCATCACCTTTACTGTATTCTTTTTGCTAGAAGTTAGGTCACAGTTTCTGCCCACACTCAAGGAGAGGGGACTACACAAGGAGGTGGAGACCATAATACAGAGATCATTGGGAGTCATCTTCTGGTCTGCCCATCACAAGAGAAGAGGCGGAAAGAGAACACCACCCACAAGCCTTCTGCAGAATCAGCTCTGGCAAGCGATGTGAGAACAAGTGTCAGAGTGGGACCAGCTGACTCCAAAAGGTGCATATGCCAGGGGTGAGGGCTAGAGTGGTGGCGTCTCAGGATGAAGTGGCACCACACCGCATAAACTGATTGTGGGCAGAGCTAGCATGGGGAGAGGCATGACCAGAGGCAGGTGTGCAGTGGGTGATTGGGTGCTTTCTTTCTTTTGAAAAAAAGGGCAAGATTTAGTCACCATTCCAAGCAAATAGTGAAAGCTATCACATAAGAACTCAGAAGGAATGTTGCAGCAACGCCCTCCCCCTACCAGGTCATTCATTGCCTTTTTCTGGCAAGAGCCCTCCTGCCATCCCCCAACCAAGGAATCAGCCCCACTTATAGCAATCACTGTGTTGAGATCAGAAACTATCCGGTGGGGTACAGGAGAGGTGTTCTAGGCATCACTGGACTTTCCCCCAGAATTCAGGGTGTTCTTCAGAAACACCCTCATTCCTGGCCTTTCAAGTTCCTCCCCCCAAGCAGCTTCAGTGACCACAAAGCTGTAACTCTCTCTCTCTCTCCCCTTTCATGAGTGGCTCCTACAACATGAAGCTGTGGTTGAAACTCACAGGTTCAGGAGCTCACTAATACCTTAGGAAGTGTTAAAGCTGGCTTCCCTCTGTCCTCTAAGTAGGGCAACTACTAGTGTGCAGGTTGTGCACTGCAAAAAAGCACCAGTTAAGGGGTGAATGTGGCTTAGGCTGCATTGGACCAGAAGAGGGTTGAAATTTACCTTCTTAAAATTCACAGGGAGACACCATATGGGCTACTTGCAGCCCTTCCCAAGTCCCATCATGACCTAGAGGCCACCATTGGGGGCCAAGGTCAGCTAAGACTACAACCAATCCAATCACTTGCCCTTCATCTTTAGAAGGGTCTTGAAGAGATATCATACCTGCTTTGGAAGAATTGCTAAAAGGCAATGCCAGCTAGGAGAAAAATTCAGCTCTTTAGTTTGAAAGAAGATCTTTTCCAAGGATGAGCTCTTCCTTTCCTTCCCATCTCCTCTGTCCAGCCCCAACCCTGTCCTCCTCCATATTCCTAGCCTGAGTGTGGAACCACCTACTAGATCTGCCAGACAAGTAATATCAATGCAACAGAGACAGATGGGTGGTCACAAGAAAGCCCCCAGAAGAGTAATCTAGACAAATAAAGGACAGAAAACAAGAAAATAATATTACTACTCAACACTTATTGAAACATTTACTTTACTCAAGATATGATCCAAGTGCTTTATAGATACTGTTTCGTTAAGCCTCACATTTACCTGTGAAGAAGTTAATCACATTATCTTCATTTTACATACCAGGAAACTGAGGCTCAAGGAGATCAAGTGGCTTGGCCAAGACCCATAGCTAATAGAAAGGCAGTGAGACCAGCACTTGGCCCAATGTCCATTTTCAACCTTGCATCTCTGTACAGACCTTCTCAGACAGAGACAGGGGAGTCCCAGATCCCCTTCTTAGAGACAAGCAAGGAACCTGGGAGTCATCGTTGTATCTCCCCTTCTCAATCCACCACAAGTCCAGAGGTCCAGAGGGTTTCAGCTCCCCTGCCACACTGTAAACTGTATTGGAACAATTCACAGAAAGTGATGAAAATAATCTGATTAATTAATTGACTGATGGAGTGGGTGAAGGGGAGGAGGAGTAAGAGAAGGTAGATAGAGGAATCTTGGCCCAAGGAGGTCCCAGGACTCACCTACAGACTTCATAAACCAGATACCTCTGGCTGAACTGTTTACCTCTCCTTGCCTCTCTGAATAAAGTACAACCCTCTTATTCATAAAAGAGATGTTTCAGTGCACTGATGGTCCCCCTGAGCCTAGAACAATCCCAACACATTGGAGGTGCTTTAAAAAAAAGAAAGGCAAAAGATTGTTGGACCTCATGTTTGACTGACTCAAGACAGAGCATAAAAGGACATTATATTGCTGGGTAGGTGGGGGGGAGTACAAAGGAGTTAAAAGTGGAAGGGACCAAGTTTCCAAGGATGTGAACATAAAATCCCAAGGAGTAGATGTGACACAGAAAGCAAAGATCTTTCCATTTCATCAAACACAGGGTTCTGCACCTGATAATAAGTGCTCATGAAATTTGTTCCACAACTTACTCTATCATCTGGTTTACTCCTTACAGCATATTCTTTGAGACAGAAATTGTAGAGATGCTCACCTTATAAATTTTAGAAAGGAGAAAACTAAGACTCTGAGACATGGGTGACCTGGCCAAGGTCACATGGCTAATCAATGACCCCCACATTCCTTGTTCAGGAGCGGGGACATGAGCAGAGGAAGGCGAAGGGAGACATAGAGAGGAAGGGAGCTTTTCAACAGATAGCTGGATCTCTGCACATAAAAGAATGAAGTTGGATCTCTACCTCACACCATATACAGAAATTAACTCAAAATGGATCAAAGACCTAGCTCTTTTTTAAAAAGATTTTATTTATTTGAGAGAGAGTGAGTGAGAGAAAGAGAGAGAGAGTGCGTGAGCATGAGCGGGGTGACGGGCAGAGGGAGCAGCAAACTCCCCGCTGAGCAGGGAGCCCAATGCGGGGCTCAATCCCAGGACTCTGGGATCATGACCTGAGCCAAAGGCAGATGCTTAACCGACTGAGCCACCCAGGTGCCCCAAAATGGATCAGAGACCTAAATGGAAGAGTTAAAAATAAAAATCTCTTAGAAGAAAACATGGGCATAAATCTTTATGATCTTGGGTTAGACAATGGTTTCTTAGATATGACACCAAAAGCACAAGCAACAAAAAAGAAAGCAGATAAATTGGGTGTCATCAAAATAAAAAACTTGCACTTCAAGGGACACTGTCAAGAAAGTGAAAAGACAACCCAGAGAATGGGATAACGTTTTTGCAAATCATTTATCTGATAAGGGACTTTTACATAAAAAACTTTTACAACTTAGGAATAAAATGACAATCCACTTTAAATATGAGCAAAGGATTTGGATAGACCTTTTTCCAAAGAGGACATACAGCGACGAATAAGCACATATAAGATTCCCAGCAGTAGCAGTGCTCATAAAAATTCAAATCAAAACCACAATGAGATACAACTTCACATTCACTAGAATCAAAAAAGACCAATAATCACAAGTGTTGCCAAGGATGTGGAGAAACTGAAACCCTCCTACTCTTTTGGCAATATTATACAATGGTGCAACCTCTTTGGGAAAGAGTCTGGCAGTTTCTCAAAGGCAACACATAGAGTTACCATGTGACCAGCAATTCTACTCCTAGAAACATACCCAAGAGAAATGGAGACGTATGTCCACCCAAGAATGTATACATAGATGTTCAAAGAAGCATTACACATAAAAGTCAAAGAGTGGAAACAACCCAAATGTCTATCCACTGATGAACGAATAAATAAAATTTGGTATATCCATATAACGGAATATTATTTGGCAACAAAAGGAAATCAAGTATTATTACATGCTACAGCACGATGAACCTTGAAAACATTATACTAAGTGACAGAAGCCAGTTAAAAAGGACCACATACTGTATAATTCCATTAATATGAATGGAATTCATTGGTCCAGAATGGACCAATCTTTAGAGACAGGACATAGATTAGATTAGTGTTTGGGCTGGGTTGAAAGGGGGCTTTGAGGGTGATGACTTAGTGCTGAGGGAGTTCTTTTTGGAGTGTTGAAAACATTCTAAAATTAATTGTGATGGTGGCCCAAGTCTGTGAATATACAAAAAAACATTGAATGACACACTTTAATTGGGTGGATTTTATGGTATTATAAATTCTCCATAAAGCTCTGTGAGTGTGTGTTTAGGAGAGGAAGAAGGAAAAAGAAAGGGAGGGAGGGCGGGAGAGAGAAAGGGAGAACCTCATTTCCCAGGATAAGTCGGCATCCATGAACCCCTGGAATTGCAAAGAGTATGTGGGAGAGCATTTGTGCGTTTTCTGAGATGGCCAGTGGCTTTCATCGATTCTGCAAAGGGTGTGAGCAGCAAAATGTGGTCCCGCTCTTGGGCTGACCTGGAGCGGGAATCATGGGCAGGGGAGAACACCTCCCCTGGGTGCCCCTGCCTTTCCAGTCCGGTCTACTTGAGCCCCACTCCATGGTGTGGAGTCTGGTTAGCCGCAGCTCCCCCGAGGAGCCTGGCCACCGCAGCCCAGAGCCCAGCTTTGAGCCCCTCCGGCCCCTTCCCCTCGAGGACCCCTGCCCCGTGGTTGCCCCTCCCGCCAGGGCCGTTGCTCCACGTCCTGCAGCTACCACTTGCTCCAGCTTTCAACTGGGAGTCAGAATTCCTGGCTTCCAGTGCCCCAAACTCAGAAGGCAGAGTGACCCAAAAGTAGGGTGGCTGCCATCCTGTTTAAGCCTGTTGTCCCGGTGCAAATGCGGAGGGCCATCTTGCACTCCCAACAGTATTCTGGTTTGTAGGAGACGTTTCGTGATCCCTTTACCTGAAGAGGGAATGACCATGCCTTCCTGGGGGTGAAGAGCACTCCAGGGGCCCCCAGGCCACCCCCTGCCTGCAAGAAGCATTCCTTTCCGTTCTGTTAAGACCTCGGCAGGAAAGGACACATCCACACTTTGCCGCTGGGGCAGCCTGCCAACAGCCATGGCCTCACCGCCCATGTCAACTGTCCTCAGTGGAGGGGGCTTCTCGGCACAAATCTCTTTACAAGCAGTGGTGACGTTCCTCTGCCGCCCGTGGTACCTGCAGGCTTCTCGCTCATCCCTAGACTGAAAAATCCCAACTCCTTGACACTTTCTTACTCCTGCCCTTCATTAGCTCCCAGTCTTCTCTGTTCCTGAAGATTCCAAACCATATCCTTTCTACTTTAGACCGCTAGTGCCTGGCAAATACAGGTGCTCCATAAATGATTATTTTCGGTACGTACTTTTTTTTCTTTTAAATATTTTATTTTTGGGGGCACCTGGGTGGCTCAGTTGGTTAAACGACTGCCTTCGGCTCAGGTCATGATCCTGGAGTCCCGGGATCGAGTCCCACATCGGGCTCCCTGCTCAGCGGGGAGTCTGCTTCTCCCTCTGACCCTCCCCCTCTCATGTGCTCTCTCTCTCTCTCTCTCATTCTCTCTCTTTCAAATAAATAAATAAAATCTTAAAAAATAAATATTAAATATTTTATTTATTTGAGAGAGAGACAGAGAGCACGAGCTGGGGGGTAGAGGGAGGGAGGAGCAGGCTCCCTGATGAGCAGGGAACCTGATGTAGGGCTTCATCCCAGGACCCCAGGATCACGACCTCAGCCGAAGGCAGATGCCTAACAGACTGAGCCATCCAGGTGCCCTCGATGAGTCATTTTTAAGTGAATGAAACACTGGCGAGACTGAACTAAAGCCACCAACCAAAGCATTGCACATGGACTCTGCGGAGCCTGGGCCCAGGGAATGGGCAGCTCTTGATAAGGCCCTCTCCAGAAGAGCACTGAGGCTGGGTAGCAGGGAGGGAAATCCCACTGAAACCCCTCCTCCTGGATGCCGGGGGGCGGAAGGTCGGCGGGGCAGAGGGAAGGGGGCACTTCCCTCTGTTTCCATAACTGACCCTCTCTCAAATATTACACCCAGAACCCTTCCCCAGATCCTTATCATTTTTAACTAAACCCACTTTCCTGCTCCAGAGAGAAAGGAAAAAAACTCTTTTGTTGTCTGAAGAGGCATCCAGTGAAGAAGGACATGCTTTGTACTTTGTACTGAGAATGCTTTTCTTTTTTAAATAGTATTTAGCACCCATTTGACAAGAACTTATTTGGCATTTTCTACAAGGCACACCTGGCTAGGCACTGAGGAGGCAGTCGTGAGTAAGACAGACAGACAGACATCTCTGCCCGGTGGGGTGATCTTTAACCATGAAGTCAAAGCTGGTCTAGGACTACATTTAGAATGCACTGAGACTTGGTTAAGCGACTGCCTTCGGCTCAGGTCATGATCCTGGAGTCCCGGGATCGAGTCCCACATCGGGCTCCCTGCTCAGCGGGGAGTCTGCTTCTCCCTCTGACCCTCTTCCCTCTCGTGCTCTCTATTTCTCATTCTCTCTCTCTCAAGTAAATAAATAAAATCTTAAAAAAAAAAAAGAATGCACTGAGACAATGATTTCTTGGTACCTATATACCGGATACCTCAATATTAATGACGACCTTTACGTAGGCCCATAAGGACAGCGGGATAGTATATGCTTAAAAACAGAACTTCTGGAGTCAGACCCATTTTCCAAATCTCAGTTCTGTGTCCCCTTGGGCAAGCTCTTTCATCTTCGTCCTGTTATTCACACTTTGTTGTGTGCAATGTAGGTAATGCCTTCTACCTTGCAGGACCTTGTGGAGGGCTCAGTGGGTTACTGGCTGGGGAGCCAGTAAATGGAGCCAGTGAGTTTCTGAGAACAGGAGATTCCTACCCCTGGGGAGCCGAAGATTCCGTCGCCCGTTGACATTACCCTGTGTTCCAAGACAGTGTTTGCTAAATTTGGCTGAGTCTAAGAATCACTGTGGGAGCTTTTTTTTAAAAATACAGGTTTCCAACAGTCTTGCACAATTCACAGCGCTCACCATAGCACATACCCTCCCCAATGTCTATCACCCAGCCACCCATCACAGATCTGTACCTCTGAAACAAATAATACAATATATGTTAAGAAAAAAAAAAGAAGAAGAAGATAGCAGCAGGAGGGGAAGAATGAAGGGGGGGAATCGGAGGGGGAGACAAACCATGAGAGACGATGGACTCTGAAAAACAAACTGAGGGTTCTAGAGGGGAGGGGGTGGGGGGATGGGTTAGCCTGGTGATGGGTATTGGGGAGGGCACGTTCTGCATGGAGCACTGGGTGTTATGCACAAACAATGAATCATGTTACACTACATCAAAAACTAATGATGTACTGTATGGTGATTAACACAATAAAAAATAAAAAAAAAAATACAGGTTTCCAAGCCCCACCCCAAACCTACTAAACCAGAAACTGCAGGGATGGGGCCTGGGAGTTTGCATTTTTAGAAGTCTCCAGGTTTGCAAAGGACGCCCCTCCAATCTAGCCTCCCGCTTCTATTTTCCCAAGCTGCCGTTGGGGAGAACGGAGGCACAGGGCTCCGGTGAACCCAGCCTGCACCCCTGACGCCAGCCCCGCCTTTTCTCCACCCTGGGACTGAGCATCCCCCTTCTGACCTCACCTTCTCCGGGCTGCATGCGGTGGGTCCCTTCCGAGTGAGGCTGCTCGTAAAGCTCCCGTTGAAAGGCAAGACAGACAGGAGAGGTCAAAGTTCATGCAAGCTGCTCCGCCTTCTGTTTCATTTACAAGTGGCAGTCACCTCATTAAACCCAGTCCCCCTCCACCCCCATCCCCCCTCGCCCCACAGCCCACCCCACACATGCCCATGCCTGCCCCTCCTCCCTTCTGCCCTGGCCAGGCGTCAACACAGACATTTGGTTGGAGAACAAGTGGTCCAGAGGCAGGCAGGTGACTTGCTGGAGGTGCCTACTCACACCCACTTTGGCAAGTCCAGGCCCCCAAACTAGGCCAATGCCTGGTGGAGAGACTGTAGTCGGCTCATGTCTGGAACTCAGGCATTGATAAAAGCTTGCAACGGACGTCTTATTGGGCATGACACACCTGTACGTGGCGGTCAGTGCTGGTGCCTCAGGCAGGGTCCTGAGGAGGAGGTGGGTGTGGGGAAGGAGGGTCACACGTCCGGAGCCAGATCCTGAAATGAAAGCACTTTGCTGTGTGCCCTGGGCTGACTTCCCCCCTCTTAGACCCTCAGTTCCTTCCTCTCTACATGGAGGGTTCCTGAGGTGACTTAACGAGGTGGGCCGCGTGGAAGATCCCAGCTTCACCCTGGGCACACTGCAGACGTCCAGTAAACATCCTCTCCCGGAAGCCAGGGAGGGCACGGAGGTAGGTCCATTCGTGTCAAGGGCATGACCGTGTGGCTCAGAGAAGGACCTGGGAGACATGCAGAGGGTTGGCCCGTGTTCTCTGACCCAGGGGTGGGTAAGCCGAGGCCTCAAGGAGGGTCTTCAGCCAGGCCAAGGGGCCTTGGAGTGCAGACAGAAGCCAAAGGGGGAGAGGCACGTGTGTGGCCCTGCATCAGAGAGGGGCCTGGCCTATTTGACGACCAGGGGGAGAGGAAGTGGGGTGCCCATAGGGAAAGGAACAAGGTGAGGGCCCAGAGAGGTGAGCGGGACATGGGCAGGTCTCCTCCAGGACACAGGAAACATTCCAGACTATCTGAGGAAGAGTGGAAGCTTCTAAGGAAGTGGGGGTGATGACGAGGCTAGGTGTACCCCATCCTTCTTTCCAGTCTTCAAGCCAGTGTGTGAGCCACCGGGGGAACCCAGCTTTGAAGGCAGCCCTCGGGATCGTCCCTGAGCTCCCAGCCTACGGAACCCCCTCCTCCCCATCCCTCCCCAGACTCCTCCACAGCAGAGGACTCTCTACCCGCTGCCCTGCCGGCAGGACACTCCAGCTGTACGACCTCAGGACTCG
The DNA here is from genome assembly GCF_009762305.2 of Zalophus californianus. NCBI lineage: Eukaryota > Metazoa > Chordata > Mammalia > Carnivora > Otariidae > Zalophus > Zalophus californianus. The sequence goes on from NC_045605.1 coordinate 21,842,514, forward strand.
GGACGGGGTTGCTGACAGCCTTTAGGTTGTGGGGCGTCAGTATTTCTGTATAGGAGGGGCTCAGGGGAGGCAGCTCTCCTGGACGGGAGGGTGAGGGACTGATCTGGAAATGTTTGCAGAGCATCACATTTGTACTTGGGTTGTTTATATGGGTTTGGAACGGGTGGAGATTATCAGGGGCTAAAGGCCCCCCAGCCCCCAGCTTCGGGGTGCTAGGGAGAAGAGCGCCATTCATGCTGCGTTCTCTGGGAAGGGCGTCCCAGCGCTAGGACAGACTGACGCAGTGAGCCAGCGCGCCTGCCCCGGGCTCCTGGGGAAGGGGAGGCTGGAGACAGGATGTGGACCAAGCTGCCACCCAGAGGAGGGAAGGGCATTAGCACAGAGGAAAGAGACCCAAGAGAGGGAAAATGAGGAGCAGAGAGAGAAAGAGTGAGCAACACGGGCGAGAGCCCCAAGTCTGAAGAGAAAGAGCGTACTGCAGAGAAAACAGCAGAGGGATGAACACATACAAAGGCTGAGAGAGGGACAGACAGAGGAAGAAAGGGGGAGAAAGAGGGACCCCGGCAGAAGTACCCCAGGGCAGAACAACGGGGCATGGGCAAGCCTGACTCTGCTATAAGAATTCGTGACCTGGATTCTGCGGGTCAGGACAAAGGGCTGCACCCTTCTGTCAACACCTTCCTCTCCCGCTTTCCCCTCTGGAACCCTAGAGGCAGCTTCAAGCGCCCCATCCTCCCTGGGAGCTTTGAGGTGCAGACGGAGACTCCCCGGGAAAGGCTGGCTGGGCCACTGGTCTGTGAGCAGTCCACCCAAAGCCTGCCTCTGGCAGCCGAGGAGGCTATTTGTGGGGTATCAGGAACAAGAGCTCCTGGGAAGTATGAGGACCCCAAGAGCTGCCAGTCAAACAGACCCTTCTAGGCTCCTTCCACGCCCATCCGGGACACAGCAGGGCTGATTGGGGACCTCGGATCCAAGAAGAGCCATGTCCTTCTGTCACCAGCTGAGAGCATCACCAAGGTACCTCAGCACCCCACCCCCATCTCCCACATGCTGACCCACAGCGGCCCCTGCCCTACCCACCGTGGGGCTTCCGTAGCCTCTGTCCTCTTGGCTCCCCATCTATAGGTTGGAGTCCAAGCTCAGGGACCCAGCCTACCAGGCCCAGATTTCCTCCCCAGCCCTGCCCTTTCCTGCCCCAGGCTCTGCACTCAGGCTACACCAAACTGCTTGCAGACCCAGCTCTAAACCTGCCCTCTTTCCTCCGGATGCCCTTTCCCACCCCGCACCAGCAACCCAGCCCAGGCTGCACCTGCACTTCCCAGCGGTCTCCTATCACCCCGTCTGCATCGCCCGCAGCGTCCCAACTGTGGACTCAGGGCCAGGAAGCATCTCGTGTGTGTGTGTGTGTGTGTGTGTGTGTGTGTGTGTGTGTGTGTGTGTGTGTGTGTGTGTGTGTGTGTGTGTGCATCCATCCACCACCGTCCAGCAGAACCCCAGGCCCAGCAGGTGTCAGGTGGGTGGATGTGGGGAGATGACTGATTATAAACCACAGCTCACCAGCACCCTGGGAACTGGCTCCCACTTCATCTTTGGCTTTCCAGCGGATGGCAAGGCCCTTGGGCTCGGGGGCTGTATCTCACTCTCCTTACACCTCTGTCCAGCTTCAGACAGTTGCGGACGGAAAGAGGAGTGGCCCCAGGGACCAGCCTGCATTCAGGGCATTCACCCAGAGGTCATGAGCGCCAGGGAGGTTCCAGATCCACCCGGGGCCTCACCCGTTTCCAGGAACTGCAAGGTCAGAGATGCTCCCTCCCCTTGCCAGTACCCCAAACCCTGGCCTAGAGCCCCTCCTGGCTGATCTCAGGACAGGCCAGAGGAGAGGATGGAATTGCAGAGCTGGTAAGGAGGGCACTTGTCCATGGAAAATATGGAGGTGAGGCAGAGAGCAGTTCAGATGCACATTTCCTGCTGAGAAAGTGCCCACTTTCCCCTCCTGCACGCCAGCATGTCGGGAGAGAGACAGTCTGCAGCTGCTGCCCAGGGAGGTGGCCCGCCGTGCCCGGCCCCTGGGTGCAGTCACCTGGCCTGATGCCTTTGGACTGAGCTGGGCTGAGGCCCAGGGGCCTAGAACCTCGGTCCCCAGACTTTCCCCCACAGTAACTCAAGCTCGGTAAGGGCTCTGCTTGATTAGGGTGTCGGGCCATAGGGCCCGGGGGACCTGGGGACTGGGGAGGTCTGGCCTGGGGTTTTTCTGCCCCTCTTTGGTTGGGGCTCAGTTCCCACAGAGGCTCAGACTCCTCCTAGGACAGGACTACCTGGGGGGTTCTGGGGTTCACCCGGCTACCCATCCACGGGGACACCTCCCATCAGCTCGCACACTTCCCAACTGGCCTCCGGCACTTGGCAGGCTGGCTGGCATCTGCCCAGTAAGAAACTGAGAGGGGAGGACAGGGAGGGCAGACACTGGGCCAATGCCCAAACAGTCGCTGTCACCAGCTTCACCTTGAAGCTCGTCCCTATCCTCAGCACCATAGGACGAGCTCTCCAGAGAAGCTTAGTGCCTGGCTGGGGTCGGGGAGAGACACAGTGTGCCAAGTCCAGGTATGGGGAGGCATGACAGGGACAGAGCCCCTTGACAGGAAGCAGCCTGTGACCAGCATGGGGCAGGTACATACAAAGGTTGCTGTGTCCCCACCTGCCCCCCCCCCCGGCAGGCCCTGGACCCTACTCTTCCAGACCTATCTTTCCTAGGTGTCCTGAGCTGCCTGGCCTTGTCAGCAATTGCTGGGACCGGATACCAGCACTGACAGCTCTTGTCACAGCCCCCCAGGCCTTATTCATGCTGCAGAGGTGAGGACAGCTTAATTCCCTGATCCAGACACAGGGCGGCTTGCCAATAGATGTGAGACCACCGCTGACCCCGCCCCTCCCTCCCTAAATGGTGGGCACAGGGACAAAGCCTCTGGTGTCCCTCATGCCCCGGGGCTCCCCCCTCTGCTCTCCCTTCTCTATGCCTCCCCTTAGCCTCTCCCTGCAGTAAATAGCAGGCACTGGTGGCAAGTAAATTGCCCAGGGATGAGTGATGTTGGGCGCTGGGCTCAGGAGGAGTGGGGTGTGGGGGAGAGAGCTCTGACAGAGCAACCCTCCCCCACACTGATTTTGGGACAGAGAAAGGATGTGGGAGTTCCCTTAGCCCTGGTGTGCTGGGCTTCTGACCCTCAGATCGGGAACCAAAAAGCCATGGCTTCACGTGAGCACCTTCACACCACCCCACACTCCTCAGGGAACCCAGGTCCTTCAGACACTGCACAGGCTGTGTTCTCCCACACACCTGCACACTTCCAGCCCGGGGACTGGGGGGGTTATCTGCCATGTTCTGGTCTCTGGCTTCATCTTCGGTGGATGACCCTGTCTGGGGAACACCTGCATTCTGCCCTGGTCTCAGGGTGATCTCCTGAGCTGCTGTGGAGGTTCCTCACATGGGTTCCTGGGGCTCTGACCGCTCAGGCATTGCCTGGCAGCTCCCAAGTCAAGGCCTCCACACATCCAGCTTGGACCTCCAATCTCTGTCCGCAGTGGGGAGGCCCCGCCCCCTGCCCCCTTGCTACTTCTCTCCCAACTGTAGTAAGAATAGCAGAGTTGGGGCTGTTCTCACCCCCCAGGGACTTGAGGAAAACCTACTAAGGGCCCAAAGAGCCCAAAATGAGACCTGCCTCCTCTCTAGAAACATCGTTGGAAATCTAAGACTGCACCTGAAGTCGGGCAGATTTCTTGGTCTCTAAAATACCTACTGAGGGGAGATGTCCTGAGGATCTAAGAAGATCAGAACAGAATACATGGCACGGCTGGCTGGTGTACTGTAAGGGCTCAGGGTAAGCCAGTGGCTGTGGTTCTAACTGGATTGGCTGATCACTCACCACCCAGGATAGTGGCAGATGCCACCATCCTTCTGGAAGCCTCGAACTCCAGTGCCAGGCAAGTCTCCTAAACTGGATCCAAAGATGGAGTTTCTACTCTGCCCTCTCTGAGACACAGAAGATTCTCAGGCAGGAACTGTGTGGGGAAAGGGGACAAGGGTGTTATTTCTTCTCCCAAATCAGACTCGGGATCCTGCAACTAGGAGGGGCCTCAGAGATTGTCTTCATTAGAGACTGTCTCATCTTGCCCATTTTACAGGTGAAGACACTGAGGCCCAGAGAGAATGCGACACAGCTAAGCTCATGTTGCAAGCACACAGCTTGCTCTCTTCTTGGGGTGGCATCCATCCCCAGGGAGATTCTGGGAAGGAACTTCTCTGTTGATGTCTAGGACAGCTGATCCCTGGGGATATTCCAGGGATATATTCCTCACAAGGCTATTACTGGGGGCTTTATTTATTTTTAAGATTTTATTTGAAGCTCTCCACTGAGCCGGGAGTCCGATGCAGGGCTCGATCCCGGAGATCGTGACCAGAGATGAAGATGGAGGCTTAAGCGACTGAGCCACCCAGGTGCCCTTACTGAGCTTTAAATACCCTAATATAAGTAAGAGGTTCTGGGTGGGCAACAAGCATTGAATGTTGCAGTTACTGTTACAAGTAGGTTTCTGAAACTCCCAATTCAAGAAAGGAAAGAAGGATAAGCCTTGGGTTTGATCGTAGGCCCTCTGTCCTGCTTTCTTTCCCTCTTTGGCTTTTCTTCCCCAGGCCAGAAAAGTAGGGGAATAGGGGAAATCTGGTTTATAACTCCAGAGGAAAAACACACACACACACACACACACACACACACACACACACACACACACAGGGAAACTTCTGGAAAATTCTGTAACTTTAGACAGGAAAAAGACCAGACTCCAGGGCTGGGCCAGGATGAGCTGGCGGCTTTTCAGGACTGCCTGTAGGAGGCCCTGGTGTGTGTGTGTGTGTGTGAGTGTGTGTATGATATATAATGTGGTGTGTGTGTGTGAGTGTGTGTGTGGTGTGTGTATATGTAATGTGAGTGTGAGCATGAGTATGCGTGAATGTGTGTATGATATGTAATGTGGTGTGTGTGGTGTGTGTGTGTATGAGTGTGTGTGTGTGAGAGAGCGTGCGCGCACACGCACACAGCTCAGAGGACTGCAAGGAACTCAAGGGGGCCAGTGGCTCTCTCCTCCTGCCCGTCCTTCTGTCTTCCTCCTCCTTCCTCTCCTCTCTCTTCCCCACCAGGGAGGTGGGTGCCATCAGGAGTCGTGAGCCACCTGCAGTGCTGGAAGACCAGGCCTGGCAGCGCCCGTTGGGAGTCTAGTGAAAGGTAGAGCCCCTCCAGGCGCTGGGACTCCGGACGCTCAGGGGAAATGCTCTTCTCTGACATTCCTGCCTGAGGTCTTTACCACATGCTCCGTAGAATCAACTCCAAACCAAGTAGGTGGGTTTAGCCCCCATCCTAGGTGCCCCGCAGTCCCACTCTGCCCCCCAGAGAGGGCATGTGAGCAGGTCCAGGGCACACTGTGAAAGGCAGGCCAGGGGCAAATGCCAGACACAGGTTTGGGATGGGGACCGGGGAGCAGCCCAGAGGCCTGGGCAGAGACCTGGAGCCACACAAGGGGGAGACAAAGGGGCGACAAGACAAGCTGGCGTCTTCCTGTCTTCCTGGGGAAGCCTGAGATGGGACAGGAGATTGTCTCCAGCAGGCCTCCCCCCGGCCCTCACCTCCTGCTCCCTGCCTGACCTCGTGGCTCACATCAAAGTGGGGACCTCTTCCCCTTGCTCTCCTCCCTGAATGGGTCCAGGCCATCCGGCCCGGGTCCTGGGAGCTGCTGATGGACGGGCGGTAATCACTCCCAGAGCGCTGAAGGAAGGCTCGGTGCACACAGCCTCCGCAGTCAGAGCTGGCCTTTGCCGGCTCTCTGTACAGGGAGGCTGCCGTCCCCCCATCCTGCTGCCCGCCCCCCACCCTTGCAGCTCTCCCTGGACAGTCTGTGAGAGGAAAAGGGGGTGCACAGTCGGCTCTGACGCCGGGGTTCACAGGCCCACTGATGCAGGCGGAAGGCACAGGCAGGGCGAGGGGCCTGGGGACTCCTAAGTCGGGGTCAGGAAGGCAGTGGAGGAAGAAGGGGTGAGGCCTGCTCTGGAGGAGCTTATCACCCAGGAGGAACAGAGGAGGGAAGAGCAGCAACAAAAGTCACTCATATGGTGATGCACCTAAAGCTCATTATTGTAACAGAGGCTGCCAAGAACTTACCTTCCTCTTCCCCTCCTATTTATCAAATAATATTTCATCAGCCTGTTTTTATTGGTCAGAATCATACATAAGTATCAATCAATGCTTCTGATCAACAAAGAGATTGCAACTGTTTACTACATTGAGCCAGAATAAAATCAGCCAAGACCTAAGAACTGAGCTAAGAACTTAGCTAAGCCGCGCAACCACGGGCTGGGTACATGCATATTTCCAGCAGGTGTTTTGGTAGTTGAGAACAGCTTGACTATATGTTGTGCATTTCTGTAATGAACTTGTAGTGCTTTTATAACTGAGTGCTTATGAGTCAAATTCTATTTCAAATTCACCAGGGGAGCCCAAACCATGGTCTCCCTCTACTTACCTCTCTCCACCAGAGAACAGAAAACTCCAGATTTTCTACTTAAAAAAAAGTAGCGGGGGGGGCACCTGGGTGGCTCAGTTCGTTAAGCGACTGCCTTCGGCTCAGGTCATGATCCCAGGGTCCTGGGATCCAGTCCCGTGTCGGGCTCCCCCTGCTCTGCTTCTCCCTCTGCCTCTGCCTGCCGCTCCCCCTGCTTGTGCTCTCCTCTCTCTCTCTCTCTGTCAAATAAATAAAATCTTTAAAAAACCCAAAACATTTAAATAAATAAATAAATAAATAAATAATAAAAAAAGTAGGGGACCGAGATTTACAAAGTTAGGGTAACCAAAGCCAGAGTTATCAGGAGATTAGAGACAGCAAAAGACTTCGGGAGGTTACTTGATCCTTGATTAAAACCTGTTCTTACTTTTAGAGTAGCTCAGCTGGAGAGGAATAAAATCTGGGAGACTTCTGCCACCTGGTGGCTAAATCAGAAACTGCAGTTATTTCTCCGCTTAACTCAAAATTAATATTGTAATAAAACTAAATCGTATCCTGTGAAATTATCTACATTTGACCCAGCATAACTTCCAAAAATGAAAATTTACCACAACAGTTGCATGGGTGAAAGAATAATCTTTTCAACAAATGGTGCTGAGGCAACTAGCTTCCCCCATGCAGAGTTGGACACCTTTATATCATATTCAAAAATTAATTTAGAATGGATCATAGACCCAAATGCAAGAGCTAGACGAGAAAACTATTAGAAGAAAATATGAGGAAATTTCCATGACTTTGGACTAGAATGTTTTCTTATACATAAAACCAAAAGCACACCCAACAAAAGGAAAAATGAATTGGACCACATTAAAAAAACTTCTGTGATGCAGATGATGTAATCAAGAACATGAAAAGACAACAGAAGGCAAGAAGATATGGTAATATATCTGATCAGGTATTGGTATCCAGAATATATAAAGAACTCTTAAAACTTAATTTTTAAAAAGGACAAATAACCCAATTTAAAAATGGACAACATGTTTGAATAGATATTTCTTCAAACAAAACATATAAATGGCTAATAAACACACGAAAAGATGCTCGGTATCATTAGCCATCAGCAAAATGCAAATCAAAACCACGGTGATAAAGCTAACATACGGAAACAACCTAAATGTCTATCAATAGATGAATGGATACAGAAAATGTAGTGTATATAGACAGTGGAATATTACCCAGCCATTAAAAAAGAAAAGACAAAAATCTTGCCATTTGCAACAACATGGACAGATGTTCAGGGTATTATGCTAAGGAAATGAATCAGACAGAGAAAGGCAAACACTGCAAGATCTCACTTATACGTGGACTCTAAAACCAAAAGAGCTCATAGATACAGAGAACAGACTGGCCAGGGTTGGGGGTGGGCAAATAGGTGAAGGGGGCCAAAAGATACCAAACTTCCAGTGATAAAATAAGTAAGGCTTGGGGATGTCATGTACAGCATAGTGACTATCATGAGTAAAACTGTATTGCATATTTGAAAGTTGCTAAGAGAGTAGATCTTGAAAGTTCTCATCACAAAAAAAATTGTAACTATATATGGTGATGGATATAGTGATCATTTTGCAAAATAAACAAAAATTGAATCATTATGTTGTACACCTGAAAATAGTATGTGATATGTCAATTATACTTCAATTTTATTTTTTAAGAATTTATTTATTTGAGAGAAAGAGCACAAGCATGAGCAGCAGCGAACAGCAGAGGGAGGAGAAGCAGGCTTCTCGCTGAGCAGGGAGCCCGATGTGGGGCTTGATCCCAGGACCCTAAGATCATGACCTGAGCCGAAGGCAGATGCTTAACCAACTGAGCCACCCAGGCACCCCTCTATTTCAATTTAAAAAACACACACACAAGAACTCACTTCACATCCACGAGGATGGTTATAATCAGAAAGCCAGGTCATAGCAAGCGTTGGTGAGACGCTGGAACACTCACACATTGTTGCTGGGAATGTAAAATGGTGCAACCCCTTTGCAATACAGACTTGGCAGTTCCACAAGTATTAAGCAGTTACCTATGATCCAACAACTCCACTAGGTTATGTACATACCTGCTAGGTAGGTACCCAAGAAAAATGAAAACGTACATGAATGTTTCATAATAAACAAAAAGTGAAAAAATCATTAATTGATAAATGGATAGATGAAAATTGGCATATTTATACCATGGAATATTATTCAATAAATAGAAATGAAGTACTGATATATGTTATGACATGGATGAGCCCTGAGAACATTATGTTGAGTGGAAGAAGCCAGGCACAAAAGATCCTATATCCCATGATTTATTTATAGGAAGTATCTGAAATAGGCTAATCTATAGAGACAGAAAATAGACTAGTGGTTGACATGGCTGGGTATGAGTGGGAATGGGGAGCAACTGCTAAATGGGCATAAGATTTCTTTTTGTAAGCATGAAAATATTCTAAAATTAGGTTAGATGGTTGTCCAAATCTGTGAATATAAAACCATTGAATTATACACTTTAAATGGATGAATATTATAGTATTTGAACCTGATCTCAAAAAAGATGTTTTTGAATGGCAAACTTAATCTGCTTCAACCTAGTATATTACATGAATTGGACTCTTACAATATGTCAGGGACTATTCTGGGAATTTAATACAAATTCACTTAATCCTTAAAATAATATAGGTATTCTTATTAAACCCATTTTGCAGATGAGTGAACCAAGGCTCAGATAAATAAATTACCCACTGTCATAGCAAATAAACATTAGAGTCAGAATGTGAACCCAAAGCCCATCTGGCTCCAGAGCCTGAGAATGACCCCCACCCAGTGCTATGGCTGCCTCTGGTTGGTAGTCACTTTTGGAGGGCTTACAAGTATAGTGCTTGGGGGTCAGAGACACAAATTTGAAAGCCTTGGTGCCCACAAGAAGATCACAAGATCACAGCCTGGGAGGAGGCAGATATAATTCGAGGAAATGATTAAGATGCTCTGTGGTCAGTGCTCAACAATGAAGACAGACACATGCTCACCGTGCTTCAGGAACACCCAGGTAATGACCATCCATCCTCTGTTCCTCCCTCTGTGCATGCATGAAAGTATAACAGCACTTACTTGGGACTGGGAGGGCTACCCCGAAACCTGTTCCTTCCCTATTTATTGCCAACTCACCTCATCTAATCCGTTGTTCAGAGAGACTTCCTGGGAGTCATCTTTGATTCAACCTCTATGCCACATTCAATCAGTTCTACCCATTGGACTTCTGAGCCGCATTTTAAATGTCTAGTCCACTCATCTCCAAACCTGTCCCAGCTCATCTGGACCATTACATGGGTCCCTCACAAGTCTCCTTACTCGTATGTTAATCTCCCCACAAAACATTCTGCACACAGCCTTGAGGAGTCCCAGGGAGTAAACTGGAAACAGGCAAAGAGCCCACCAGGTGTGAGAATGGGAATTAGTCGGTGGCGGGGGGGGGGGGGGAGTACTTAAGAGGTGACATGAACAGCATGGGGCTTCTGTCGACACATCTAGGGTGGGGCGTTTGTGTGTTATCGACAGACTGGTGGGGGCTAGAAGGCCTGGGTTACCTGTGCGTGCAGGCTGTGTCTGGGGACAGGTCACTGACTGCATTTACACAGTGAGCGAAAAAGCCCACGGAAGAAGAGCTTCCCCCTACTGTGTGATGGTCAGCCCTGACAATCCATCCTCACCGCTGTGGACTGTAGCAGATAGGAGTAGGGTGCGGGGGAGGAGATGAACAGAAACATCTCAAGGCCGCTTGCCTTAAGGACCTGAAGGCCCCAGGGGACAGGGGCATCTGGAGAGACAGCCAGCAAGGCTGTCACTCACTGGGAGACAAAAAGGTGAAGGGATCCGAAGGGAGCTGGGGGTGGAGAGAGGAAACTGAATGTTGCGAGGCATTTGCCTGGCTCTTGTCCCTGGTCTCCAGGAGGAAGTCTCTAAATCCAGTTTCCCAAGTGATAGGAGTGGCTTTGTTATTCCTGATGGGTCCCCGATACTTGGTAGGAACAAGGGACTCCGTGGCCTTGAGAGTAGTTTCAGGATGGGGCTGGCCTTGCCACCTTGGAGGCTGGGGTTTTGAGATGGAGAGAGGAACTAGACTGAGTTCAATTATCTGGCCAGTGAGCCAATCAATCATGCTGAAGGGATGAATCCCAATAAAAAGGCAACACGGAAGCTTGAGTGACCTTCCTGGTTGGTAACACACATCCAAGTGCGAAGAGTCTGCTGTATCCTGACTCTTCAGGGAGGGGACATGGCAGCTTTAAGTCTGGGACCTTCCCAGACCTCGCCCTCTCTTCCTTTTGCCTGGTCCTGATTTCTGTCCTTTTATTGCTATTAATAAAACGGTAAGTACAGCACTTTCCTGAGTTCTGGGAGTCATTCCAGTGAATTACCGAGCCTGGGGGGAGAGCAGGAACCCCTGAATTTGTACTCAGCAATGGGGTTCAGGAAATGCTACTCCAAAATACGGTGCCTTGGCATGCTGAATATTTTAAGTTGAAGTCTGAGAACGTGGCAGAAACAGGAAGGTCACTTTGACCTCTTTGCCCCTCATCCTTTCAACCTGAAACGAATCACACCCTTCCTTGAGAGGTGCCCTCTCTCTACCCAAGGAAAAGAGATTCCCCTTGTGCAAAGACAGTGAGATGCCAAGAAGAATCCTAACAAACAGGCTTTGCTATGTTTCCCTCAGTGTACAATTAACTACCTCACACGCCTTACCTACCATATTCCATGAGTGTCCACTCCTCATCACATCCACCATAAAAATACACAAGTCTGGGGCACCTGGGTGGCTCAGTGGGTTAAGCATCCGACTCTTGATCTCAGCTCAGGTATTGATCTCAAGGTCATCAGTTCAAGCCCCGCACTGCACTCCATGCTGGCCATGGAGCCTACTTAAAAAAAAAAAAAAAAAAATACACAAGTCTGTTTTGGGGGGGGTCTTCTGAAGACCCCCCCATGCCACATAAAACTTGTATCACATAAATTTCTATGTTTATCTCCTGTTATTCTATCAGTTTAATTTTTAGACCCAGTCAAGGGCCTAAGAGGGTTTGAAAGGGGACTTCAGCCTCCCCCATGTTGACCTGCCTGCACTTCTTGATTCTTTCCAGCTTCTCTCTTAAACTCAGACAAAACGACCCTGCGGGCAAAGCATCCTGTGATGGGAACCGAGACTACCCCCTCAAGCAGTAACAGCTGTCCTGACACCAGTGAGACCCCACGTGATTGCCCCCAAGACAATGAACGACCTGACCTTCACTGCCCACCTGCACGTACCCACCGACCTTTGTCCCACATTTTCCTGATATAAACCTGAAGTATTTTCGGCACTTCAGAGGCAGTCTTTTGTGACATGAGTCCGCTGTCTTCCCCGGGCTGGCCTCACTGAAATGAATTCGTTTCTTGTTTCCCCACCGCTCCTCTCTGCCTTTGGACTGAACCTGGTCTGTTTGGGCCCCTTGGAGCCAGATGCTCTTGTACCCCTTGAACCCCAGTTCCAGGTTGAGGAAAACATTCCTTAGACTGGTCAGAAGGGTGGGGGGGTTGTCTGGGAACCCCTGAGCTTGCAGCTTGTGTCTGCAGAGGAGTCTTGTGGCACACTGTGCCCTTAACTTGTGAAGTCTGGCCTGACCCTGGGTCATCAGTGTTGGAATTTAACATTGCACCAAATAGCACTTTCCACCCCACTGGGGAAAAGGAGGTTGCATCCCGACATGGCATGCTTTGTAAGCCCCGATATAAGGCTGTGTCTTTGTATATCCTACCAGGCCCTCTGGCTAACAGCAACCCGGAAGCCTGGAGAGCCAAGGGCAGCAGATTGAGAAAACGTAAAGGTATGTTCTGCGGTGTCCCTGTCCTAGTTAGAACCACCCTGCCCTGCTCTGATCTTAGGGACCGGGGGATGGTCTCAACCCTCCCCTCTGTGTTTGGTTTCTGGTGGGAACGACCCTATCCTAGTTAAAGGGTGGGGAGTGAAGCTGGTGCTCAGAAAGAGGTGGTAGGGGTACAGAGGAAACCATGTCTTCAGAGGAGGGGTTCTAGAGGGAAACGACAGATTTGGTGACCACCTGGGTTTGGGGACAGCTGTGTTTTACACATTTAGTGAGCAATACACTTGGCACTTTCACATAAATACAGCTGATCTACCAACAACGGGTTTGAACTGCACAGGTCACTTACGCATGGATTTTCTTTGATAAACAGAGCATAGAACCGTAAATGTATTCTCTCTTCCTTATGATTTTTTAAATAACATTTTCTTTTCTCTAGCTGAGTAAGAATACAGCATATAATACACAGAACATACAAAATACATGTTAATCAACTGTTCATGTCATTGGTATCGCTTCCGGTCGACAGCAGGCTATTAGTAGGTAATTTTGGGAGAGTCAAAAGTTATACGTGGATTTTTGACTGTGCATGGGGGTCAGTGTCCCCAATCCCCTCAACGCTGTTCAAGGCTCAACTGTATCTGGGTTTCTTGATTCTCTGAAAAAAAAATGAGAAAACCTGTTCCCACAGAGCAATGCCCAGCTAGAGCTAACAATTGCCCTCTCTGGACAGTGTGTGTGCTCCCCACCAGGGCCTCATAGCCGGCCTGCCATTACATCTGCTTTTCTCGCTTATCCAACACCCCTTTGCAGGCTCCAGTAACTACTGCAGCTGGAGAGAATCCTGCGTTCTAGGGCTGCGGTCTATAAAACCCCAGACAAAACAAGTGGAGCAGAGAGGATCTGCTAATAGATTCTGAACATCCATGAAGACAGTGGCTAACTACTTCTGAATTTCTCTAGTAGTCAGATCACCATCATGTGCTCTTTCCAACCACAGGAACCTTCCTGACAGATCAAGGGCTTTATTGTTGGGTGTAAACAGTTTCTGAGCACAGGTTCTGTGCTGGAGTTTCTCCTTTTCCAATTATGGACCCAGTCTGCCTGGTCCTGGGCTCTTCCCTCTGGGCAAGGAGACTCGGAGGCAGGGAGACGTCCCACAGGCTTTCCCAGAATGTGGCCAAAGTCTCAGTAAATAGAATTTAGTGTCCAGTAAAAGCCCAGAAGCAGCTGGGTTTCTTCCACTTCTCACACCTGGCTCTTCTGGAGTCCGTCCCAAGTGAGAAGTTAGTAGAGTCCCTTAAACAAAGTGAAGGATTCAGGGGCCAATTTGCCCAGTGGTCTTCACTGTGCTCTCACACGTCCGGCTTCGTCGTCCCCATTTTGGTCCTGACTTGGCATCTGTAAGTCCAGGCGTCTCAGGGAGCATACAAAGTAGCGAGGAGGCTTGCAGACCAAGTCGAGTTCCTCCTTCCTGGACCCCAGGGCTGGCAGGATTAGCTGGTGGGCGTGCAGGTGAAGGGGGATGTGGCGGGCCTTCGCCTGGTGCAGCCCCAGCTTCTTCAGGGTACCAAGAGACAGCTTCTGTACAAAGACAAGACAGCTTCTTGAGAGCCAGGCCAAGAGCTCGTCCTTGAGCAGTACGCTGGGTCAGAAGTCTTCCACTTAAAGAAACCACCACTAACTGCCCTGGAAGGCACAGCGGTGGACAGCCTGCTTCAGACACATTCCCAGGAAGGGTTCGGAACCCAGGTGAGAGAAAAACCACCACACCTGGGAAGCTCTTATCAGCCAGTTCTCTGGCCTGCCTAGAGAATGGGCTGTAACATCAAGAGATAAGTGTCCACCATAGATCTTCAGCAATAGTAGGAAAGGCTGCCTTTCCTACTATAAGCCTTCAGAAAGTCTCCCCCCGCCTGCCCACAGCCTCCTAACAAAATCTGAGATGAACAAATGAAGCAGAAGGGTTTTGCTAACAGATCCTGCAGCTCCGTAAGAATAGTAGCTATTTCTGTTTAAGCTAGGTAACTAGTATATATAACTAACATAGTACCATATCTGAAGACAATACATCCTTGTGGTGACTCACTTCGGACTTTAACAAGGGGAAAGCATAAGCTCCCCCACTCCCCACTTAGCTGTTGCAGATTGGGTCAAACCAGTATCACCTGGGGGGCCAGCTTAGTCCAGTCTGAGTACTTGTGATCACCAAGGATTGGGCAATCCAGTCCAAAAGACAGATGAACTCGAAGCTGATGTTTTATTCCTTTACCAAAAAAAAAAAAGAGAGAGAGAGAGACAAAAAACTTGAGTAGCTACAGAAACCATAGTGTGGGTTACATCTGCTTCTAACCATATTAAATTGAAGCACGATAAGACTGGCAAAGCCCCACCCATAATACGGTTTAAAGAATAACAGAGCAAACTGTAAGCTACTAGGAAAGAAACATTATACACGCTATTAAGCCTCTAAGTTCCCCTCCCTGTCACAGTTCCTTTTCCACCACAGATAACCATTATCATCAACTTGGTATCTCTCCCTGCTTTGCTTTTGTTTTGTTTTTGAGAGAGAGAGAGCACCTGTGCAAGAGAAGGGGGTGGGGGCAGAGGGAGAGGGAAAGAGAGAATCTCAATCTCATGACCCTGAGCTCATGACCTGAGTCAAAATCAAGAGTCTGATGCTTAACTGACGGAGCCACCCGGGTGCCCCCTGTTTTTTTAGATAATGTTATATAATGCTAAATAGTAGTGCTTTGCACATTTTTGCACTGTAGCAAAATATTCATAACATAAAATTTACCATCTTAAGCTTTTTTAAAGATTTATTTTGAAACACAGCGAGAGCAAGAGAGAGAGCATGAGCAGGGGGGAGGGGAGAGGGAGAAGCAGACTCCTCACTAAGCAGGCAGCCTGACACGGGACTCAATCCCAGGACCCCGGGATCATGACCCAAGCCGAAGGTGGACGCTTAACTGACTGAGCCACCCAGGCGCCCCTCATCTTAGCCAATTTTAAGTGTGTAGTTGTGTGGCGTTACGTACCTTCACATGTACAACCATCACCACCGCCCATCTCCAGAACTTTTTCATCCTCCCATACTGAAACTCTGACCCAATTAAACATTCCTTCCCACTTCCTCCAGCCCCTGGTAACCACTATTCTACTTTGTCTCTGAATTTGAGTACTCTAGGTGTCTCATAAATGGAATCATGCAACATTCGTCCTGTGTTGGTTTCTTTCATTTAGCATAAAGTCCACCCACATTGTAGAACATGTCAGAATTTTCTTCCTTTTCAAGACATATTCCATCGTATGTCCACACATTTTGTTTATCCATTCATCTGGCGATGGACATCTGGGTTGGCCTCACCTTTTCGCTACTGCGAATAATGCTGCTATGAACACTGGTGTACACATTATCTTTTCAAACTCCTGCTTTCAATTCTTTTGGGTAATACCCACGAGAATTGCTAGATTATATGGTAATTCTATGCTTCATTTTTTTGAGGAACCGCTTTGCAAATTTTTAAATAAATGTAAGCAAACTATTTATATCTTTCTACTGCCTACTATTTTTAGTCATCCCCGTTGGAGCTCCCAGCCTCGGGTTAGCACCAGAAGCACACTCTCAAACACATGAGCTACAATCCCAGCCCTCTCACCAAACCAGCTGCTCAGAAGAAGGGCAGGACCCAGCACAAGGCCCTGGATGAAGCTCAGTGGCCCTGGGCTTTTGCCACCCCACTGCAGAAAGGTGGCCTCTCACCGGTAACTGGCTGGAGCTCCACGAGGGCGGAGGACAGAGTGCTGCTGAGCACCTGGTACTGAGTCACAGCCATATGTGCGTTCCGGTTGCTCCGTGCTCTCACTATCTTCCCATCCTCCATGCGGTAGCCTGGGGACAGCGCCATCTAACGCCAAAGAAGTCAAGATATGGTCACAAAGGAAGAGCAGGAAACCCAACCCCCTGGGGATGACAGCTCACCCACCTTGTAGTGCTGCTGCTGACCCTGCACCTCCTTCTCGATGATCGGGATATCCACGACCCCTGCTGGGGGCACCGGGACGTGCACAGTGACGGCCCTGGGCATGATGCACAGACCCTGGCTTAAGCCCTGAGGTGAGGGGGGAGCTCCTCGGGTTTGTCTGCTCAGAGGCTGTAACACTGGACCTTCTGCACTGCTGTGGTCAGTTCTAAAGACGGGAGCATCCCAAGTGATCTCCTGTCACAGCATTTAGCCGGAGAGCTCGACACTAATATCTTTTTTACTACTAATGTATACTAATTACAGACTATTTGGGAAAACACAGAAAAACAAAAAAATTGTATTTATAACATGGTCTTTCCTTCCAGCCCTTAAAAATGAATATGTATAGTTTTTTTTTTTAATTTTTTAAAAAAAGATTTATTTATCTGAGAGAGAGAAAGAGAGAGTGAGAGCAGGTGGAGGGGCAGAGGGAGAGGGAAAGAGAAACCCAAGCTGACTCTGCACTGAGTGTGGGTCTCAATCGCACAACCCTGACATCACGACCTGAGGTGAAGCCAAGAGTAGGACGTTTAGTCAACTGAGCCACCCAGGCACCGCAAAAATGAGTATGTATAGTTTAAAATAAAATTAGGGTAATATGGCTTTATATCCTGTTTTTTATTTTTAAAGATTTTATTTATTCATTTGACACAGAGAAAGAGAGCAAGCACAAGCAGGGGGAGTGGCAGGCAGAGAGAGAGGGAGAAGCAGGCCCCTGCTGAGCAGAGAGGCCGATGCGGGACTCGATCCCAGGCCCTTGGGCTCATGACCTGAGCCAAAGGCAGATGGTTAACCCACTGAGCCACCCAGGCGCCCTGCATCCTGTTTTTTAAAAGATGGTTAAATCCTGACTGTGTATGAAATGAATGAACAAGTAAATGAATGAATGGAATGAAAAATTCACAGGACCGTACCTGCCTGATTTGCCAGGTAGACAAATAGGGGGGAATTGTGCTCAAAGTCACAGAAACAACCACCACAACTCAATAAACATTCCAGATCACTTTTGTTGGAGGTCTCCTCTCATCATGTCTGAGACAGGTAGAAGACCCTTTAATCTGTCCTTACGCTTATGCCTCTTCTAGGTCAATCACAAAGGAGTCCTCCTGGGTGGCCTATCATAGAATCGCTGACCGAGGGGTCAAAAGCCCATTCATATAACAATTCACAGCCTGGACACCTCACTTCAGGTTGGTAGCTGTTTGGGCTGCTATCTGATATATTTTCTCATACTTAAATTGAGTTTTAACTGCTAGCTCACTCTTCCTAATGACATAACACTACTGCTCCATGAATAGAAACAGGCATTGATTTAAGTAGGTACTAGCTCTGTACAAATGAACAAGACAAAAATCCCCACTCTCAAGGAATTCAAAGTGTAGTAAGAAGATTCAAACAAAGAACTATAACAAGTCACTACCACAGTAAGTCAGCAAATGCTAATCAGTTGCCTCCTATGTCCTACTTCGAACTTCTACTTCCTACACCTGGTATTTAAGGCCATCATTAACTAGGTTCGAGTCTACCTTTCCAGCATTATCTGTCACCATTCCCCCCTCCAAACTAGACTGTGTGCTTTATTCCTTTGTGAATGCCATTCCCACAATCTATAACACAGTTCTCCATCTTGTCTATCAAATCCTATTCATTCAACACACAATTAATGGATTTCAGTTCCTCCATGAAGCCTGATGCTGAGAATGGTTACCAAGTCTAAACGTTCATAAACAATTTTCACAAATAATATAACACTTTTTAAAAAAGATTTATTTATTCTAGGGGCGCCTGGGTGGCTCAGTCAGTTAGGCGTCTGCCTTCAGCTCCGGTCATGATCCTGGGGTCCTGGGATCGAGTCCCCCTGCATCAGGCTCCTTGCTCAGCAGGGAGTCTGCTTCTCCCTCTCCCTCTGTGCTCTCTCTCAAGTAAATAAATAAGATCTTAAAAAAAAAAAGGGAGTCTTTTTAAATCTTTTTTTAAAAAAAGATTTAGTCTAGAGAGAGAGCATGAAAGAGAGAGAGAATGCGCACATGAGCAAGCAGGAGGAGGGGCAGAGGGAGAGAGAGAAAGAATCCTGGAGCTCAACGTGGGCCTTGATCTCATAACCTTGATCTCATAATGAGATCATGACCTGAGGCAAAATCAAGAGTCAGCTGCTCAACTGACTGAGCCACTCAGGCACCCCAACACTTTCTGACAGACTTGTATTTGGATTACTAGGATACATAATAATAGTCTCAATTTTCAGTCTTTCAGCTCTTAGTATGAGCTAGGTACCATGTTAAACAATTCATATGCATTGTCTCATTTAACTCTCTCCTCAACTCCATTATTCTCATTTTTCCTAAGAAGACAAAGCTTAGAGAAATTTAATAACGTGCCTAAGGACCTGCAATGGTAAACAGCACAGCTGACAGCTGAACACGGATCTTGTTGAGCTCTTAGTTACTATGCTAAACTTCTTCCATTATCTGTAATCTCTTATTATGGTGGTTCTTATATTTGATTCCACAGCAGAGTCATTTGTGGAGCTTTTAAGAAATATAGATGCCCACACCCATCAGGCTTATGAATCAGGACCTCTGTGGGGGGGGTCTTGGCACAGAAATTTTTTTAAAGCCTCCCAAGATCACAAAGTAGCTGCAAAATCTATAATACAAAAAGGACTAACATCAAAAAGATAAAAAGTACTTACAAATCAAACAGAAAATAATAAATAGCCCAACAGAAACCGGGCAAAAGAAATAAACAGTTTATTCACAGAAAGAGAAACTCAGGGGCGCCTGGGTGGCTCAGTCGTTAAGTGTCTACCTTCGGCTCAGGTCATGATCTCAGGACTGGAATCGAGCCCCGTATCGGGCTCCCTGCTCCGCGGGGAGCCTGCTTCTCCCTCTCCCACTCCCCTGCTCGTGTTCCCTCCCTCACTGTGTCTCTCTCTGTCAAATAAATAAATAAAACCTTTAAAAACAAAAAAAGAGAAACTCAAAAAACATGAAAGGGAAACAAAAAACATGAGAAGCCAATAGACATGCAAATAACATCACTAGTACACAGGGAAAAACATTTTTTTTTGTCATCATAGTGGCAAACCCAAAAAATGTGTTGGTCAGCTATAAGGGGAGGCAGGTCCTCACTACTCTAGTGGGAGAAAACCTGGCCTACCTAATAGTAGTAACTATCCAAATATGAAATGTGTGAGGGGAGCCTGGGTGGCTCAGTTGGTTAAGTGTCTGGCTCTCGATTTCAGCTCAGGTCATGATCTGGGGGTCCTGGGATGGAGCCCCATGTCAGGCTCCACACTCAGCTGGGATTCTGCTGGAGATTCTCTCTCCCTTTCCATCTCCCACTGCCCCTTCCCTGGCTCATGCTCACACTCACTCACTCTTTCTCTCAAATAAATAAATCTTAAAAAAACAAAACAAAACAAAATAAAAACCCACCATCACCACCAACAAAAAAACAAATATTAAATGTGTGTACCCTTCAACTTAGCAGATTCCTATTTTTAGGAATCTGTCTTAAAGATATAATCACCTATTCTTTGCAATAGACTCTGAAAAATGGGAAGTTAACTAAATATCCCAATAAGGAAGTTATGATATACCATACAACAGAATACTATTAAGCTCTAAACGTACATGTAAAATGCTCTCCAAGATATATTGCCCAAGTGAAAAAAAGCAGGATGCAAAGCACTGCAAAATACACTGCCATATAATAATTCACTTACACATGCTTTGTATGACCCTGGAAATTTACACAAGACGGTAGAATAGTGATTGCCTCTGGGGAAGAAAACTGAGTAGATGGGGGACAGGAGTAGGTTTGTTTTGTTAGTGTATCTTTCTTCTATTAAAAAAATGGAGGTAAACCTATATGCACTAACATTAAAAGATCTCTAAGACACAATTAAGTGGTAAAAGAAAGTACAGTGTTGGAGCACCTGGGGGGCTCAGTCGGTTAAGCATCTGCCTTCAGTTTAGGTCATGATCCGGGGGTCCTGGGATGGAGCCCCACATTGGGCTCTCTGATCAGCAGGGAGCTTGCTTCTCCCTCTCCCTCCGCCTGCTGCTCCCCCTGCTTGTGCTAATAAAATCCTTTTAAAAAAAGTACAGTGTACATGGTACAATGTAATACACACACGCCCAGTATATATCAGACATGTTCATAAATACATTGAGTAAGGACCAGAGGAATAAAAACCAAACTATCCCAAGGGAAGGGACTAGAATGACAGAGTGGGTAGATTCTCCAAGAGTTTTTTGCTTTATCTTTGTTGTTTGACTATTTTACCACAGGAATGAAATCATGTACTACTTATATAATTAGTTTTCAATAATTTTTATGTACAACCACAATTAGGAGCCACTATTCTATCAGATTCCAATATTCTAAGCACTTAAATCTGTTTCCTATATTTTTCATATGCTCACATGTCCTAGCACAGTGCCTTCTCCTAATAGGAGGTCCTTCCGTACAAATGGACGAATAGATAAAAGGATGCCTTCATTTATACCAATTCTACCACTAGCGATGGGCTTCATACCAGTACTTCTTTGCCACCTGACGGGTTCTAAACAACTCTTGGACTTGATGTGCCACTTCCTTCTCCCAGGCCAACACCATTACACCTGTAGTTTCCTTGTCCAGCCGGTGGCACAGATGCAAGGACTCTGCCTTGTGGCCATGAAGGATCTTTGCCAGGATAGGCAATACATCACTGATGCAGAGCTGGACCCCAGGGCCACCTAAAAAGGGAAGAGCCAGAGGTTTTAGTGGCCAGTAAAAGATCCCACCAAAGAACTCTACCTGGGAAGAAAGTCCATGTTTTCAAGAGCTTTATTACTGAAATGTGGTCCAGAAACTAGCAACATCAGTATGCTCAGGGAGCTTGCTGGAAAGGAATCTCAGGCTCCCAGCCCAGATTATTAAATCAAAATCTGCATTTTAACAAGATGCCCAAGGGACTCACATGCCTATTAAAAGTTTAAGAAGCACTGTCCTAGAGCACGTGGCTTTCTCCTCAGACATATATATACACTTATTAATCTACCTGAATACTCACAATAAAATCAGCAATCAAAATGAGGTCTGGTATTTAACTATATAAACAAAGGCTTGAGAATTTGCCAAGTAAGCTCCAGTGATAAATTCAAGACTGTGAGGCTCTCCTGAGGGCAGAAGAGCTAAGAAGATGGACTTTAGGTGAGATGCTCCTCAGTTCTATTCTAAGCCTAACTAGCCATTGGCCCTGAACAGATGATTTAATCTTTCCAATTTACAGTTTTCTCATCTATAAAATGTAAATATCTAGATAATAATTGTTTCATGGGGAATGGGAAGAAAAAGATCAAGAGAGAAAAGGAAAATACACAGAACACTTGGCAATGTCTGACTTAATTCCTTGTCTTTATGCTTTTCTCCATATCTCCCCAAAAAGCATTCTCCTAGCTCAACTATGCCTTTTCCCCCAGTAAATCCCCTTCCCAAATGCATTTTTTTCTATCAATCTTTCCTGTCTCACTTGAGCTGTCTTAGACAACTACATTTAACATTTATTCAGAAACATTTCAGTGTCCATTAAGTTCTGGGCGTCCTGGGGTTTTGTTAGGTATACTCTGTGCGTGCGCACACATACACACATATATTTTCTTTTATTCTTTTTTAAGTTCGTATCACAAATACATAATTTCTTATGTATTTTTTGGCATCCAAATTTTATAACATGAGTATCTTCTATATTTTATAATTTCTAAGAACTCTTTAAAGGAAATTATCTTCTATACAGGTTTATATGTGGGGTTTGTTCAAAGATTTTATCTGAGAGAGAGAGCATGAGCAGAGGGAGGGGCAGAGGCAGGGGAGAAGCAGGCTCCCCACTGAGCAGGGAGTCTGACAACGGGGCTCGATCCTAGAACCCCGGGATTGTGACCTGAACTAAAGACAGATGCTTAACTGACTGAGCCACCCAGGCACCCCTAGGTTTATATGTGTTTGTGCGTGTGTATGTGGATCCTGCGTATGTTTTCAGTAGTGGAGGCCTCTCTACAGGGCAGTTTAATTTTTGCTTTGGCTGGAACTCCATTTTTTTTTTTTTTTTTTTTATCAGTTTTCACATTGGTTTCTGTGACTGGAGTTTCTGCATGTTTAGGTGGTCCTTATTTGATCCTTGCCCAGGCATAGTATAAGATCTGATTTTTCTCAGGTTATTCTGTCTCCACTCAAGGCTTGAGGTGGCTGATTTATGCTGCAGTTTGGGCTTGTGGGTTGAGATTTTCTGATCTTTGTTCAATGAAGATGGACTATTTTCCTTGGTCTGGACTTAACTGATGAAATTGTACTCTGGATCATGTGAACAAAAATGTGCAATAAATCACCATGGTTAAAAAAAGAGACGTGAAGCAAATTCAGAGCCATTATATGGAAATAACATTACTTATAGAAGGTAATAAACTACCAGAACACATTATCCACAAGAGATTTATAGACCGAAAAATCGAGTATTTATGAAAATTAGTGACAGTGGGAAAATTGTGAATAAAGGCAAAAATATAGTGGTGTCATTGTTGGAAGGGGAGATGGTTGCAAACTTAATATATTAAGTCCTATATATTTTTTCTTATATGTCATTTCTTCTTTCCCAGGGTTGTTTTTTTTTTGGAAGATTTTATTTATTTATGAGAGAGAGAGAGAGATATCAGGGGCAGGGGGGAGGGGCAGAGGGAGAGGGAGACGCAGACTCCCTGCTGAGCAGGAAGCCTGACACTGGGCTGGCAGATGCTTAACCCACTAAGCCACCCAGGCGCCCCTCTTCTTTCCCAGTTTTGATGTAAAATAATATGAAGACAAGAACCACAGAGCCTTAGTATTGCTCTATAAAAATTCCCGTGGAGGTCTGGACACAGTGCATTCCATAAATCACTGCTGACCGCCAAATGTTGGAATGCAGAGACTGTCTTTTATATCTGCGTCTTCAGTAGTGCCTTATACAGGACTACAGTGCCTTATATGGTACTCCATAAAAAATTATTTTGAATACAAGTCTTTGAGGAGCCCCACAAGTAATGTGTCAAAGTTATCCCTAATTGCAGTGAAAACAGAAGCAGCACCCCTCCCTCTCCAACGTGGTCCTTACCATGCACTGGGAGACCGTAAGGTTTATTGATGACCACGAGATCCTTGTCTTGGTGCACGATCCCTCGGCTCAGAGCCTTAGCAAGCACGTTGGGGTGGACTCGCTGCAGCTGCTGTGTGAACCGCACTAGTTCTTGCACTCTCCGCTGAACAGGGCTTGTGGGCACCTACGGGGAGAGGAGCAACAGGAAATGACTGGTGAAGACCTTCAGTAAGTCTGGGTGAGAATTTGGGTTGGGAATGACTATCTCTGCATTGGACTCGCGCCTTCCCCGAATAATTTGAGAGCGGCAGTGCATGTCTGTCTTACCTGTCTCCACGCAGTGCTCAGGGTCGAGGCCGGCAGGAGCCAAAGACCCAGCCCGCAAGAAGACGTCCTACCGTCCTGACCTCTTCCCTTCCCTTTCTCCCCATTCTTCCACAGGGTCTCCACATTTACTTAACATCCGTCAGAGGACCCTCCCACCTCACGCCCAGCCGGGGAATCGGTGAACGCACTGCCTCTTGGGAGTCGTGGTCCTTTCGGACTCACCGGCTGCTTCTTCGTCTTTTGTTCCTGTTTCTGGGCTCGGAGCTTCTCCGCTAATCGCTGGGCACTCACGGTCCCAGACGCAGCAGCGACCGAACAAAATGGCTTTGAGATGAGACTAAAGAGACTCCCCAAACGCTGCTTGGAACCCCGGACCCACAGGCCCGGCGCGTTACAGCTGGGTGCCGCCATCTTGTCAAAAAGGGAGGGGCGAGTCTAGACCACGTGCGGAAGAGGGGCTAGAGGGAGGAGGGAATGGGCAGGCCCTGAGGATCACGTGGGGAGTGGGGGCGGGGTCTGGGCCGAATCACGTGGGGCGGTGCGCGCTGAGTGCGGCTGCGCCGGCCGGTAGCTGCAGCTGGAGCGGTGGCGTTTGGTGGAGACTCGGTGAGTGTGTTGGGAAGCCGGGCTGGGGCTAGGAAATGCCAGTTCTTCAACGCTTTAACGTTTTCGCGTCTCCCGGGTTTCTGTTCTCGCAGAGCACTGCACTGGGAAACGTTTCTCCCAGTGGGAGAAGACCCCACTCAAAAACACTTCCCCGCCCCCGCGCCCCGTGGAAGCGATGCCCCATAAACGCTCGCCCCAGAGCCTTCTTCGGCGCCTACCTCGTCCCTCTTGGCAACCACATCCCTGGTGTCCGGCCAGTCCCCTGAGGACGCGTCGTGTCACCTCTCATTTCCTTGCCGCTCGACCTTCGGAGATGCCCGGATCTCTGTAGGTTCTCCACTCCTCACCTCCTCTTTGTTTCAGGTTGTAACCTGTCCTTCTCTCCTAGGGGTAATGGGGAACCCTTCCGTTATCCAGGGTCCCCAGCCCGTATTCCTACCTAGGGAACACCTTGAGTTTCTTCTGTTCTTCCTCAGGAATTCAATTTTTGGAGTCTCCTCGCCCCCTGCGCTCTCCCTGCTCCTTCCAAAGACAAGACTGAAAATACAGTACAGAGCACGGACCTTCCCTTCCTTTTATGCTTCCTTCATTTTTCCCCCTCCCTACTTTGCAACCGCCCCAAACCCTCTCTCCCTCTCTTGCAAAGTGCAGTGTTGGAACTCCCATGCCCAAACTACAAGCGACTCCCTCTGATTTCAGCGAGGGGTGGCTGGAAAGATGAACCTCTGGTTGGGGTGATAATGTGAAAAATACCTTGGGACGTACCTGCCATTTGTTAAGAAACCTAATGGCGAGTTCCGAAGGGATGTTCAGAAAACTAGTGGATCTGTACCGACATTAGAGGAAACGATTTTTTAAGACTGCTGAGATGAAGGCTCCTTGAGGTGTTCGAGTAGGTGGTGGAATTAGGTTTGCGACTTACCCCTTTGAAAGGGATTGGCAGAAGGGAGCCATATTGGGCACGAAGTAAAGTTGAACAGGTGAGTGGAGCTAACCTATAGAAGACTTCCTAAGTCGAGGAAGAGTTTGAGCTAGATGTTAGAAGTAGTAAGGAGTGTTTGAAGCTTCTTGAGCAGGAGAGAGACTCCTTGAATTCTAGAAATGAATCTGGCAGTTAAATGCAGGACAGATTGAAGAGAAGAGGGCTTTGATAGCAGGCAGATCAGCCGGGATGCTGCAGTCTAGGGGAACAGTAAAGAGGTTATGCTTCGGCTTTCCCCCTACACTGTGCTGTTCTTTGCGTTTGAATTGATTTTGAGTACAGGTCAGGATGTATCATGGGCAGCTGCTGTTGAAGTCTGAGTCCCTTGAGGACTCGCTTATGGTTTCTTTGTAATTCCCACATCAGGCACAGAGTAAACTCAGAAATATTCATTCCTTCCATGGCTGCAGTGCACCACAGACGTGTATTAGATGTGCCTGAACATTTGAATTGTCTTCTTTCTGTCAGTTTTTGACCTGAAGAATGGAGGTAGGATTAAATGTATTTGTAAAGAGTGGGGAGGCAGGCTTGTGTATGTATCTGTAATAAGACAGGTGATCAGGATATAAATTCGAAGAATCCCGAGGGAGGTTGGGAAACAACTTCTCTCTCTCTCTCTTTTTTTTCCTGCAAATTCGCAGGTAAGATGTAGATCTATAATAGTTGAGAATTGCTATCCTTTACTGGTATGTTCCAGACCCAGGTTCTGATTTTATTACTTGCACTTAGGTACATGAAGCCTCCTTTTCCGAGGACTCTGAAATGTGAATGTCAGGATTTAAATTTATATTGTTACATTAATTACAAACTTGTTTTAGGTATAGGACTTCTATGGTTTTGTGTAAGGGGTGTTTCTCCCTTAACCTGTGCTTAATGGCATTCAAGAAATGATACCTGTTCTTGCAGAATTGGCATTCTGTGGCGGGAAACAAATGAGGAACCAACTCAGATGTCAATGCTGGTGACAGAGAGCTTGTGTTCTTGGGTTTCAGATACCCCAAGGTACACACTATAGTGCCTAAGAATAAAAACACTGGTCAGTTTTTTCTAGAGAAGGAACTTTCAGGTTTTTCTTTTAAACTGAAAGAAATATTTGAAAAATTCAAAGATTTTGTTTGTTATCACAGTACAATTTTAGCCAGTATGGGTACAGAAGTTATATTAATGTTTATGGTCTGTGGTTATTTAGAGTTGCTCTCTGCATATACAAGAATTTATGCAAATATGTTATCTGTCTTTTGTTTTTTAATGCTATATTGCCTCTTTACTCTTCCTCATTCAGTTGATTTTATTTTAGGCAGTTCATTTTTCCACTTCCCCAGTGTCACATTCTCTTTTTGGTTGGGGACTCCTCTTGTCTGTATTGTTTTCTCAGTACAAGGAACAAAATTCCATTAGTGATGTCTAGTGGTGTTTTCATTCTACAAACATGACTTATTTACATAGATAAGAAGTACTTGACCACATCTGAAAAATCAAGGTAATATCACCGTATTCCTTGAGGACCAAGTGAAACAGAAATACAAAATGGTTCACAATCTGATTCCTTCTAGAAAACCTTACAGGCAGCAAAGCATGGCTTTAGTGTTGAAATTCCAGCCTTTTACTACCTGGATTACGTGGAACAAATCACTGTCTTTATGTGTAAAACTCGAGATGTAATAATATCTCTGTGAATTGTGAGAATTTAGTAGGAAAAAATTTGTAAAACTTTTATACAGTATAAGCTGTATTTTGTTCCAATTAGACTTATATGTTAAAAAGCTATAGTTTAAACCTTTATCTGGGAGCAGGGTTAGGAAGAATTCATTTACTGACAAAACTTTAAATGTCATTTCATACCAGCAATTTTATTTACATAGCAAGAACATACAGGTGTCCACTGTAAATGTCGAAGATCATCTCAACATATCAGAGCTTCACTCAGTTTGAGAGCCAATAAAGGAAGGTTTTTGACTTTCCAAAAAAATAAAAAATAAAGAAGTACGTGATAATTCGTTTTTGAGTCTATTCCTGATCTGTGCAAGAACAAGATCACCTTTTTATTTCACAAATATAAACAAAGAGTGACTAATAAAGGAACTCGTGTTTAAATATCACAAATTTAAGATTAATTAGTGGCATGGAGTTAGATTCTGGCTTCTCAAATAATGATTTGCAAGTTGCAGATTAATAACAGTTTAGTTCCCTGAAGAGCAGGAAGTACTTGGATGGTTTATGGTTTTAGATTTAAAGAAGCAATTAGCAGGAGCTCCTTGGAGGTGTCTTGGAAAGTGACGTTACTGGCAGCTGGGAGATCTGGGGACTAGTCCCAGCTTAGCTGCTTGTGAACCTGAGCAAGTAACTTGGGCTCAGTTTTTTGCCTTTTAAAAGAAGATCCTTAACAGCTCCAACCTTCTATTCTTTGAAGATTTTCCATTGACACTTACATACTTTCTTAACAAGTGAAATTTATTTCAGACTTATCTTGCATGCATTTAACATAAGCACAGAGAATCGGGATTCTACCCTTGTTTCCAGGATTTAACCTTATGCCACTGAGCTAACATTTATATTTGGAGGTCACTTCATTGAATGCTGCTGGAATATACCTTAAGATTTCCCAAGTGGGGCATGAGAGGGAGTGCAGATAGAGAAAAAAATACTAGAAAGCAGTGGTTTTCTAAGACATTGTGGTATAACCCATAATATGGGTGTTAGTTCATTCTAAAATGTCAGCATTTTAAAGAGATTGCATTGTACCGCTAATGCCCCTCATTATACTTTTATTTGGCTTTTGAGTGATGCTCAAGACAGGTCTGGCCTAGACCAGTACTTCCCACACTTTTCCATGTCATGGTACATGTGGAAATAATTGTTGTTTCATGGAGGAAAACTGGAGGCTGCCAACAGAAGACAGCTGGCCTGGGAGCTGAGGCTGAGTCCAGTCCCCACCTGACCACACCATACCGAAGAGATCCCTAGCCTGTGGCCTGTTTGACCATTTAGGAAAGTCAGAATTACACAATCGAGGTCTTTGACCAAACTCTAACTATTGAGAGGAATTGTATTGTTAGTTCTATTTGTTAAATCTGCCTCTAATTTATTTCTCTCTTATGTGCCTTTATGCTCTTGGCTAGTTTATATGAAGATCATACTTATCCTTACAAAGTGACTTTTCTAAAAGTTTGTGAAAAGTAGTTAACTGGTGAAGAGATGGGAAATGCTTTTGTCACAGTGTTTTGATCTCCGTAGATTATGGGCAGTCTTGCTCTGCCTACTTAGAGAAGATAGAGAATCTCTTTAAATATGTTTTCCATTATAAAAGTAATACAGAAAATGTGTAGAGTGGAGAAAAAATCATTCATAGCTGTTTCCCAAATACCGTTAATATCATGTTTTTTCTAGTTTTTTTATCATGCATTTTTTTCTTAATTGTAAATTTCAAACATTTATAGGAGTAAAGAAAATAATGAACCCCATGTTTCCATCAGCCAGCTTCTACAACCAACCAACGCAGGGCCACCCTTGTTCTACACCCCACCCTGACCTCCCAGGTGATGTTGAACTATCTGTAAACACTTCAGTATGTGTCTGTAAAAGATAAAGACTGGTTTTTAACAAAACCACAATACCATTATCACACCTTCCTTTGTATCACTAAGCAAGCAGTCAGTGGACAAATTTTCCAATTGGTCTCTCTTTTTTTAATTAGTTAATTTGTTTGCATCAGGATTCAAGAAAAGTCCACACATCATGCGTGCTCTTTTAATTAGAAAAATAAAACTGTGGGCATTCAGAAGGGACGTGCAGCCTGTACCTTAAGGATGCTCAGAGCGCCCTGGCTTAGAGCTTGCACTTTGGAGTCAGAAAGATGGTTTCAGAATCCTGGCTCTGCAACCGCCAGCTGTGTAACCTTGTGCAAGTTACTTAACCTCTCTCGCTTTAGATTCTTTGTCCTGTGAAATGTGGATAATATCTGCCTTAGGACTACTGTAAGGATTGAGTTCATGCAGGTTAAAGTGCGCATGTAGAACTTAGCATGTAGTTAAGGCTCAAAAAATATTAGGTATGTCTCACATACCAGTATATGGTGTACTGGTATAGCACCAGGTGCATGGATTTGTTAAATATGTCTTAAATAGAGTAAGAATCAAGAGATACGGAATTTAGTCTAATTCTGCCATTTAGGTGATTCACTTCAGTGTTTTGGACCTTAAATTGTCTCACCCCAAAAAGCAAGTACGGTGAACAATTAGATGATTTCTGAAATTCCAGTGCTTGCTAGAAGTAAGGCAGCATGGTATTTTTAGAGCATGAGCTTTGAAAACACTGAGGTTTGCACCAGGCTTTGTTATTTACAAGCATTTATTCTTAGCCTCCGTTTTTCCATAGGTGTCAGAATTAATAATACCAAATAATATTGTTGCCGTGAGCAACAAATCAATATATGGGATGCCTAGCATGTAGAAGGTACTCAAGTTATTAGCATTTCATGATTGTAAGTTAAAATAAGATCTTTAGAGCATTTTCAAGACTGTGAAGAACTATATATTTTGTGGTGTTTATATAAATGAAAATGAGCAGGGCGCCTGGGTGGCTCAGTCGTTAAGCGTCTGCCCTCGGCTCAGGTCATGGTCCCAGGGTCCTGGGATCGAGCCCCGCGTCGTCGGGCTCCCTGCTCGGCGGGAAGCCTGCTTCTCCCTCTCCCACTCCCCCTGCTTGTGTTCCCTCTCTTGCTGTGTCTCTCTCTGTCAAATAAATCAAATCTTTCAAAAAATAAAAAAAGATGAGCAAAGTATCTTAAGGGAAAAGGAATATACATTTGGAAGAGTGAACATGGAAAACTACGTTTCTAGAACATGAACAATGGAAAATTGAGGGACTATTCAACCATGTGGTTGGATAAAAGCCAGAGGATATCAGGATCTCTAGAGAAATTCAAGAAGGTATTTGCAACAGATAGTTGCTTAAGTTGAATAAACCTATTTCCTGCATTTGAACAACAGTAAGTTAAAAATTAGATTGTTGTTTGTGTGTGTTTCAGTTGTTAATGATTGGAATGTGCATTAAGCATTTAATGATATTTTTGGGTTAATGAAAATAACCTCCACTAGCTGTTAATAGGAGAGCTGCACTGTTAACTGAGTTAGAAAACCAAATCCACGCTTGAGTTTACTGATCCCCATGTACTAGGCAGCATTTCCTCAGTTTGCTTGATGGTAAGAACCGCCATCGTACTTTTAAATCTACAGATCCCTCCTCTAGAAATTTTGATTCAGGAAAATGTTGAGTTAAAAGCTCAGAAATCAGGGCCCCTGGGTGACTCAGATGGTTAAGCGTCTGCCTTCGGCTCGGGTCATGGTCTCAGGGTCCTGGGATCGAGCCCCGCATCGGGTTCCCTGCTCATCGGGAAGCCTGCTTCTCCCTCTCCCTCTGCTTGCTGCTTCCCCTGCTTGTACACACTCTCTCTCTGTCAAAAATAAATAAAATCTTAAAAAAAAAAACAAAAACAAAACTCAGAAATCTATTGCCCTCCCTCCTTCCTGCTCAGCAAGGCCTCGGGCTAAAAGTTTTTTTGTTTATGGATAGACTAGAAGAAAGGAAAAGTTACTAAAGAATATAGAGAGAAAAATGGCAAAATTTATATGTTGCTATTTTTTCCCTTTTTATTCTGTTTTTTATTAAAGTAATTAACATGTATGGTTTAAAGAGTCAGTGCTAAAAGAATGGGGGGAAAGCTAGTCCCTATGTTCTTCCCACCTCATAATCTCGTTCTTTAGAGGGAACCACTCAGTTATTTTGCTCTTTCCTCAGGCATTATCTCCATATTTCTAAATCATTTGATGTTATTTCTTGCTTTTTTTTCTCCCCCCAGTGTTTGGCCTGTTGAGCTAAATGATCTGTCTCAGCTCTGCCCTTGTGTTTAGGTTGAACTTTGACTTTTTTTCACATACGTACCATACTGTTAATTTTTTCCCAGATGCTCCAACATAATTGTCACATTCTTATCAGTAACATTTTCTGTGAGCTCAGATGTGTCACTTGATGTTTCCAGTGGAGAACTATCCAGGTATCATTCGGGAACTGCTCTTGCCCTTCCCTCTCCTCTTGGGCTGTCACCCATGTCCCATTTCTTGGCTTACCTTTTTATTTTCTAAGAAGTATTTGAATGCCCACAAACT
Source organism: Zalophus californianus (assembly GCF_009762305.2). Classification (NCBI taxonomy): domain Eukaryota; kingdom Metazoa; phylum Chordata; class Mammalia; order Carnivora; family Otariidae; genus Zalophus; species Zalophus californianus. The sequence continues at coordinate 21,874,174 of NC_045605.1, forward strand.
CGTCTGATAGTTTGGAAATGTTATAGAATTCTAGGTTGGAAATAATTTTCCCTCAGAATTTTGAAGGCATGGTTGTACTGTCTGGTATCTGTAATTGCTCTAGAGAGGTAGCAATCACATCCTTTTTTATGAGACCTTGTTTCGTTGGTTTGGTTTTTTTCTTTTCTCTCTTACTGGAAGCTTTGAGAATATTCTATCCCTGGTGTTCTGGACTTTCTTCTTTCTTTTTTTTTTTAAGATTTTATTTATTTGACAGAGACACAGCGAGAGAGGGAACACAAGCAGGGGGAGTGGGAGGAGAAGCAGGCTTCCTGCGGAGAAGGGAGCCCGATTCTGGGCTCGATCCCAGGACCCTGGGATCATGACCTGAGCCGAAGGCAGATCCTTAACGACTGAGCCCCCCAGGCGCCCCTGTTCTGGACTTTCTTATACCATGGTATCTTTCCTTATCCATTGTTCTGGGTTCTCAGTGGACCCTTTCATTCTGGAAAGTAATGTCTTTCCGTTCTGGGACATTTTCTTCCTCTGTTTTTCTGATTTCCGCCCCTTCCCCTCTTTTCTTTCTCTTTGATCCTTTTTCATAAGATCCATTCTTGTTACGTGGATATGACAGCTTCAAAGAGGATCCTTTAAAGTTTCTCAGGTTTTGCTCTGCGTTGCAGCAGCTTTATGGAATCTCTTGCCGGAATGACTATCAACACCCAAATAATGGCAAGCCCCTGCATTTAATGAGAATTTAGTGCTTCACCCCACAGTTTAGATCCCATTAAGCCATGCCCACCAGGACTGGGGAGGGTCTAGCCACCTGCTCACTCCCTCCTCGGTCTCCTGCACTCTGATTTCCTCCCTGCCCTCAGGCCCTAGAAGTGTGCTGCTGCTTGCTTTATTCTACTGTAGAAACATCTGCTGCTGCTCTTTTGATGAATCTATAAGCTATTTGAGTACTGTTAAAAGTTGATTTTACTAAGATGAAGGACGAAAAGTTGAAAGAAAAACATGAAAAGAGGGGCTTATGTGTAAAACAGAAAATTTAGTGTAAAAGCAGGGGCAAACTCTAACAAATACAGTTTTCTGAATTGAAGAGCGTGAAACCAGCATGCTTGCCCTTCTTCCAAGAGTTTCTCTTGAAAACTGCCTTTTTCCACAGAAACCAAAATATCAACAGTCGTTATCACCAGGTGGGATTACAGGGTGGTTTTCGTTTGCTCTTTGTACTTCACTGTACTTGACGTATTTCCGGCAGGGCCTACTGGGGACCTTATCCTTTGCTAGTCAAGGAGGAGAGTGCTTTCTCTTCCCTGATAAAGCATCCTTGTCCCCTGGGCTCGAGCTGCTCAGCCCTCTGTTGCTGCTCCCTCCAGTTCCTCCCTCCACCTTGCACTGACCTCCTTCACTCTTTAACAAAAGTATGTTTTTAGGTCTTCCTAACCTGTTTTTCTCTCACCTATTTCTTTCCCCGGTTATTTTTACTGGCTACTTTTTAAGATTTATGCTACCTGCTCAGCAAAGCAGTGCTTTTAAAGCTGTTTCTTCTAACTTAGCCTGATCTTTCTAGTTGTTGTGGTGGCCTCTGTGGCAGATCATACCTCCTTTTTTTTTTTTTAGCTTTCAGATTCTTGGTTCAGATCTAAATAATGCTTTCATCTCTCAGTTCATTTCCAGGTCGAAGAGAATTTTGTCAGTTAATTTTTATTAGAAAAAAGCAAATATCCTGGAAAGAATATCAAGTTAGACTAAGGTTACGAACTTAAACCACTTTTCTGAGTTGCCTTTCATCCATCATTCTCTTGCTCTTAAGGATTATTGAAATTGACTTGCAAGTACAGTTCTAAAGTATATGACCGTTCTTTCAAAATCAATAAATACTCGTGTTGGTGCTTGAAACAGGAAGAGGGAAATAATCACCTGTAACCCTATGACCCAGAGATTGTTCCTGCCAGAGACCTAACAACACATGATAAGGAACAGATTGTTGAACTGTTTTTTGACCTTTAAGTTTGAAGTACGTCTGAAAGGACCTTTGAGTTGTGAAGGGCTGTGTAATCCAGGAATCTCTTGGGTCTGAAACACAGGAGAGGTCTGAGCTGAAGACTGAGATAAGGGAGGTGTTAGCATTTAGTTGGTACTTTAAGCCATTGGAGTAGCTGGAGGGGGAGGGGAGGGAATATGTGACAGGACTGGACAAGAGAGCCTAAAGCAGTCTGCTGAGGACCCTCTATTTAGGGACTGGACAGAGGAAGAAGAGCTTCCCCTAGAGGGACAGGAGGAAAATCAGGAAAATACAATATCCAGAAGAGAACGGAGTTAAGTGTCAGATGCTTCCAAGACCTAAAGGCAGAAAAATACTAATTATTTCGCTGAATTTTGCCATGGTGGTGTCTATCTCCCATAAAGCTTTTCTTGATCTTCCTTGAACACATTTGTTAATCTTTCCTGCACCTCACAGAAGTACATTAAGCTTAGCACAAATGTGTTATATATATTTGCTTACAGTTCTATTTCTCCTAAAAGGCGGAAACTTTTTTTTTAAATTTTTTATTGTTATGTTAATCACCATATATTACATCATTAGTTTTTGGTGCAGTGTTCCATGATTCATTGTTTGTTCATAACACCCAGTGCTCCATGCAGAACGTGCCCTCCTCAATACCCATCACCAGGCTAACCCATCCCCCTACCCCCCTCCCCTCTAGAACCCTCAGTTTGTTTTTCAGAGTCCATCATCTCTCATGGTTCGTCTCCCCCTCTGACATACTCCCCTTTTCTTCCTCTCCTGTTATCTTCTTCTTTTTCTTTTTTCTTAAAATATGTTGCGTTATTTGTTTAAGGCGGAAACTTTTTAAGGGCATGGCCCTTCAGGGTATGATCTTAGTCATATTTGGTGAGAAGCATTGCATTGTGTCTTCACAGTGTGGACTCTGGAGTCAGCCTCCCAGTGTGTTAATAGCTAGGGCGTTAATAGCTGTGTGACCTACAGCAAATTATTTAACATCTATGTGCCTCGATTCCATTATCTATGATATCTGTGGTATGTGATGATAATAGTGTGTACTTCATAGAAGAGTGAACATTTGTAAAGTGTAGACAACAGTGCCTGGCTCATTGTAAATACGATACAGTGTTTGGTGGAGGTGAGGTGGGTGTGGTAATAATAATATTGTTAGCATCATGCCTGGCATTTAATGGATATTTGAATGGAAAATTCAACAATTTGGGACTAATACAGTCCCTATCATTCTAAACTCTGTAAGCATATACAGAATGTCGTCATGATCAGGCCATAGGAAGACTATAGAATTGGACAGAATTTTTTTAAAAAGGTTTTATTTATTTATTTGAGATAGCACAAGCAGGGGGAGTGGGAGAGGAAGAAGCAGCCTCCCTGCTGAGCAGGGCGCCCAATGCGATGCGGGGTTGATCCCGGGACCCCTGGATCATGACCCAAGGGGAAGGCAGACGCTTAACTGACTGAGCCACCCAGGCAGAATTAAGTGCACAAGCTTTGTTTTATAAAGCAAATCTGTAGGCTTTTCACAAAAGTACTATGCAATCTTAGTTTCTTTTCATGTAGTAGGGAAGGAGAAGACCAAAAGAGGAAGATTTCCAAAGCAGGTGAGAATTTTTATGTGTAGCACTGAACATTAACCTTAAACAGGTGGGTGGTGATCCGTCACAGAATGTATTTGTTTGGCATGAAAGATGCAACACTACAACTTGACCCATTCACCCTGTTTTTACAGCTTATAAAATTAAAAGAATCAGTTGATCTCTTAGACCTCAAATTAACTCAGTAGGTACATACTCATTCAGTCAGCAAATACTTGAGCATTTACTGGCTGTATAGATACTTACTGTATAACAGAGATCACGCTAGTGGCTGGGAATAGGATGATAACTGAGACAGACTGTACTTGTCCTCAAACAGCTTTTATTCTTATGGGAGAGGCCAATCTTCGCAAGTGTTAAGAGATGCAGATAAGGAGCTGAAGTATAAATGGTGTTGAGAGGGGTGGATAAGCAGACTCCCTGAGGTAACAGGTAAGCTGAGGCTTCAAGGATGGGAGGGAGGCAGAAATATTTGGAAGAATATAGCACCCCAAGCCATGTTCTGTGTGTAAGCCAGGAAAGTGTGTGTGACCTATGTGGCTCTAGAGCCTGGTGAATGAGGGAGAGGGGTGGATGGGATGTTAGAAAGAGGACTGCAGGTGTCAGATCAAGCTGGGTCTTGTAGCCATGATGTGAGGAGTCATTTTATTAACTGCAGTGAGAAACCACTGAATGGTTTTAAACTGTGACTTAATCCAGTTTGTGTTTTGAAATCCCTTTTGCCGCTACATAAGCTTTTCTTCTTCTCTAGTCATGTGTAAAGAAAGCACTTTGGATAGAGTTAGTATATAAAATACAGAAACTGATTTCTTAGCCCAAAATACTGATGTCCTGGAGTCATTTGCCAGACAGAGTTCTTGCCTTAAGAATCTACCCTTAAGAATCAATTTACATCTTAGATGTCAGAAACATGAGTTACAAAAATAAAATGATTTATATATAAAAATGTTCAGTTAGTGTCAGAGGATAGCCTTGAAACCTAAAGTCTGAAATCCTTCTTTTGCCTGCTAGGATCAGATTACCATCACTGGCTGTTACGATCATATCTGGAAAATTGATAGTCTGAATGTTGATTTACTGTGCACACAATGTTCACAGGAATGTGGCTTTTCCCATATGTTCCACTTAAAAAAGAAATGGTCTTTCATGGTTTTTGCTACATTCAAAGCATTAATGGGGTATTTCTTTTAGTAGGAAATGTGTTGTCTGTAATACAGGAAATTCTTTCTTGTAATTCAAATCATGAGCAACATTTTGCGTTTGTGTTAGTTCATTCAGTAAATATCTGAATGCCTACCATCTGCCAGGTACTGTTCTAGGATCTTGGGATATATATTGTGAACTAAACAAAGATTCCTACCTTTGAAAAGCTTACTTCCCAGTGGGTGGAGGCAGATGACAAATAATAAACATAATTAGTATATTTATTATGCTTGTCATAAATATAATTAATATGTTAGAGAGTGGTATGGGCTTTGAAATAAAAAGTAATCGGTTAGGGGAGCCTGGGTGGCTCAGTCGGTTGAGCATCTGACTCTTGGTTGGGGCTCAGGTCATGATGTCAGGGTCGTGGGATTGAGCCCTGCATTGGGCTCTGCGCTCAGTGCTGAGTCTGCTTGGGATTCTGTCCCTCTCCCTCTGACCTTCCCCCTGCTCATGCACATGCTTTAAATAAATAAAATCGGGGCACCTGGGTGGCTCAGTCATTAAGTGTCTGCCTTCAACTCAGGTCATGATCCCAGGGTCCTGGGATCAAGCCCCACATCGAGCTCCCTGCTCAGTGGGGAGCCTGCTTCTCCCTCTCTCACTCCCTCTGCTTGTGTTCCCTCTCCCGCTGTGTCTCTGTCAAATAAATACATAAAATCTTTAAAATAAATAAATAAATAAAATCTTTAAAAAGTAGAGCAGTTAATGCATTAAGTGGAGAGATTGCAGTTTTAAGTAGGGTAGTCGGGGTAGCATCATTGAGAAGGTATGATTTGAGCAAAAATTTAAAACTTACGAAGAGCATGCCAGGCAGAAGGAACAACCAAGAGTGTACCGGGCCTGTTTGAGTACCAGGAAAGAGACTAGTGTGTCCAGAGGGAGGGACAGTTACTTGGCTTTCTAGGAACGAGTTTCTCCTCAATTTCAAAATTCATAAGCCAAAATACATGAATAATAGGGCTAAGAATTCCCATCCTGTGAATGTTCTGTAGATGTTATTGATGAACACCTAGACTCATGTCTTAAATTAGATAATTCCAAAGTAACACAAAATTTAAGCTCATTTCATAGGGCAGCTAAACGTACAAAAATCTCTTTTTCTATGAATGAGAAATGATGTTGGATCACATGATCTTAAGACCTAGCATTTAGTAAAAACTGAAATTTTACCATTCCAGTTTATAGGTCTCCAGGTGGAAAGCCAAAAGGCTTTGTTTTATAGCAAAGGATGGCAGGGGTGCCAAATACACTTGTCTCTAAGAGGAGCAGTGATAGTGTTGAGGATTGGGCTTAGGGGAAACTGCGCTCTAAGAGCAGGTTTGATTTTACTTCCCTTATGTTTTTCAAACTCAGTAGCTCTAAATCCTTTTAACATTTTTTAATTAGGTGGTCTAATTTTCTGTTTTTTTGACTCTGTGTTTTCCTTGTGTTTCTTAAGTTTCCAGTCTAAATCATCACACTACATTCATAAGATCCTAATCAATGACAATCTAGTAGAGTATTGCCTAAGTCCCATGCATATCAGGTGTCTTACATTGGTATATGTCTTCAGTGCCCTTTGTTTCAGATGCACAGTGTGCTTTATAAAGAACCAATTTATCCAGTGCAATCACTGGAGTTGTTCCAACCATACTTGCCATAATCTTTTCCCATGTTTCTGAATTTTATTTTTCATAGAGTATCTTTTTTAATTTCTTCTTTCTCATCGATTCCTTTCCCAATTTGTCATGGTTGATTTTTGTATTTGAGTCCTATCTGTGAATTGCTGTTCATTGTTTCTAGCCTAGTTTCCCATGAGGTTGAAGTTCAAGTGAGACCACTAAAGAAAATGCTCAGAAGCATGGGTCTTTGACTTTCTGAAGCAAAACATTCTACATTTGACCTTTAAATAACACAGGTTTAAACTGCATGGGTCCACTTATACATAGAATTTTTTTTCATCCTGATAAGTGTACTCTTTAATCTTCATTTCCTGTTTTATTCCGCCGTCCCACCCTCCTTCCCTCTGGGTACCATCAGTTGTTTCTCTATAGTTAAGAATCTGTTGGGGTGCCTAGTTGGCTCAGTTGGTTAAGTGTCTAACTCGATCTCAGCTCAGGTCTTGATCTCAGGGTCATGAGTTCAAGCCCCGCGTTGGACTCTCTGCTGGGCATGGAGCCTACTTAAAAAAAAAGTCTGCTGCTTGGTTTGTCTCTCTTTTTTCCCCCCTTTGCGTCTTTGTTTTTTAAATTCCACATGAGTGAGATCTTAAGATACTTGCTTTCTTTTACTGACTTATCTTGCTTAGCATTATACTCTCTAGCTCTATCCATGTTGTTACAAATGGCAAGATTTCATTCTTTTTTATGGCTGAATAATATTCCATTGTATGTATATACCATTTATTCTTCATCAACTCAATTATTGATGGACACTTGGGCTGCTTTCATAGTTTGGCTATGTAAATAATGCTGCATAAACACAGGGGTGCATGTATCCGTTTGAATTAGTGTTTTTGTATTCTTTGGATAAATACCCAGTACTGCGGTTACTGGGTTGTAGGGTAGTTCTATTTTTAATTTTTTGAGGAACTTCCATACTGTTTTCCACAATGGCTGCGGCAGTTCGCATTCCCACCAAGAGTGTAAGGGGGTTCCTTTTTCTCCATATCCTCACCAACACTTGTTACTTGTGTTTTTGAGTTTAGCCATTTCTGACAGGTGTGAGGTGATTATCTCATTTTAGTTTTGATTTATATCTTCCTGATGATGAGTGTTGCTGAGCATCTTCAGTGTGTCTGTTGGCCATCTCTATCATTGGAGAAATGTCTGTTCATGTCCTCTGCCCATTTTTAATTGGATTTTTTTTGGGTGTTGAATTGTAGCAGTTCTTTATATATTTTGGATTCTAAGCCTTTTTTGGACATGTCATTTGCAAATATCTTCTCCCATTGAGTAGGTTGCCTTTTAGGTTTGTTGATTATTTCCTTTGTTGTGCAGAAACTTTTTATTCTCATATAGTCCCAATATTTATTTTTGCTTTTGTTTCCCTTGCCTCAAGAGACATATCTAGAAAAATGTTACAGCTAGTGTCCGAGAGATTACTACCTGTGTTCTCTTCTAGGATTTTTATAGTTTCAGGTCTCACATTTATGTCTTTAATCCATTTTGAGTTTATTTTTGTGTATGGTGAAAGTGGTCCAGTTTCACTCTTTTTGCCTGTGGATGTCCAGTTTTTCCAACACTGTTTATTGAAAAGACTTTTTTCCCATTGTATATTCATTCCTCCTTTGTCAAAGATTAATTGACCATATAATTGTGGGTTTCTTTCTGGGTTTTCTGTTCTATTCCATTGATCTATGTGTCTGTATTTGTGCCATTACCATACTGTTTTAATTACTACTGCTTTGTAATATAACTTGAAATCTGGAATTGTGGTATCTCCAGTTTTGTTTTTCTTTTTCAAGATTACTTTGGCTATTCGAGTCTTTCGTGATTCCATACAAATTTTAGGATTGTTTGTTCTAGTTCTCTGAAAATTGCTGTTGGTATTCTGATAGGGATTGCATTACATCTTTAGATTGCTTTGGGTAGTATAGACATATTAACAATATTTATTCTTCTAACTTGAGCATGGAATATCCATTTTTTTGCATCATCTTGAATTTCTTTCATCAGTGTTTAATAGTTTTCAGAGTATAGGTCTTTTACCTCTTTGGTTAAGTTTATTCCTAGATATTTTAGTTTTTGATGCAATTGTAAATGGGATTATTTTCTTATGCAGATTTGTTTTTGATAAATAGAGTATACTACTGTAAATGTATTTTCTCTTCCTTGTGATTTTCTTAACATTTTATTTTCTAGAGAAAATAACTTACTTTGTTATAAGAATATAGTACATAATACGTATAACATAGAAAATATATGTTAAGCAACTGTTCATGTTACTAGTAAGGCTTATGGTCAGCAGTAGTTTGGGAGAGTCAGAAGTTATATGTGAATTTTCAACTTCATGGAGGGGGTTGGTGCCCTAACTCCCACATTGTTCAAGGGTCAGCTGTACTTTCTTCTCGCTGAAAAAAAGGGAAATGGTATGTGTTCATAGAACTGCAAATTAGAAGCGCTTTTTAAAAAAAAATTGCAGGGCTTTTTCTCTTCTTTCTCCAGATAGGACTGCATATGAATCATCCCAAAATTTAGTGGCCTACCCTCTTTTTTTTTTTAACCCTCTTTTAAAGGAAATACTGCCAGCTCTTTAAGCCTCCAGTTCCATTGACATTCTTTTTTTTTTTTTTAAGATTTATTTATTTATTAGAGTGTGTATGCACTGTTGGGAGGTGCAGAGGGAGAAGGAGAGAGAGAATCCCAAGCAGACTCTCTCTGGAGTGCAGAGCCCGATATGGGGATCGTGGGGCTTGATCCCACGACCCCTTGATCCCACGATACCTGAGCCGAAATCAAGAGTCATACACTTAGCCGACTGAGCCACCCAGGCGCCCCTCCATTGCCATTCTAGGTGGAAAGTTTAAGAACCTAACGTTTAGTAGACTTTACAGCTGTTATAAGACAAGATTAAAAGAAATAGAATACACTCAAAGCAAGTTTATTCTTAGTCACTCTTTATTGGGTATTCTGATAACTGAGTTTTAAACATAATTAGGAACCTAAGATGGGTGTCTATTCAATTATTTTTTTATCTGTTATATCTGTTTATGCACTTGAACATGAATTTGAAAGTAATGAATAAATTGGACTTGAGTGATTTCTTTTTGTTTATCTTAAATGAAGAACATTTTATTTTCCTTTTAGTTAACTCTAAGAATAATTGTAAAGCAAATCTACTTTGTATCTTGTATCCTATCCTTGGTTTTGCTGTTTAATGGGGTTGGATTCCACGGCTACGATGTAGGGACCTCTGAGGTGTTTCACCTCAGGTTGACCGTGAATTCACTTAATCACTGTTAACATTCAAGTAAACTTAGCGTTTTTAATCATAACGTTTGCCAAGCTTTATATTGTCAAAATGTAACTTTTTTTAAACTGTCAAATTCAGTACTCTTTGAGTCAGAAATCCTCAAGCAAGTGAAAAGGGGTGGAAATTAGGTGGGATAGTCTTAATAAACATTTTTATTTTTGTTATGACAGAATAGTCTTCCCTTCTTTAAGGCTGGTCAAATTTTAACTCAGAGATCCTCTATAATGATGAGATCTTCTGGGATCGCCCAAACTTGGATGAACCTGCATTTGTATGCAGTGGTATTGTGTGTGCTCTTTTGGCATGAAAAGTCAGCCCTTGACAGTATTGCCATCCAAAACCCACAGTGTCTTAGGAGGAGGGATATAGTTTTCAAGGACTCCCCAGAACATAAAATCTTGATTTATTTAATCTCATTTTCAGTGACTACCCTTTGTCATTTGCGGTGAAATTGTATGATTTTTACTTGATACATGGAAACTATTTTATTAAAAAGTCTCCTTCCTTAGCAACATGTGTCATTGTTTTCAGGGTATACCTTTTCAGAAGCTTCACAGGAGGGAAAGCAGTTGACAAAGAAGGAAGTTATCATTCTTTGCACAGTAAAATCATCAACTTCAGTCACCAACTTCTAATTCAAATGAAAAAATTTTTTTAAAGATTTTATTTATTTATTTGACAGAGAGAGACACATAGAGGGAACACAAGCAGGGGGAGTGGGAGAGGGAGAAGCAGGCCTCCCGTGGAGCAGGGAGCCTGAAGCCGGGCTCCATCCCAGGACCCTGGGATCATGATCTGAGCCAAAGGCAGACGCTTAACGACTGAGCCACCCGGGCGCCCTCAGATGAAATTTTAATTTGGATGTCCTACCGTTCCTTCTTGAAACAGTTTTGTTCCCTGTACGTAATATGTTACTTTGGTTTTATAATTGAAAATAACTGATATAAACAACATCTGAGCTCTTTAGCCTGGAATACTAATGTGGTTGATCTTAGGACTTGAATTAAAAGACTTTCTAGAATTTGGGGCAAACCTCTCATTCTTTAAAGTCGTAAAGTGTCTGCCTTTGGCTCAGGTCATGATCCTAGGGTCCTGGGATCAAGCTTCTTATGAGGTCATTCATATATAGCTCTGATGAGGTCATTCATATATTGGACATATTGGGTCAGTGTTTGCTGGTAAAATACCAAGAGTCACTAGTGTCCATCTGGCATTTTACCAGTGACTACGTTACAACAGATTTTCAGGAAGTAAGTGTGATGCAGATCTTATCTGACAGAGCATAGAGGATGTCAGGTGCATACAATTTAGATACAGAAGTAAGAGCAAACTGAGTTAACCAGAGGTAGAGGAAATGCTTCAAGACTGGGGTACACAGAGGAATCCAGCCCTAGCGCTTGTAGATGTAATTCCTCTGTATCAGTTTCATCTGTGTGTATGAGTGTGTGTGTTAGAAGGAAGAAGGTGGAAAATTTGTTTTATACACTGATAGGAAAGGGTGCAGTCTACATTATAAAACTGAATTCACCAACTACCTGAGTAAAACATTTGATTTGTTAATTGTCAACAAGTTTGTTGAGTACGCTTTTGTAGTACTATATACTGGATATCTTTTCCTTTCTCCCTCCCCCATAGTTGTTAAAAACCAGATGTGTTGGAATTAGGCCAAAAGCCACAACTAGACGGATTTGGTTTCTTCCAAGTTGGAGGATGACTGTCTTTTTCCCTTAAAAAATGAAGTTAACCCTTTTATGTGTTTGTGCTAGAGAAATAAACCAGTCTTCTAGTCACGGTCTTATTTTTTTTTTTAAACATGTTAAGTACATTATGATACCATTTTGGATTTTATTTTATTTTTTTTTAAGATTTTATTTATTTGAGAGAGAGAGCAAGAGCGAGAGATATAGTTTTCAAGGACTCCCCAGAACATAAAATCTTGATTTATTTAATCTCATTTTCAGTGACTACCCTTTGTCATTTGCGGTGAAATTGTATGATTTTTACTTGATACATGGAAACTATTTTATTAAAAAGTCTCCTTCCTTAGCAACATGTGTCATTGTTTTCAGGGTATACCTTTTCAGAAGGTATACTCCCGAGCAGGGAGCCCCGACACTGGGCTTGATCCCAGGACCCTAGGATCATGACCTGAGCCAAAGGCAGACACTTAACAGACTGAGCCACCCAGGTGCCTCCCCCCCCCTTTTTTTAATAGAATGGGGGAAAGCTTGCTGTAAATAAAACTGATCTTTTAAGGCAAGAAAGGTACCACTTCCCCAAGCTAGTCGTTGTAGATCTTTTATTTCCAGGCAAAAATGTCATCTTTAGAACTTCTCTCTCCTTTTGATTTATTCCATCCACCCATATACCAGAATGTATTCTGAGTTCCTTCTGGCCTGCCAGTTGTTTGAGCTGAACACTACACACTAGAAGCACGGGGAGAGACCTCACTCTGATTTTTGAACCGGAAACGGAACCAGATTTTGCTATCATTGCAGCACCAAGATGCTAAGAAAGCAAGAGCTACTGTGATTCGTTAATGTTTTCAAATCTACAAGTCCTCTAGTTTATATGAATTTAATTTCAGTCCTATAACCACCCCTTTTCCTCTTGTCCCTTTTTTGTTTCTTAATGAATTTTTCCCAAAACGCTTGCCTTGATTTTTCCCTTTGATTTACCAGATGGAAGCATCCTTTTTCCTGCCAAGCTGACAGGCTTCAAAGTGTAAGTGTCCTTTCTTATATGCAGACTTGAGCCTTACAAAATTTAATGAGGTTGCTGTTACTTTTCTGAGCATTTACCAAATATTTGACTTTTGTTTTGCGGAACTCTCTTAGTCTTGAAGGATATTTTGGTGGCGTTAGCAGTAATTGTAGTAACAAAGACACTGCCACAGGCAATTGCCTTTGGTTTTCTTGTGGCAGAAAAGCTTTTCCCATCTCTGCTGTACATAGCAAGTCCCACTGAAATGAAAAGCTCAAATAGTGATCACAAAAAGAATTTAATGTGTGAACTAGTTGATGCATGTTAGGAATACTTTATAAGATTTTCACAGTGTGGAAGCTTTTTATAAGTAAACGGCATGTTGTTTAGGATAAACACTAAAATGGATTTCTTTTTTTCTGAAACAGTACTCTGGAAGAAATAAGATATGGTTTATGCTTTGATGCCACTTCGGGTGTATGTGTGAGATTGTAGCCTATGAGGCATCCTTTAGCCTGAAGGAAAGATGTTATCCTGTTACAAAACAGGATGTGTATATGATCAGATATAATGTGGTGATATTGAATTTCTTCTCATTCAGTTCCTAAATAAGAGGACCCAAAACATTGCAGTAACAACTTGTTAGGAGCTGTTGGCCATATTTAATTATCTTAAATTATGTAGAATGAATGGACCTTCAGAATAGTTGACTCTGTAAAGAAAAAAAATAAGAAAGCTTAGTATTCAGGTATAGACATCAAGAATTTACCATCTGTTAGAATCCAGCAAAAGTGGCCTAGCATATTTTCCAGGAGAAAATGATAGGACCGGTCTAGGTAGATTAGTGGTGGTTGGGGGTATGTAACAAATAGCACTTGTCACCAGAAAAAGCTGTTTCATTCAGCTTGAGTTTAAGTGGGTGCCATGATTACATCAGCAGTGCACCTGGTCATGGAGCAGCTGTTAAGCATTATACAGAATTATTTTTTTTAATTTTATTTATTCATTTGAGAGAGAGAGAGCACAAACCAGGGGGAGAGGCAGAGGGAGAGGGAGAAGCAGGCTCCCCGCTGAGCTGGGAGCCCAATGTGGGGCTCAATCCCAGGACTTGAGATCATGACCTGAGCCACAGAATTATTTCGAGTAAATCTTTCTGGAATGTGGGATCTTCCTTTTTTGATAGTTTTGGCCTGCAAATTAAAAACAAATGAACAAAAGGTGAGATGCTAATACTTGGAGAACATTTTTAGATTGTAATAAATAGAATATTTCAGACCATGGTCTTGGGAGGCAGACCACCTTGGTTTGAATTATGCTATCCAGCCTTTCCGTCCTTCAGTTTTCTCATCCCTAAAAATAGGGTAATAATGGTATTTCATAAGCTTATAGGGATTACATGAGTTAATATTTGTAAATAGTGTTTGGCATGTGGTAAGCACTATCTAACAGTTTGTTAAAACTCAGGTTTAGTAGCTGAACTGAGCACTGAATTCTGAAGATGTCTGTCTTCAAAACTTAATAAACATTAAATTAATTCCCTTTTTACTTTTTTTTAATCTTTCTTAATACAGAGTATTTTTTGCATGGCTGTAATTTGTTCAGATGATGGCCTTTTAGAACCATGTTTAAAGGAAGAGCATAAGCATACACACTTTTCATTGTGTATTTTTTAAAACCATCCCCAAGCTAACAGGTTGTCCCACATACAGTAGAAGTAACCACTCTTCTACCAGTTCTTCTCCAATCTAGAGCATAGACTGGGCTTTAGAGTAGAAAATGACTTCCATAAATTAAAACTTGGAAATATTTTAATGGTGATTAATTCTTAGCGAACTGGGATGGTATTGACTATAATAAATGATGTATACGCTTAAATGAAGAGAGGATAGCAGATGGTACGCCTGTGTTAAATGTCCTACATTTAACAGAGTAGCTGCATTGTAGAAAAATTGTTGCATTTCATTTGGATGTTTCCTTTTTACCTCATCATAAGAATTTCCTGAAAATTCTGGAGATTCTGGTTCAGTAATTTGAGTTTAGAGCCTGAGAATATATACTGTCTTTTAAGCTAATTAATAGACCTTATTTTTAAGAACACGTATGTTTAACAGACATCTCCAATGATTATTAAGGCACAGCTTAACTGAATTAAGTAATTCATGTGTCTTCTCTGAGCCCCAGCTTTCTCACCAACAGAATCAAAGATTTGACTAGAAAGATGGCCTACCTCCTAACTCACTTTATGATTTTCAGATTCCTATTTTCCTAATGATTATGATACCAAAGAATTCCATTATGTGTGAAGCAGTATGGGGTAAGGAACTGAGCCTTCTATTTATCAGAAAAATTAATTCAGCAGACTTGAGAAAATGTTTACATGAAGAAAAAGCTTTCTACTAAAATAGTAAACTTGAAATAATTAGTAGGAATTTGGTTATTTCTAAAGATTTATCTATTTATTTAGAGAGAGGGGCTGTATGGGGTGAGGGGCAGGGGGAGAGAATCCTCAAGCAGACTCCCTGCTCAGCGTGGAGACTGACACAGGACTCAATCCCATGACCCATGAGATCAAGACCCTGAGTTCACAGCCTGAGCCAAAACTGAGAGTCAGACACTTAACTGACTGAGCCACCCAGACGCCCCTGGTTATTTCTAAACATTGACAATGAAAGAACAATAAAACCCTCACAACTCTGGTACTGTGTATTGCCTTCTGTTGGATATGTGTGTATGTGTGTGTACACACTATTTAAAATATTGCTGTTTTAGAATTAATGGTCCTTAGATTTAGCAAGTTTACTAAAATTTTGAGCAATTAAAACTTCTCATTATAATTTTCATTCTAATCCATGGTAATCCTCTCACTTTTGCTAGTTATCCCATCATCTGAACATAATTGGTCATTTTTCATGCATCTTTGCTTGATAATACCTTTCCCATTTATCACAGTGTCTAAGAGTCCACTCTGTTCAGCTAGGGAGACATGCCTCACTGCCTGTGAGGATGTTGTTCAGCAACAAGGAATGTCTAACAATCAGCGAATTAGTATTGATTGTTCTATTCTTGACTCAGTGATTTCTTTAGTTGATAGTAAATGGATAATTGTGGTCTATTAGCACACTTATCCATGGATTGTTTTTATCCCCTAAGTCTTCCCAAGCCTATCTCAGGGGAGAATAGCAGGTATTTCTTAGGCTACACAAAGTGATGGCCAATAATTGACATGAATTGACATCGATTTTTGTTTTGTTTTGGGAAGAATGGGGTAGGGGAGAGCCTTCAGGAACAGAAACAAGATGACAGTATGGAGCACCAAAGTCATAATTTCAAGGTTAATTTCTTTTAAGTGAATTTAATTCTTTAAGTTTGGGATGCTCATTAATTAATGAATCTCTGTTGAGCAGGGAATACCTCCAGAACACCTTTAGGGTATACACCTCATTAAAACTGTTTAACATGTGTGCTGTTTTGAATGGTATATATTAACAGATCTAATTGTGGTCTGTGGTGTTTAATCTATTTTAGAAACTGGATGGCTTCTACAGGGAGCCAGGTCTCTGATATAGACAAGATTCTTGGATACTTCAGTGATGGCGCACCCCCCACCAAAAAGCCCAGGTAAACAAGGGAAGGGAATCCGAGGAATATTTAATAAATTACCATTTATGGTAGATTACAAAAAATAACAAACTTGCCCTACAGTCCAGTTTTCACAAATTAATATTGACCTTCATATAAAAACTATTTTTATTTTGGATTTAATTTTTATTTAAAAAATGTCATAAATGTACATAATTTATAAGTCAGTTCTTCAAAGCTTATAATGCCTTGTCCCTCTCCAGAGATAATCACTTTCAACTTTTTTAATCTGTTTCTTCTAATACTTGCATCCATATTTTTAAATAATGTGTATATACTGCTATTTTTTAGTTTTTTGGTTTTATCTATTTTCCAATTAAGGAAGATGAGGATTAAGCTTGCCCTCCTGGAGCCTCTCCCCACGTGTTGCCCCCACCATATACACACGTCAAACACTCTTTCCCGACATCCGCCCGGTGTTTATATCACAATTCTTGGTTAAGTCAGTTTTTTAATAGTTACATATATGACTGGATGAATAGTATTCATAGCTGAGCCTAGCAGTGTTTTGATTATACTTTCTTGTCCATTTTTTCCTCCAAGTTATTAAAGATTATCCTTTGTTTTTGTTTTTGTTTGTTTTTTGGTTTGCTTTGTTTTCTATGTACCTATCAGCTTATCTTCAAACTCTGTGACAGAAGAATAAATCTCTTAGGTATGCTGACACTCATCAGTAATTTACTCTAGTTTACATTGTTTCATAGATTTTTCCTTCTGGACAGTCCTCTGCTCTGGACCGTTGTTCTCCAGGCCTGCTACATTGCTGATGTTTGCCATTTTCCTTTCCCATGACCCCCAGAATTCCTTTTATATCTCTCCTGTATTGGATCCTCTCTTTCCTAGATATTGTCTTTCCCTTTCATTTCGCTGAAAAATACTCTCATTATGCTTCCTCAGTAAGGATTCACAGGAGAAGAGTTTTTGGAGATGTTTGAAGATGTCCTTATCATATTTGTCCATTTATTTGATGATTTGGCCTGAGTGTAGAGTTTTAGATAGGAAATCATATTCCTTAGAGTTATGAAATTATTCTCTGCTAGCAGCTATGTGTTCCTGCCAAAATAGTGACTCTTTGCTGATTCCCAGTCCTTGTGTTACATGTCCTCTTCTTTTCTCACTGGAAGCTTGTAAGGATAGTTATTTTGTTCTCAGCAACCTGAAATTTCACAGTGATGTACCTTCATATGAGTCTAGATATCAGGTGGCCCTAATGAGTTGGCTACTGATAATTCACTGTGGAAAATTTTTTTTCTTATTTGATAATTGTCTTTATAGTTTTTTCTATATTGTGCCTTTGTAGTAGAACTCTTGGTATTCAGATGTTGGATCTTCTGCAGTAAGACTCTATAGTTTTCTTTTTTCTTTTTCTTGTTTTGAGAGAGAAAATGTGTATGTGAGCGTGGGGGGGTGTGAGAGAGAATCTTTTTTTTTTTTTTAAGATTTTATTTATCTGACAGAGAAGAGAGAGAGAGCACAAGCAGGGGGAGAGGCAGGCAGAGGGAGAGGGAGAAACAGGCTCCCTGCTGAGCAGAGAGCCCGACACAGGGCTTGATCCCAGGACCCTGGCATCATGACCTAAGCTGAAGGCAGACCTTAACTGACCGATTCACCCAGGCATCCTGAGAGAGAGAATCTTAAGCAGGCTCCATGCCCAGCACAGAGCCCAGCGAGGGGCTTGACCTCATGACCTTGAGGTCATGACCTGAGCCCAAATCAAGAGTTGGACCCTTAACCGACTGAGCCACCCAGGCGCCCCAATACTCTAGTTCTCTATTGCTTTATCATTATACTTTCTCAGAGATTTTCTTTTTTCTTCCAGTGTTATAAATTTATTCATTATATTTTTAATTTCCAAGAAATCTATTTGTTTGCCCACCCCTTTTTTATAGCATTTTGTTCATTTTTCATAGATGCCTTTTTTTTTAATTTATATGAGATACCGTTTTCCATTTTTCTTGTCTTTCCCCTGTTGTCACTTGTTTCCTCCAGATTCCTTTCTCTCTGCTAGTTTGTTTAGGTGTAACCCTCACATTGGGGGCTCTGTTCAAATGTAAGGTGACCTTTCTTTGCTCATATTTGAGAGGACACTAAAAAGCCAGTTGGAGAATCTGTGTGTGCATTAGGGACTTGGTTGCTGATGGGTTTCGCTGTGGATGTCAAGCATGGGCCAGGTTCTGTAGCTGAGGAATCCCCACCTATCAGAATGTGTGGGTCTTTTTTCTCATGCTGGCCATTTTCCCCCACAGAGGATGACTGGATGGGGAATAGGGTGCAGGTACAAGGTTGACTGCCAATGTCTCCTCTGGGAGAAGGGCACAAGGGAGAGCCTTACATTTCATATACTGACTTTTACTTAATTCCCTTTCCCAAGCTGTGCACAGTGTTCTCAAATACAGAACCCTCTGGTTCACCCTCTCTGGAAAGCAAGCCTCCAGTCGTAGAGTTCTAACTGCTTCTAATATGGCCTTGCAACAAATCCTGTTTTGGCCCCACCTGTCCCTCTACCTTCAGATTTATTTGAACATTCCGAAAGTTTTATAGAGGGAATCATCTCTTACTGTACAACTCCTAAAATTTTGTTGGCCTGTGTTATCTGCTGTCATCTTTTCTTATTTTGATTTTTACGAATTTATACCTTCTAAAAAATTATAATTACTTAGTGGTTTTAGGAAGAATCAGAAATAAACCACAACTGCTAATTTTTTCCTTTTTAACTGGAAATTTTAAATTAGGCAGATTATACCTTAAACCTATAATGGGTGAGGTAAAAAATTCAAATAATAAAGCACAATCAAGTGAAAAGTAAAAATCCTTATTCTCCCTAATCCCCAGAATTAACCACTATTTACAGTTCTTGTGAATCCTTCTAGAAATTTTCTATGAGTATGTATTTGTGTATGTTTCCATATCTTGATTGCCTTGAACTGATACTCATTTCATCATTTGCTTCTAATATCTATTATCAGTCTTTTCCAGTAGACTAAACTTTTAAGATTAGGGACTTCATTTTACTCATGGAAACATCACTGGTGCCTCCCATAGTGTCTGGTACCTTGTAAGTTTTTCATATTTGTCGAATGACTGAATTCAAGAGTTGGAGATAGGGAAGGCAGTTCTTAAGTTTGTTTCCCCAAAACAGGTTGCCCAAGGCTTAAACTACCATTTCTTACGTTTTGCCAAAATGCAATCCTTTTTCTATTGTTTTGACAAATTGAGAAAGGCAGTTTCTTGGAGAACACCTGCCATTAGCAAAAATTAAAGTGAGTAAACATATTTCAAACAGATTTTAATATAGTTTCCAGATTGAAGCAGGGGGTGGGGTATGGAGAACCAAAACACAAAACCTGTGTCTGTGCTCTCTCTTCAAGACAGAACTCTGTGCTTGTCTCACAGTAAGAAAGGAGTGTTTTCCACTTCTTGTCTTATCTGTTGAATAGTTGTATCTTTGTTTATTTAGGTAATGTGAAGCTCCTGTGTTTTCAGAATTTTGTTAGCTACTTTTTTTTTCTTTTTGCCTTGCAGAAATCTAGAACAAAATCACAGTGAAATGTTCCCATACTTTACTGTCTCATTCTCAGTTTTAGTCATTAGTCATGCTCAATTTTATCTTATTTGTGTTTACAGAATTTGGGCTTAACTTTGGCTTTCTTTCATCTCTTTTTTATATCTCAACAATAGGAATTTAATTTGTATGGATTTCATTTCTCTCGGGAATCCATGTTTTTTGAAATTTAAAATATAATTTAGTTAGCAGAACTCAGCTGGGCTATAATATAATTGGATCTTTTCCTACTATTAGTGGGTTTTCTTAGGTTGAGAGAACTATGAGGGAGAAAATTGATTTTAAGATTGCCTTTTAGGATTCCTGAAATAGGTTTTTCAGCAAGCCCTGGCACAATATTCTGGTCTTTTTGCTTAAGAGACTCAGGAGAGGTATCAGAAACTGGTAGTTGTCGTCTTTGCAACTGTGAAAGTGGTAGCTGAAAACCATGATTTTCAACAGCCTTTCCATGTGCCTCATATCTGTTGGACATTCCCAATCCTCTTCATTTGGTTGACTTTTCTAGGAAGCTGCTTCCAAGCCTAAAAACTAAGAAGCCTCGGGAACTTGTGCTGGTGATCGGAACAGGCATTAGTGCCGCGGTTGCACCACAGGTTCCAGCCCTGAAGTCCTGGAAGGGCTTAATTCAGGCCTTACTGGATGCCGCCATTGACTTTGATCTTCTAGAAGATGAGGAGAGCAGAAAATTTCAGAAATGTCTCCATGAAGACAAAAACCTTGTCCACGTTGCCCATGACCTTATCCAGAAACTCTCTCCTGTGAGTATCCTGGCAATATTTCCTGAAACCATGACACATGTGCTGAATGTAATAAGGATAGTCATTTTGAGCTTATAGATTTGGGGGGGGAGGGACAGACCGAGAGAGAGAGAGAGAGAGTCTTAAGCAGGCTCCATGCCCGCCCAGAGTGGACTACAGTGCAGGGCTCGATCTCACAACCCCAAGATCATGACCCAGGCTAAAATCCAGAGTCTGGAGCCTTAATCAGTTGAGCCACCCAGCTTATAGATTTGCATACCATTTGGCTCTTCCACAAAAGGTCTGTTTATGGACCCTATTCAGGGTAGTTATCTTGAACCGTGTGTGTGTGTGTGTGTGTGTGTGTGTGTGTGTGTGTGTGTGTGTGTGTGTGAGAGAGAGAGAGAGAGAGAGAGAGAGAGAGAGATGGCAATCATGAGGGTTGTTGTTGAAGTCTTTATATATACAGAAATGAGACCACTGTCCCATTATTGCTGTGTTTTGAATTTACTTTGTATTCTCTGCTCATTACTGTGAAAGTGGTATTCCCTGGCATCCATGCCTTTTAGGGAACCCCAGAAAGATTAGAGATAATTCTTATCATTTTTGGGTGAAGCAACACCGTTTTTTTTTTAATGTTCCTTTTAAAGGAGCTCACTCAAAATATTTATGAGGAATTTTGTCTTGTTTTATCCAACTGAGTTGGATACCAATTCATGAATGATAAGACCCTCCTTGTCTTGCATCGTCTTCAAAATGCCTTCAAAAATCAGAATTCATTTAAGATACATTTAGAAATAATAGAGTAGCCAAATCATGCTCTAAATCTTCATAAATCCTATATTTTTGGGGAAAAAATAGAACTCTTGTTATAAATTATTAGTGTTGATTCCCACCCCCTCCTCCCAGGCCCTAGGGCTTTATAGGACAGAAGTGTCATTAAGAGTTAGCCTAAAAGAGCCATTTAAAAGTAATTTCCTCTTGGTTCATGACTCATTTCAGAAACTTAGTACCTTTTACTTCCTCTTTTCATTTCTTTGTCCGCAGTTGTGATAAATTGTTACTAACCTAGAATAATGTAAATAATTAGTAGGCTTTAAAGAGCTCATGGGACCTCTGTCTCACACCATACACAAAATTAACTCAAAATGGATTAAAAAAAACCTAAATATAAGAGCTAAAACTATAAAACTAGAAGAAAACAGATTTAAAGCTTCATGCCTTTGGACCTGGCAGCACTTTTTTTTTTTTTTTAAGATTTTATTTATTTATTTGACAGAGCACAAGCAGGCAAGTGGCAGGCAGAGGGAGAGGGAGAAGCAGGCTCTTCGCGGAGCAGGGAGCCTGACATGGGGCTCGATCCTAGGACCCTGGGATCATGACCTGAGCCGAAGGCAGACACTTGACTAACTGAGCCGCCCAGGTGCCCCGTGGCAGCACTTTTTGAAACATGACACCAGAAGCACAAGTAACAAAAGAAACGGTAGATATATCGCACCTTACCAAACGTAAAAGCTGTTAGGCTCAAAGAGCACTATCAAGAAAGTAAAAAGACAGCCAGCCCCTGTCCCCCGAACAGAAGATATTAGCAATTCATCTATCTCCTAAGGGTGTAGTATCCAGAATATATAAAGAACTATTATAACTTAATAAAAAGGCAAATAAGTCAAGGGATTTGAATAGACATTGTTCCATGTGCCAGTAAGTACATGAAAGGATGCTCCATGTAGTAGTCATTAGAAAAATGCAAATCAAAACCACATGAGGTAAAGTCAGAAAGTCAGATAGTTAAGTGTTGGCGAGGATGTGGAGAAATTGAATCCCTCATACGCTGCTGGGATTGTGAAATGGTACAGACAATGTGGAACACAGTCTGGCAGTTCCTCAAACAATTAAATATAGAGTTACCATCTGACCCAACAGTTTCACTTCTAGATACACCCTAGAGAAATGAAAACATATGCCCGTAGAGAAACTTACACACAAATGGTGATAGCCGTATTCATAATAGACACAAGGTAGAATTACCCAGATGTCCATTAACTGTCAAATGGATAAACAAAATGTGGCACATTCATACAATGGAATACTACTTGCCAGCAAAAGGGAATTCAGTACTGATGACATGCTGCAGTATGAATGACCCTTAGCATAATGGAAGCCAGCCACAAAAGACCACGTATTAGATGATTCTGTTCATACAGAATGTCAAGAATAGGGAAATCTGTTAGAGACAAAAAGTAGATTAGTAGTTGCTGAGGCCTGGAGCACAGATGGAGGGCAGCAGGGTGATATTTAAAGGGTACATGGTTTCTTTTTGATATGATGAAGTGTTTGAAAATTGTGGTGACAGTTGCAGTATCTGTGAATCTATAAATAATCACTGAATTTACACCTAAAATAGGTGAATTGTAATGAGAATTGTATCTCAGTAGAGCTGTTAAAAATAAAGGTAAAAGGATGGGAAACATGTATAATCCAAACACTAATCAATAGAAAGTGCAAGTGGCTGTATTAATATCTGATAAAGTACACTTGAGAGCAAAGAGGAAAGAAAATATATTTTTTTAATATCTTTAAAAAACAAAAAACATAAGGGAAAAACAGAAGGGAAAAAAAGTATTACGGAGGTGTGTCAGCCAATTAATAAAAATGTTATCTTTCTGGAAAAAAAAAAGAGCTCATGAGTACTGTGTTAGACTAGGAAGACTGATCTATGGATAAAGAAGTTCTCTTTCAGACTAGGATGTCCAGTGTTGTCACGTCACTCTCTTGTCGTGGCTGTAAACTTCACTGATTCGTCACAGTGGTTTCCTGAGAACAGAAAGCATGATTTTGCTAGTTGGGTGAATTGTGATTGAAAGTAATGAGAAGTTTTGAAGTCAGTGTCAGTAAGCGTATACCTAACAAATACATCAAACTGGGGTCACTAATTATCTTCGGATGAAGATTTATTAACCTTAAAATGTAGTTGTGGGTTAGTGTTAGTTGCAGTAGCAGAGCAATTATCAAACTTTTTGGTCTCAAGACGCCTTTATATACTCTTAAAAATTACTGAGAAACTCAAGCAGCTTTTGTTTATGTGGAATATAACTGTCAAGATTCACCACTAAAAAATGAGAAATGTTTAAAATACTCACTGAAAAGTAACAATAAGCCTATTACATGTAAACGTAAATAACATGCTTGTGGAAAATAATTATATTTTCCAAAAAACAAAAATAAATTAGGAGAATAATATTTCACACTTTTGCAAATCTCTTCTATTAGAAGGCAACTGCCTTCTCCTTTTTGCTTTATATATACTGTGTGTTGTTTTGGTTTGAGTATATGGAAAAAATCAGGTCTCAGAGATCTGTAGCTGGCAAAGAAAAGTATTTTAATAGTCTTTTTAGGTAATTATAGATATTTGTTGTTGATACTACACTAAAAACTCAGTAAGGGGTGGCTTCCTTCCTAAAGATTAATAGCAATATGGAATCTGAAGTCAAATCCATATCTTAACTTTTCTTGTTCTGTTGCATTAAAATCCATGATCCATCTTGCACTTAGAATGAGTCTTTTACCCATGCATGATTTTGTAACATCATGCGTTGGTCATTTGGAAAATCTTGGTTTGCTGAGTTACATATATCTTCTAGATGCTGACACATTTCACTACACAGCTCAAAAAATTGTATTCATTAATAACACCACCAATCTCATCACAAAAGTATTTGGAAGCTGTCAAGCTCATGGTGGCAGATTAAAGATTTCTAAAATTCTGGATAAAGAAGATGTGAGATGTATATCTATATAAAATCTATATAATATATATATATATAATATTAGCCATCAGAAAGAATGAAATCTTGCCATTTGCAATGACGTGGATGGAACTTGAGGGTATTATGTTAAGTGAAATAAGTCAGACAAATACCATATGATTTCACTCATATGTGGAATTTAAGAAACAAAACATGAACACAGGGGAAGGGAAGGAAAAATAAGATAAAAACGGAGAGAGAGACAAACCATAAGAGACATAAGAGACGCCTAACTCTAGGGTTGCTACAGGGGGATGGGGTAACTGGGTGATGGACATCGAGGAGGGCATTTGATGGAATGAGCGCTGGGTGTTATATGCAACTGATGAATCACTAAGTTCTACCCCTGAAATTAATAATACACTATATGTTAACTAAATTGAATTTAATTTTTTTTAATTTCTGGTTTTTTCTTGAAAGCTCAACTTTTGTCATTGGCAACCAAGGCAGCAGTCCTGAGTTGTTTTCCTCAAAATGGCAGGCTTACTTCATTTATTTTTGCAAAAATGCCTGAGAATGTCCAAATCTGAATGACTAGTTTGTCAGTCATTTGTTCGAGTAAAAATAATGTTTGATGAAAAACTGGATTGTCAAGCTTACAGTTCAATCACACAAGTGTTTTGCCTGGAGACAACCATCATACTTCAGTCTGCAGCAGAAGTGCTTTGTGCATATTTCCTCTTTCTTCACACAGACGTTTACAAGGGCATGTGCTCAAGGGTCAAGATTTAATACAATTAATTTTTACTGCTTCATTAATGACATTCTTAAATGACACTGGAATTTTTTTTCTTACTGTAAGTCTTTGGTCATGAAGAATGCAGTGATTATGGGCACAGCTTGGTTCCACTATCTTGATTCACACTAAGTCACTGGCAGTTTTACCCACGATTGCTTTTGCACCATCAGTGCACATACCAGCAAAGTTTGAAAGACAAAAATTACCTTAATGTTATTATGAAAATAATTTTACTTTGCAGACTCCTTAAAGAATGTTAGAGATCCATGGGGTCCACGGGCCATGTTTTAAACTCTCTTTAATAGAGGATATGTAGGAAAAAAATACAGGCAAACCAGAGGCTTTAAAAAAAAAAAAAAACACATTCAGGGAAATTTGAACACTTGAGTATTTGATAATAAGGAATTAGTATTTTTTTCTTTTAGGTGTGATAGGTGGTATTACAGTTACGTTTTGTTTTATATGTAAGGGAGGGGTCCTTTTAGGAAACTGTTGAAGTAACTGCCTGAAATATGCTTGGGAATTGCTTCAGAAAAATTCTGTTCCAAGGGGAGAGGTGGGAGGTGTATGGTGGAGGGGAATTGAGGTTAAATAAGATTGGCCATGTATGATAATGGTTGAAATAGGGTGATGGGTATACAGTGGGGTTTATATTCTTTTTATATATGTTTGAAACTGTCCTTTATTTTTATTTTATTTTTTTAAGAATCTAACAGCGGTAATACGGCAGTGTTAATTTAATAGGCCTCTCTACTGAGCCAGTTTCTTTTAGTAGGGATACATTATCTTTTAGTAGGGATACATTGTGCATTCAATGCAGAGAACTTGGGTTTCGGAATCAGACTCAGCCGTTTAAATGCTCTAGGACCTCGGGAGAATCACTTAACTTCTCAGGATCTATTTTTGCACCTGTAAAACTGGGCTAATACTACTTAACTTGTGAAGAATAAGTTAGACAATGTATATAAAGTGTTTGGCACATCGTAAGCACACTATAAATTGTTAATAACCTTGGTGGGAAAGAGTCCGGATTTTGTTTTTACTGTATCTGGGATCAGAAAGAGAGTTAAGGGTAGGTAGTATTGGATTCAGTTCACTGTTTTAAGTGAATAAGAAAATGTCCATAAAATTGTGTGGGAGTTTGGCATTTCCTTTTGACTGTGGAACCTCCTTGTTTGTTTTCATTCCTTTGTCTTTGCTTAGGCTACTGGTGGGAAATTTAGTTCTAGGGTCACATGCTTCAAGAGAGAGAAATGTTCGTTTTAAGTCTGAGGAAATCACAGCTACAAAAAGCCTCTTTCCTTCCTCTCCGTGTTGATATGCAAGATGTAATAACTTAAATAGAATTAAGAGATAGTTAGCTAAAATAAGTGACTTTTAACATTTATTCCCAGGCTTTAACCTTTTGTATTTCTTTCCTTAGAAGCAAGAAAATATTCCACACCCATGATTACCTGATTGTATACTCAGGTATTTTTATGTGTGTGTGTAATGATTAAACTGGTACTGGAATATGGTGTTGTATAACTGTTTATGTATGAATCAGAGTACAAAATGAAGATACAAAACACAACAGGGAAGTTCTTAAAATCACTGGAGTTTTTGTTTAATTTTAAGCTTAGTTTTGCTTTTTTTGAATGGGTATTTGTGCACATTGCAGAAATCAAAATGATGTAAAAAGGTGTACATACATTGTGACATCTCATTCCCACCATGGCTTTGTCTACCTCCTCTTCCCAAACTCAGCCCTCCCCCATAGGTGACCACTCTTACTGGCTTTTTGAGTATCCTTTCAGTGTTCCTTTTTTGTAAAACAAGCAAATAGGACTAGATTTATTCTATTTCACTACCTCTTTAATCCCTCATGTCAGAAGGTAGCATTCTAAATGTAGTGTTTGGCACCTTGTTTGTTTTACTTAACTGTATATCCTGGAGATTATTCCATGCTAGCTTCCTTTATATGGGTTCTTGGCTATCTCAGTCTCCTACACACGGATACTTGGCTTGTTTCCAGTCTTTTACTGCTATAGATAACAGAGCAATGATAATCTTGTATATGTTGTTTCATTTGTTTGTAGTACATCTGTGGGATATATTCCCGGAAATGGGATTGCAGGACTGTAGGGTAAATGGGTTGTAATTTTAGTAGATATTCAAGGGGCATCATATTTTCGATAATTCATATATGTGGTGAAATTCAGTAAGTATGGTTGTAAATTCTTCACTTTTTCTGATCAGATTGTTCATTCTGATTGAGTATTCGAGTCACCAGTTGGTTGCCTATGACTGCTAATATGTGATGTAATTATTCATGCCATTATGTAATGAAAATGGACAAGTTGAAAAACATGATCCACATTATTAGCCACGTAAATATGGGCTATTCCATCTGTTTAACACTAGAAGAGAATCTTTGAGCCCAATGACACAGGGTATAAGGAGAATCCTGTCTGGTGGTAGATGTTGCATGGAATAGTGATTGACCAGATAAACTTCTGGATGTGTCACCACCAAATAGAGGAACTTTTTCACCTCTGTGCGCTAGTATTCCAATGTTTAAGTATTTACCATTTCTTTGGTAGGTATAATTTAAAGATTGGATAATTTTATAAAATACTTTGAAAAATTAGGAAAAGAATTTGGCAGATGGAAGTGTATTTTATGAATCTGCTTACGTGGTTCCATGGAATCAGATCTTCCTCTGAGCATTGCACTATTCGAAGGATACACAAAGGAAACCAGGAAGGTAGGGGGACTACTTTGAGGAAAAACAGAAGGAGCTCAATATCTATGTGTCTAGCAGCTAAGTACAATTACTTGGAGTTCGGGAAATACTGGGGCCTTTATGAACTGATTCTTGCTCTGATACTATCTAATGGCCTGGTGTTTGCAGGAACAAGATAGGGATCAGACATCTGTTATAGCACATTACATAGTTATGTTCCCGTTTGAAATTCCTGTGTCCCTGGGGCCACTTTGTCTTTTAAGTTATAAAGCCACCTTCCTACCTGAGGTTTGTATTCTATTTTGTCATTAGTCATCGAGATATTTACATACTCTCAGAATGAAACTGGGAAAGCTCTTATTCAGATAAACCATATGTAAAGAAGGGCGAGGGGCACCACCTGGGTCACTCAGTCAGTTAAGTGTCTGCCTTCAGCACGGATCATGATCTCGGGGTCCTGCGATCGAGCCCCATGTCAGGCTCTCTGCTCGGGTGGAGTCTGCTTCTCCCTCCTGCTCTGACCCTCCCTTCTGCTTATGCTCTCTCTCTCTCAAATGAATAAATTAAAAAAAAATCTTTAAAAAATATTAAAAATCAAAGAAGGAGGAAGTGTGTTTAGGACTGATTAGTGTTTGGTTTTTGTTTTTTTTTTTAAGATTTTATTTATTTATTTGACAGAGAGGGATACAGTGAGAGATGGAACACAAGCAGGGGCAGTGGGAGAGGGAGAAGCAGGCTTCCCACCGAGCAGGGAGCCCAATGTGGGGCTGGAGCCCGATGTGGGGCTTGACCCCAGGACCCTGGGATCATGACCTGAGCTGAAGGCAGGCGCTTAACGACTGAGCCATCCAGGCACCCCAGTGTTTGGTATTTTTAAAAAACAATTGCAAAATGCAAATTTTTGATAACCTTCGTTATATACTAAGTATTTTTCCTACCACACCTGTAAACAAATTCCTGAATTATGCTAGGGGAAAAAACGTGCAGGGAGAAGGTAAGCCATTTTTCCTAAATCTATAAACATTTGTAAAAAGCACCCAGGATTAGAAAAAGAGACACTAAACCACATTTTAGAGATAGCTGTCTTTTATTGGTTATTCTCCAGGTGAGGAAAGTTTAACAGAAAATATTGTCTTCTTACCTGAGACCTAATTAGAGAAGGTAGTAGGTGCTGTGCGTTTCCACCCCCTTTGTTTAGTCCTGGTAGTAATTCATATTTCTCGACCATGCCCATTTTCTTCAATCTATAAAAATGCTTATTTAGAGAATTTATGCTTATTTGCATATAATAGTACAGATCACTTACTATGTGCTAGGCATTGTGCTTCAGCACATGGCATGTTTCCTGTTTTTCTTACTATAACTCTCTGAGGTAGACAATATTTTATCCTTATTTTAAGTACACAGTGTCCTTCAAAAATTTGCTGTATTACTGTAATTAAAACAAATGACCTACCCAAACATGTGGAATTAATTTTTCTCTTTCCAATCCCTCCCCAGCGAACTAGTAATGTTCGATCCACATTTTTCAAGGACTGTTTATATGAAGTATTTGATGATTTGGAGTCAAAGATGGAAGATTCTGGAAAACAGCTCCTTCAGTCAGTTCTCCACCTGATGGAAAATGGAGCCCTGGTATTAACTACAAATTTTGATAATCTGCTGGAACTGTATGCAGCAGATCAGGGAAAACAACTCGAATCCCTTGACCTTACTGATGAGAAAAAGGTAAAAAGTAAAGGATTAGTTTCTTCTTCAGGCTTGTGGGTTGTATCTTCATCAGAAATGCTGTTTTCTTGTTGGTATATTATACACTGTTGGTATTTATGTTGAGGTAGAAAAGAAGATTCTTGTCCCTAGTTGGATTTTTATTTTTTGATTTTTGAGATAAAATCAAAATAAAATGCACAGCTCTTAAAAGTGTTCAGTTCTGTGATTTTTGACAATTTCACCCAATTTCAAAGCAAGGTTATAGGAAGTCATTTGAGCTGTAAGATCTTCTTAACATTTGCTAATACCAGATGAGCATAATACTGATTTAGAGTTCTTTCTTGGGATATATTGTTCATGGTCTCTATTAGAAATGTGTGAAAACTACTGTATGATATATGAGAGCAACTTTCAAGCCAAGTGATAGCTGGGTTGAAGTTAATGTTCAGTGGAAACCTCAGGAGAGTTTTGTGTTTTTTTTTTAAATACAGCCCATGTTATACCTAAGCCATTTACCATAATACTGAATTAGAGATGTTGATCTATGTCAGCAAGATAAGGCTTTTTATTAGAATGGTCACTTGCGTTTGTAGTTTGAACTTTAGCACCAATAGGATATTGGTGTCAGAGACAATGATTGAAGAAGAAGAAAAAAAAAACAGGTTGTAAAATGCCACCAAGTCTCATTTGTCCTGCTTTGTATTTTTGCAATTTTCCTTCTCCACTTTGTTTTTCCAAGGAACCTGCCTTTGTGTCCAGCCTAGAGCCCAGATAAATAGAATTCGGATAGAAAACTGACTCACTCACTGGTGTTTAGTGTCACAGTACCGCTCTTGTGATTTTGCTGAGCTTGCAGTCAGGTTTTAAACAGAAATCAAATACAAAGAAATGGTGCCGTGAAGACCGGTTGGCTCTGGCTGGCATGTTTTCCACCCGCTACCCCCATGCTTGGTATGGTAAGCTCCTTCTTTGCCTGTAAGTCTCAACTTAAGTATGACCTCTGAGAGGACCTCTCTGACCTGCCCTTCTGTGTTTTGAAGGGGCTGGTCCTTATTTGTTTGCCCATGTCTTTCATGGCACTCACTGTAACTTTCAGTTTTTATCTTGGTTTGTTTTCTTGCTGTTTATCCCGTGGAAACAGCAACTCCATCTGCAGATGCCATGTCAGCCCTTCTTAGCCTGATGTCTACGATGGTACTTGGCACATAGCAGGTGCTCAGGAAGTACTTGTTTTGAATTCATAGATGATTGAATGAAATTCAAAAATTAATGGCAAGAAGCAGCTTGTGTGATGTTTCTGATATAATCTCCTAAGATTATGACCAGCAAAAGAAGCATAAGGGCCTTTTGAAAGTTAAGGGTTTCTCTCAGACTTGCTTTTTCTCTCGCATTTTCATCCTGGAACTTCAAGATTCGCTTTGCAGTTTTAGTCCTCAAGAGGGCGGTATGGAAATCTAGTGCTTAAAGCCATTGACTGGTGGTCAGAATGCGGCCTAGTGATACTCATGTTCAGCCTCTCTCTGCCTCTTCACTATTTTCCGTAACCCATACCTTATTTCTCTAGAATGTTATGAGAATGAAATTATGCTTTCTCAAGTCCTTGAGAGAAGTGAAGAGTGGCATCTGGGTAGCTGTCGTTACCATTGTCATCTAAGTAATTGTTCTTCATTGGTAGCCTTTTAGGTAGCTCAGGGGACTGAAGTGATTCTTCTGCTGCTTATCCACTGCACAAAAAACCGCCCTGAAGCTTTGGGGCTTCAAACATTTTATTTGCACATGATAATGTGAGTGAGCGATTTGGGCTGGGCTTAGAAACGGGGCAGTTCTTCTGCTGGTTTTGCTGGTTACCCACATGGCTGCAGTCATCTGGGGGCTTGACCAAGACGGGGTGCTGTCAGATGGCCCTGCTTCCGTGTCTGTTGGTACGGGCAGTTGGCTGGGCCACACATCTCTAGCAGGCTAGCCAAGGCTTCTTACATGGTGCCGGCTTCCAGACGCAGTGAAAGAGAAATGAGACTCATGCCAACATTTTTCAAGCTGCTGCTTGCATCGTGTTTGCTAATGCCCTGTTGACTGAAGCAAGCCAATGGCCAAGCCTGGAATAAGTGTGAAGAGGGACTACACAGGGCCTGGAGGCAAGGAGGCGTGATACTTTGGAGATCATTACTGAAACAGTCATCCATAGCTGTCATGTGTATCATCAGTGGTAAGAGCTCTAGCATTTCTGCAAGTGATGACACACAACTTCTAGTTTTTGATGCTTACTTTCGAAGAGAAATCACCAGGCATGCTGCCATCAGTCCTAACAGCCATGCCTGGAATGGAAACAGCCCACACTAGGTTACATTCTAGCCCTACGATATCATAAAGAGTTATGCCAGCAGCCTACTCCGTCAAAACAGCCTCATGCCCATTGGGACCTTTAAGCAAATGCTCAGCCCTGCCAGCTTGGTTGAGCTGTATTTGTGTTATACAGGTTCTAGAGTGGGCTCAGGAGAAGCGGAAGCTGAGCGTCTTACACATCCATGGGGTCTACACCAATCCTAGTGGCATTGTCCTCCATCCAGCTGGGTATCAGAATGTGCTCAGGAACACTGAAGTTATGGTGAGTGGTGCTGATCTTACTGGTCTCAAGAAAGCCTTCCTGGGAAACCTCTAAATATACAGTCAGTCTTCACAGGGTAACATTTTCCCCAGGAGTTCAAATTGGAAGTTGAAACATTCTTTCTGTGCTTCTTAGCTTGTGGTTGTGCATGCTAGCTTAGGGAATGTAAAACGTCTCCAGGTATCAAGCCAGAGGTTTTTACTTTGTTCTTGATTGACAGCCAGCAGATGGCACACTCTGTCATCGGCATCATCCCTGCATACAAAGATTACATTATTATCCCTCTTCATCGTTTGGTTTATTATAGTATTAAACCCTCTCTATGCCAGTAATAGTACATGCACCTTTTTACCGACTAGTCACTCCTAGAACATACATTCTAAAGAGACTTTGTGAATGGTGATGGGCTTATATTGAATTATCACACTTACTGCTCAGTGCAAGGAATTTTAAAAATTTTAGGTAGGATGATAAAAAGCTTTGTGAGAAAGCTTGTTGATTTTTTGAGATACAAGTTTTAGACTTGTTCATACATAATGTGTAAAGCACTCTCTGGCACCAGAAGTACTCTCTGGCCAGGGATATGTGGGGGAAATTCACCAGCCCCCAACTCTGAGAACAGTGTATACTGGCTGTTTTCAGGACTAGGTCACTTAGAATGATAGTATCTTTATATGACGCAGCAAAAGAAAGACCAGGAAAAATGTGATACTTTCTAAAGCATAAGGGACTTTTTTTCACCTATACTTTCCCTGACATGTGTTTTAATTGCATCCATCTTTGACATTGAGTGATCTCTTAAGCAGAATCATTTCCAGTGTTTGTATATGTACCTATCTGTATATACATATAGGTATAATGTACATATACACATTGATATAGTAAGTGTCATAGACTTTTTTTTTTTAAGAAATCTGGTGATGGAACTATCTTCTGTGGTGATCTGTGGTTCAGTTTGTAAAGAAAAATATGATCTAGAAAATGGAAAGAGTAAGATATATTGAAAACTTCTCAATGCCTTATGGCCTCTGGACACACAGATCCGACAAACTGTATAGCAAGTAGACCACTGCCTACCCAGTGAAAGCCTGAATAGAGAGCAGTAGAATGCCAGGTAAAGATAAAATTTTAGACCAGTCATCAAGTTGTAGGCATAAACAATAAGATCAGACTCCTTCGTGGAATGAATATACCCTCTTAAATTTTGGTTAATTGGTCATCACAGTCTGCTAAATGTTGTACTATGACCCTGTTGACTTTTTTGTTTCGGACAGGCCTTATGTGTGTCTTCACAGTGTCATTAATGTGTTGTTTCTTTTCCTGCAAGAGAGAGATTCAGAAACTCTATGAAAACAAGTCATTTCTTTTCCTGGGATGTGGCTGGACTGTGGATGACACCACTTTCCAAGCCCTTTTTCTGGAGGCTGTGAAGCATAAATCTGACTTAGAACATTTCATGCTGGTTCGGAGAGGAGATGTGGATGAATTCAAGAAGCTTCGAGAAAACATGCTGGACAAAGGAATTAAGGTCATCTCCTATGGAAATGAATATGCTGATCTCCCAGAATATTTCAAGCGACTGACATGTGAGATCTCCACGAGGGGTAGATCAGGTAAGATGCATTTTGAGACTAAGAGCAATAGCTCTTCCACCTTTTATGTATTTGTGATGAGTAAAGTCATTACCAACATGAGGAATATAATCCCAACCATGTTACGAAGGGAGATCATGGTCAATCTTCAGGTTAGACTAAAATGCCATTTGGATAGTAGGAAAATAGACAAAGGCATATTCCAGCAGTTCATTGTAGAAGTAGGAAGAATGAAAAAGTATTCAGCCTCACTAGTTATCAGTGAAATGCAATTAAAATATAGATTTCAAAATTGAAAAGAATGATAGATTGCTCAGTTTTGGCTAAAGCTGTGAGGAAAAAAATATATTCATGTAATGATGGTGGGAAGGTAAAGTTAGTACAGCTCTTCTGAAGGGGAAGTTTGGAATATGTTCAAAATTTAAAAACCTTTGATCCAGAAATCCCACCTGATACAATAGTTATCTTAGAAATTTCTCCTAAGGAGTTCATTGGACAGTTGCACAATTATACTACACAATTGCATAGAGATACAGGTATGAGAATATAGTCATTTTTGTTTATAATGGCAAAAAAGTTGGAAGCAACCTAAAATATTCCAGTTAATAGGAGATTTTATAAATACATCAGCATTTATGTAATTGATGAAACACAATGAAGCCATAAGAGGGAAAATTTTGTTGCCCGAAAAGAAATCAGACATAATATGTGAGTAAAGAACACCAGGTTGTAAAACGCCACCACGGTCCATCCCATTCATACAGAATTGTAGATGTATTCTATTTTTGTTTCTGTATGCATGGAAATATCTGGAATGATGTTTACTGAATTAACTGTGGTTATCTTTCTGTGGTAGGATGTAAGGTGTTTTTCGTTTTTTTTTTTTAGTATTTTGTTTCTGTGCTAGCATTTTTGACAGTAATTATGCATTATCTTTACAAGTAGAACAAAATTTTTAAAAGTACTATTTGAAAACCGTTATGGTGGTCTTAAAGATAGAGGCTGGAGGGGCGCCTGGGTGGCTCAGTTGTTAAGTGTATGCCTTCGGCTCAGGTCATGATCCCAGGGTCCTGGGATCGAGCCCCACATCGGGCTCCCTGCTCCGCCGGGAGCCTGCTTCTCCCTCTCCCACTCCCCCTGCTTGTGTTCCCTCTCTCGCTGTCTCTCTCTTTGTCAAATAAATAAATAAAATCTTAAAAAAAAAAAAAAGGCTAGAGGTACCACTTATTTGTCATTTTACCTCCAGGTTCTAACAAAGCCAAATGGGTATAGAAGTTCAGTTTATTAATGGCTCCAGGCAAGTTCCCAATAACCCTAGAAAATGCAGAACTTGTTGGTATCAGCTAAATTGAAGAATGCTTTTTAAAACTTTGCTGTTGTATGTAGTATATATTCTTGAAAAGTTGTATGTTAATATGTATTTGTATTGTCAATCTGAATGCATCTTAGGGGGCCTAATAAAATACAATAATTTAATATAGAGAGAACTTTTCCTAAACCTAGTATTATTCCTTGATTTATTTTCTGAATCAGATTGCTTTAAGTGGAATTCTCCTGTAGTGAGAAATTCCACAAGCTCTTATTTTCAGTGGCTATCCATCAAAATGGAACCAGATTTGTAAAAGGTATCACCACAAATGAACACTAAAAACTATGTCAACCCTTTCTCCAGAAGACTTTAGAAAACCCCCTTTGTAAATGTTTTTTATTTTAATTCCAGTTAGTTAGCATACAATGTTAAGTTAGTTTCAGATGTACAATATAGCAGTTCAACACTTCTGTACATCACCCAGTGCTCGTCACATGTGCCCTCCTTCATCCCCATCACCTGTTTCACCCGTCCTCTTACCCACCTCCCATCTGGTCACCATCAGGTGGTTCTCTATAGTTAAGATCTCTTTCTTGATTTGTGTCTCTCTTTTCCCCCCTTTGTTTTGTTTCTTAAATTCCACATATGAGTGAGATCATATGGTGTTTGTCCTTCTCTGACTTATCTTGCTTAGCATAATACTCTCTAGCTCTATCCATGTCATTGCAAATGGCAAGATTTCAGTCTTTTTTATGGCTGAATAATACTCCTGTGTGTGTGTGTGTGTGTATGTGTGTGTACCACTTCTTTATCCATTCATCAGTAGATGGATACTTGGGCTGCTTCCATATCTTGGCTATCGTAAATAATGCTGCTATAAGTATAGGGGTCCATATTCCCTGTGAATTAGTGTTTTTGTATTCTTTGGGTAAATACCCAGGAATCCGATTGCTGGATCATAAGGTAGTTCTGTTTCTAACTTTTTGAGGAATCGCCATACTATTTTCCACAGTGGCTGCACCAATTTGCATTCCCACCAACAGTGCATGAGGGTTCCTTTTTCTCCACATCCTCATCACCAACTCTTGTTTCTTATGTTGTTGATTTTAACCATTCAGACAGGTGTGAGGTGATATTGTAGTTTTGATTTGCATTTCCCTGATGGCACGTGATAATGAACATTTCATGTATCTGTTGACCATCTGTCATCTTTGGAGAAATGTCTGTTCATGTCTTCTGTCCATTTTTTTAATTGGATTTTTTGTTTTTGCGGTATTGAGTTTTCTAAGTTCTTTATATATTTTGGATACTAACCCTTTATCAGATACATCATTTACAAATATCTTCTCACATTCAGTAGGTTGCCTTTCAGTTTTGCTGATTGTTTCTTTCACTGTGCAGAAGCTTTTTTTTTTTAAGATTTTTATTTATTTATTTGACAGAGAGCACAAACAGGAGGAGTGGCAGGCAGAGGGAGCTGCAGGCAGAGGGAAAAGCAGACTCCCTGCTCGGCAGGGAGCCCAGTGAGGGGCTCAATCCCAGGACCCTTGGATCATGATCCTGATCATCTGCCATCACCTGAGCTGAAGGCAGATGCTTCACTGACTGAGCCACCCAGGCGCCCCATACAGAAGCCTTTTATTTTGATGTAGTCACAGTATCTTATTTTTGCTTTTATTTCCCTTGCCTCAGGAGACATATCTAGAAAAAAGTTGTTACGGCCAATGTCAAAGAGGTTAGGTGTTCTTTTCTAGGATTTTTATGGTTTTTAGAAAACACTTTCAAAAGACAAACCTTTTTGTCTCTTTTGTGAAAACAATTTGCTCTTCTTTCTTGGGGATGCATTTCCTGCTGGCCTGCTGTGTTTCAGATTCTTCTGCTGCTGGCCCACACCTAAGATTCTCAGAAGGCTTTTGCAATGTGCATATTCTGTTGTCATTAAACAAGAGGTACCTACCAAGCTCTGCATATTTCTTTTGATCTGCATTCTGAGATCTTCTACCCAGAAAAGATGCTAATATTAAAAACAATAACAAAATCCCCTTGGACAGCTGTTCCTGTTAAACGAAATCTTTTCTTGACAAAAATCATCAGAAGTATTATAGAATGGCACAGATTCTTTTATTAGCTGCATGGGCTTCTTCCCAAAGCGGTTTTTCCCAGAGTTATCTATCTTTCAATTGGGTATTCTGAACTTTTAAAAGTGAAGGATTTTCAGTATGGCCAGGGGGCTTTATTAGAGTGGTCAGCTGAGTTTGTGATTTGAAATCTAGCAGAGCAGTTTTAGGTTAAAAACATTTCAAAACAAGTCAAGCTTATCCTCCATCCTTGGTTATGATTTGAGTCTCTGTAGATACATACTAGTTAAAGTTAGATGTAAGCGGTCTTTTGCTGTTTTTTAACCCTGAACATTTGCTAGGCTCCTGGCATACTTGCTTTTGCATAGAGAAGGTTGCTTGGATTCAAAAGATTCTGTAGGTTCTAGTATATATATTTCAGAAAAATCAAGTAATGGGGAAAGGAAAAATAATTTTTAGAATTCATTATTGTAATACAAGCAATTATTTTAGTATATTTCCAATTAACAATTTTTCCTACGCATTTTTTCAGAGTTGTGAACAAAGTATACATAGTCATGTTACTTTTTTTATTCAGTGGTACATCTCATTTATTTTCCCACATGCCTGGTCTTCATAACTACTAGTTTTAATGACTGTGTAATAATCCAGTGTGGATGTTAGTTTACCCAATTTTTCCTGTTAGGCAATGTCTAATTTTTTTCTTGTTTTTTCTGTTGTAAGTACTGTTGGCAATGAATTTTATCTTCATCCCGACCGTTTTTCCTTTTGCCAGTAATTTCCTTCATGGGTTCTCAGTATAATTACTAGGTCAAAGGGCATGAATATTTTAGTGGTTGATAACTGTTGCTAAAGTTCTTTCCAAGAGGGGGAATACCAGTACCTATTTGTATGAGTGCAGTGCTGTCTTTATTTACACTCTAATTGCTCATATTTCTGATGACTGTTTTCATCCATGTGTTCAGTTTTAAACTTTTCCCCATGCCATTATCTCAGGCCTGTCCAATAGAATTTTCTGCAATGATAGAAATATTATCTTCCC
The DNA here is from genome assembly GCF_009762305.2 of Zalophus californianus. NCBI lineage: Eukaryota > Metazoa > Chordata > Mammalia > Carnivora > Otariidae > Zalophus > Zalophus californianus. The sequence goes on from NC_045605.1 coordinate 21,912,186, forward strand.
TGTCCAGTACCATAACCAAATGCCACATGTGGCTCTTGGGCATTTGAAATGTGGTTAGTGTGACTGAGGAACAGATTTTTAATGTGAAACTATTTAGCCACATGTGGCTAATGACACCATATTGGGCAGCACAGATTGAACTCATTTTGTGTTGTAAGAGCATCTGCTACTTTTCACTCTTCTCCTTGGTTGAATTTGCTCACTTGCACGCTGCTCCCCCTCTCCATCCCTGGATTTTTACCAAAATTTGGCCTTTTAGATGAGTTAGGGACAGCAGGCACACTTTGCCCACTTAATGTTTTATTTACAAACAGTGTTAGTGCACTTGGGGACCTTACCGCTTCCGTTATCTGAAGACTAACCCAGTTCATTCTCCCCACCTCCTTATCTTCTCATCTGTGATGTCTTCATTACTAAATAATGCCGTCCTTCTTAGACCATGTTATTTCATTACCCTTCGGTTGGTTGGTTTTCTTTCTACTATTAAGAGTTTTGGCTTTCCGTTCTAATATCTGATACTAACGTGCATTCTGTTTTGCAGGGATGGTGAGAGAAGGTCAGCTAAATGGCTCTTCGGCGGCACACAGTGAAATAAGAGGTATACTATTTCCTATTCTGTTTGTCGGGTTTGCTGGCTGAAAATGTTTTTCTGGAATTTATTAGTACCTCGGAGAACAAGGACTCCTACTTGCTAAGGATTCTGTATTTTCCTATCGAGTCTGTCAACAAGATTCCTAGTATCTGGTGATGTCGTACCTCCTGAAGGGTTAAATTTGACTTAAATTCTGCAGCTTCAGACGTACACGTTTCTGTGAGACTTCATTTTATTTTCTTTTCTTTTTCTCCACAGACTGTAGAACATGAGAGGGGGCTGGAGAGATCATCAGCATTAGACCAAGGTGTCAGGCCCGACTGTGGAGAGTATTTAACAAGTAAACTTACAAGAACCCAACACTGCTCCGTGGAAGTACCAAAACCGAGAGGTTGAAGGTTGGGGGTAGAGTTGGGAGTAGGGGGGGGTGTTCCAGCTCAGTCCTTCATGCCCACTGGTTCTTGATCTTCTGCGGCCTCTTCCAGTTCACGAATCCCCAAGTGACAACGGGGCCCAGTGCTGCCCCCACCCCTGTGCTGGACACGCCTGTGTCCACACAACAGATCAGTGCGACACCTCCACTGACTGTGGCCCCAGCCCTGCATGAAGGACTTGGGAGCTAGACGCCGTGGGGTCACTGGGGCCCTTGTTGCAGTTTTGTACTTACTCTATACCTGGTTTTTCAATTAAGCTTAATGGCTTTTTTAAAACATGACTTGAAGCTCTAGTTTTCTAGACCTTTTACAGTGTACAGTATTTTACATAACTCAGCTGTATTAAAAGCTTGTTCATTTACTTCCCAGGGCCCTGGCTCTACTTTTAGAGTCCCTTTAAAAAACCTGCAAAGGCACTAAATGAGTCTAGTTTTTCTAACTTAAAAGTTGTGTTCTTTCACACTGAAGTGGGTGATCTCATTCTCTGGGACAACCATTCATTATCAATTCCTGCTTTGTTTCCCTTCTTACCATAAGGCCTAGAACCATAGTTAGTGTGATGTGGGATCTTAGTTTTGAATCCTACATAAAATAACTCCGAGACATAAAAGGGAATTTACTTATGAAATTTATTTTCTTTTATAAATTATGTATTTCTCTGGGCAGACAGCCTTCACCTTATTGCACTAATAGCACATCTGTAATACCAAGCTACAGGACAAGTCTTAACAAGAGGTTTGTATTCTTCAACGTAGCACTTGTCTACCAGGCACTGTAGAGAGGAGGATGAGGAAAAGCCAGGATCCGCTCAGGTGAAGAGTGGGGTGGGGGAGAGGGGCAACCTGTATATCCTCTGACAGTTGGTTCTCTCCCAGGGAGGGGGAACATGCAAAGCTTACATCTGGACTCTGGGAGCAGGGAAGAGCTGGAAGGCTGAGAAGCCTAGTGCAACACTGCAGCTCAGCTCCCTTTATTTTTGAGGGAAGCAGGAACTCCTTTCGTTCATTTGTAACAAATCACCGTGGCCTAGCTGATGCTTTGAGGAAACAGTGGGGATGGGGTCATCATCAGAATTAGCAGCAATTAAGAACAGGCCATACACTGCCACAGTGTCGGGGGTATCCTCCTGGCCCCAGGAACCTGAAAGCTGTGTATCCAAGGGAGAAGCCAGAGCTGGCTCTGGAAGTCTCTCGACTGCTCATTGTGCTCACACATCCCTGTGACCATGTGAATTAGCAAAGCTCCGGTGTGGGATCTTCCAACCGTTGGGTCAAAGCTGTAATGAGACTGAGCGTGTAGGCAGAGTGAAGGGAATGCCTGAGGAGGAGGGGAGGATTGTCAGGGAAGGCGGTGATGGGCAGTAGATTGGCAGTAACATGATTAGGCCCTCCTCGCAGGTGGAGGCTGGGCTGCCAGGGAGTGCGGCAGGGGGAGCTGCAAGCCCCTAGACCTCTCCTCATTCTGCCTCTGTACTACACTGAAGAGAAGTTGCTCACATACTCTAAAGCACATTCTTGATACAGGAAGAGGGGCTTTGGGGGGAAGCAATGATTTGGTTTGGGGCAAGAGCCACGTTAAGCCTTCATGAGGGCAGCCACCACAGCCTTGGCATTGAGACTGCGTAGGTCACAGTAGGTCTGGCCAGTGCCCACAAAGACGATGGGTTTGCTTGTGATGTAGGTCATAGAAATAGCAGCTCCCACCTGAAATGGAGAAAGGGGATACACAGTCACCTCAAGGCCACTTCTTTGTATCTCCTCAGGAACAGGAAGCTCTGGAGGCAACAACATATCCTTAGAGCATCAGCTCGCCCATGAGGGATGCCCCTTGCTCTGTCCTGTACCATCCGTATTTACCTTGTCATCAATGGTATCAAATTTGGTGAGGACAATGCCATCAATGAGCCGAGGTGTTTGAGCCATGGAATGGTCAGCCAAGGCTCTGTTGAACTTGACCTGTAAGGGAGAAACATGGTGTAAGTACAAGAAGTACCCAGCTGGCCAAAGCTGAGGCTGGAAAAAGAACGAGGCCCTAGTCCTCACCAGCTGGTCCACGGCCTCATTGCCCACTAAGGCCTCCCCCACAAACAGCACCAAGTCGGGTGTGTTGACAGTAATGAGCTTAGCCAGGGCGGTCATCAGAGGGGCATTGTCTTGCATGCGGCCAGCTGTGTCCACCAGCACCACATCAAAGCCCTGGTTACGTGCTAGAGAGAAAAAAAGTGGTCAACTCAAAACTTTCTAGACTGTCCTGCTCGCCCCACCTTTCTCTCAAGAAGCGGTAACCTCGCTATATTAAAAGCCTGGGTGTTTACTTTCTTGGGCTCTGGATCTGGTTATAAGGTAGTGTGAGCAAAAACCTACCCTGTGCTTGGCCATCAGGAACATTCAAGAAAATACGGCAACAGGACAAAAGAGAGCAAACAGAGGTTTCCATGGGTGAAATATATTAGTCTTGCCCGCAGTTAGCTTCTCCTCCTGGCAAGTTCTCCGTGCTGACTTGCTATTGAGCAGTAAGTTGGTAGGAGGGGAACCCTGACCCACTTTGAATCACAAGGAAAGCCCAGGAGGAAAGGGGCCCACAGCAGCCCCCCGCCTTCCTGTACGCCATACCAAAGGCAATCGCTTCCATGGCAATGCCCGCAGCATCCTTGCCGTAGCCCTTTTCAAACAACTGCACCATAGTGCGGCCGCCATGGTTCTCCGGGGGATGTAGGGCACTCAGGCGCCGGGTGTGTGTGCGTAGCTGCTCCACAGCCCCGGCACGAAATGTGTCGCAGGCAGCGATGAGGACACTGAAGCCATTCTCTAACAGCCAGAAGGAAATCTGTGCAAAAGCAGCAAACAAATCAGTCCCTTAGAACCAGAGTCCTTGAGACATGGAGAGTGAAGATAAAGGGCGTCAGAGACTGGTGGGGAGCTGTACCGACCTTGGCAAGATTAGTAGACTTCCCCACTCCATTAACACCACAGAAGGTGACCACGTAAGGGCGCTGATGACGCTGGGCATCCATAATATCCCGGAGCATGTCTACACGACGCTGTGGCTGCAGAATCTGCACCAGGGACTCTTGGAGGGCTTGCTTTACTGTGGAAGTCACCGCTAAAAGGGGGTGGTGGATCTGTGAAACCCAAGGAATGCACGCCCAGGAACACCCAACGCCTAAGGGAACTGGGATCTGGAGGATCCAAGGATCTTGTCCCAGGAATCCACACGTGACAGGGTTCCAAGCACTTTACAAGTGTTAACTCATTTAGTTCTGAGAACTCTTAAGTTACGCAACAGACGTTTAGAGGTGAAGGAGTTTGCCAAAAGCCACACACCTAGTAGGAATGGAGATCAATGTGCTTAACTTCCTGGTGCACATCATGCCTTGAGCACTTTCTGGTTTAGGGACATACTTACTGCTGAATGTCCCCATCACCTTCCCTTCCAGCTTGTTGGCCACAGATTCACAAAGCTGGACTGCAATGTCTGCTGCCACATTCTTAGCTGGAGAGACAGGGAGAGGTGTGTGAGTGCCATGTCAACAGTAAACAACCCTATGGTACAGATGAGAACTCAAGGTGGTTCTCTCCACCACCCCTATCCCATAAACGTGAGTGCCCCTATTCCTCAGAACTTACCAATGAGATGATCACGCATCTTATCTAGCACAGACTCCATGTCTTCACGACTCAAGCTCTTGGACCCCACAAGGCCCTTCAGCATCCCAAACATGCCACCCAGAGTTCCCTTGGTAGCACTGCAGGCACAGGAGATCATAGATACATATAAAGCCAGTGGGCAGGAGTCAAAGTCTCATCTGTTCTGGAGCCACCCATACCACCCAACACCTGAAATTCCCCTACCTAGGTTTGGTGTTTTGAGCAGCCACTTCATCATCTGAGCTGCTGCAGTCCAGATCCTGAAGCTGCCCTCCAGGCCCAGTCCCTCGAATCTGGAGGGTACAGGGAAAGAAACAAGATGGGATCAGAACGCTGAGGGCTGAGGGTAAAGCAGCCCAGGATTTACCCTGTCCTCATTCCTCCATCTCTGATTTGGAAAACTCCAAACGTGACCCACCCCTTCATTTATAGAAACCAAAGGTACTGCCCTCCTATCTCTACCTCCTCTCCAATGTCTTAATGGTAACTCACTGGCCCGTTGCCTCTTACCAAGCTGATGTCCTCAGGTGGAGCAACCTCAGGGGCTCCATTGGTGGTGGGAGTGCTATAATCCAAGACTTCCTTGTTAGCACAGCCACCCAGTGCCCACACACGGGGTGCTTTTTTGCCCTTCTCCTTTGGAGTATCTGATTTCATGGACTTGCTGCAAAGGGTTACAGCACAAACGGTTGCAGTGAAGTAGGAGAGGAAACATCCACCCAAGAGCCAGAGACGAGCTCCCTTGCCCCCGACATAGCTAGATAACGGTATTTATGGTGAAAGTTAGAATGCCCTCACCTGGACTTCTCCAGACCTCTCCCATGCTTCTGAATGAACTCCTCTCTCTTCCTGCGTATTAGCTCCTCTTTGGAAAGTTCTACCCCATTCTCAGGCCCCACTGGGAGACCTGACTTTTCAGCAGGAACTGCTTTGCTGGTAGCCAAAAGGCCATCAGAACCTGTTAAAAGAAAAGTCACTGGAGAAAAACGACCAAATTCCAACAATGGGAAATAGTCTTCCAAACCCAAATTATTAAGAGGAAACTAGGAGCAAACATCTTGGGGATGACAAGGCCTGGGGATGATAGGGTGATGGGCACTGAGCAAGGGAGACAAGCAATGACAAAGGGAAAGACGGAACAACTTCAGTCCTTACTGCCATGTTAACTTTTCATGCCCCTGTATGTCCAAGGAGCTCAAACTCACTCTCCTTCTTGGCCCCCTTTTTTTTGCTGTTCTTTGCTTTTTCCTTGGGCTTTTCACCCCGTGTCTCAATCATGGACCTCACAGGTTTCTTGGCCTTTTCTGAATCTTCAAATTTCTTCATGGTAGTGGGAGCACGGACCTTACTGCTCTCCTCTGCTTCACTAGAGAGAAGGGAATGATCAAAGTCCAGAAAAAGGGCCCTCATACCAAGAGGTCAATTAGAACTGGGCAGCAAATTCAGGAGTGTGTTTCAATACAATTTACTACCCTTGAACCACCCTCAGGAAAGAAGGGAGCTCATCAGGTCATGGAAATCGATTTTGCAGAGGGGTGGCCTCTCACCGAAGGAGCCGCAGGAAGTCATTTTGGAAATCAAAAGTGCCATTCAATAGACTTAAAGCACTTTGCTGTTGGATCTCTGTGCGGTACTTGTCCCGAAACAGCCGGTGCACATCATCTATCAATTTGTCTACATACGTCAGTGTTAGGATCTTTTGAAAACCAACCTGTTCAGGGAGAGAAACAGAACCAACAGATCTGCTTACGAGCCAACTCAACTCAGGCCTCCTGAGACTGGCTCAGCGGCCTGGCAGGTTTCCCTGACCTGAGGGGCAGCCAAGCTCTCTGGGCTCAGGAGCGTCTTCCCTTTCCCCCTCCACCCTCTCTCTGTCTTCTGTTACTTCATCATATACGTTGGGTGCAATTAGTTAGGGTTTTCTTAATCAGGATTATGTTGAAAGTGTAAATGTCCCTCTTAAATACCCCCACTTACCACAAACACCAGCTCAAACTGGTTGTCCAGTTTATACTTGAGTGTGAGTGCCTCATGGGTGAAAGAGTTGTTACCTCCCCTTTCCTGGAAAAAAAAAAGTATGTCTCAACTTCAGACTACCCAGAAAACCCAGACTTGGGCCCTTCAAGGATTACCTTTGGGAAAAAACCAGACAGTTCCCTTAAAGTCAGACTTGTCCCGAGGACAAGAGGATGCTTGGACCTTGCTCTCTAGCATCCCATCAGGGAGACGAGCAGGTACCAAGTTGGGGGAAGGGGAGAAGAGGTTAGAGGGAAGGCAAGACACGTGGAAGCCAGAAGGGACCTAATGATACAATCAGATTTACTAGCAGCTGTACACTATTTTTAGAGGCGTTTTTCCATTTTCACACCCAGCCTTCGAAACAACAGAAAAATCAAGCTGCTTGGCGGGGGGGGGGGGGGGGGCGGAGGCGGGGGTAAATGGAGGGAACTATGGGAAATCTCAAGAAGCGCAGGAATTCGGCTAGAGTCCCAGAAACGGAGGGGGAGGGGGGCGTCGCAAAGTTGCGGGATGGTCGGATGGGGGCGGGAGAGAGAAGCGGAGTCCTGGCAACGAGTGAGTGGCCGGTTTGGGATAGGCGGAGAGGGTGGGAGGGAGGTGTGGGATCAGCTGAAGAAGCTATGGACCGGATCAGGGGGCCGAGCCCAGAGTTCTGATCCCGCGGGGAGCGATACCTGCAGCAGCACAGAACGAATCAACGCATTAACGGGCCCGGTGCATGAGTCGCTCACGCCCTGGAAGCACCAGAGCACAAGCCCGCCCTTGGAGAAAATGGTGAAGAAGTCGAGCATGGCGGCAGCGGGAGAGGAGCCGGGGCCGGCGCCGGGAACTCAGGCCGCGATCGCCGCCGCTTCCTGCTGCGCCAAGCGCGGGACACGTCACACCAGCGGCCCCGGAAACCGGCTCAGCCGCACTTCCGCTCAGAGCTGTCGTGTTCTTTCTCCGCGTCCGCCCGAGGGCGCGCAGCGCTGACGTAGACGCCAGGCTCGCCAATGGCGGGGGGGGGGCGGGCCTGGGCGGGGCTCTCGGGGACGGCAGCCTGTAGGGCTTAAGGGCGGGGCCTGAAAGGACCACTGGCCAATGGGCGCACTCGTCTGAACGGCCTGCGGCGCGGAACCGTGACGGCGGGGTGGGCATGGCGTAGGGAGGAGGCAGAGTGCGAGTCTCAAAGGGGCTGCTGGTAGAGTGACCATGCTGCGAAGGGCGTTGCAGCCAGGCTTGAGCCGGGGCGTCTTGGGCCGGGGGCTAGGCACACACAGAGGACGCTCCACTCTGGGTAAAGTTGAGGGCAGCGGAGGGTATCGTGGTTCTTGGGTGGCCCCAGTCTCCAGCTATGTGACCTTCAGAACTCGGGACCCGACCCACGATGGAAAGACAGTGGGTCGGCTGGGAGAAGGGGGTAAGCTTGCCTGCCGGATCTTGTAAAGCCTGAGCAGATGAATGGATCAAAACAGAGAGAACCCCTGTGTAGATTCCCTGTGGTGGGATGAAATAAAGCACCATCAAGGTGTGGAAGGGGCTGGAGTGGGGGAGTAGGGAGAGAACAGGGTACACAGGAGCCAGACTGTGCAGTGTCTCATAGGCCGTGTTGAAGATTTTGGGCTTTTATTCGTGGAGTAACGGAAAGCCACTGGAAGGTTTTAAGCAAGACAGTGTGTGACTAAATTAGTGCTTAGAAAATATTCTAGCTATGATGCAGAGGAGTTGGGCGGGCAAGAGGGGAATTAGTGGGAACAATTAGGAGGCTTTTGCATTAGTCTAGGTGAGAGCTTATGGTGGTTTGGTCTAGGGTGGTGGTAACAGAGATGGGAAAAAACGGGGGGCGGGACAGATTGGGGAGCTATTTAGTAGACAAAGCCATCGGGACTTAACAATAGCTACATGAATGTAGCTTTGCTGGTGGTGATGGATGGTCAGGATAAGATGCCACTCAAAAGAGTATCATGCTTCAGAGGGCACTGCACCTTGTGCCAGGACCTACTGGTCCAGGAGCCTGGAACATCCAAGAGGAGAGGACAATGCAGTTGAATATATGAGCCTGGGGCTCAGAGGAAAGAGCAGTCTGCACAGGAGATAAACATGTGTAAGTCACCTGGCCTAGGGAGAGAGTACAGAGTGTTCATTTTAAGAAGTTGAATCCTGCATTGCTGGGCACGATGCATGAGAAGGCAGAGAGCTGAATGGCATACAGACCGTATAGTGAAGCTGTGGAATACTGCTGGGTGTGCGCTGACCTTATGAGAAGGGAGGGCCATGGAGACAGCCACCTCAGTGTCGTCTTAGCCCACCTTTTCCTGTGCCAGTCCTCTAACCCCTTACCACTTGGAAAGAGAATGTCTGGCCTTCTGACCGTAATTGCGTCCCACAGACCAGAATGGAAAGGTGTCCGAGATTAAGAAGAAGATCCAGTCAGTCCTTCCTCGAGGGGCCTGGAATCCACTGCGTGACACCAGCTACCTGCCCCCTGAACACTCGGATGTGGTGATTGTGGGGGGTGGGGTGATTGGCCTGTCCGTGGCCTATTGGCTGAAGAGGTTGGAGAAGCCACAAGGTGCCATTCGGGTGCTGGTGGTGGAACGGGACCACACGGTGAGGTCTGGGGGAGGGTGGCGGCATGAGTGGGGCACGGACTCATATTTTATTAAGGGGCAAGGGGAGCAGAGGGGAGGAAAGACTTCAGTCTTTGGAGGTCCAAAGTCCAAAGGGACTGTACTCTGGCTCTTGTTGAGAAATAGTCGCAGGTGCTTCCTCCCTCAAATTAGAGGCTTTGGCAGTAAGGTTTTTGCTTTTATTTATTTATTTATTTATTTTTAAAGATTTTATTTATTTATTTGAGAGAGTGAGAATGAGAGAGAGAGAGAGAGCACACATGAGGGGGGGAGGGTCAGAGGGAGAAGCAGACTCTCCGCTGAGCGGGGAGCCCGACGCGGGACTCGATCCCGGGACTCCAGGATCATGACCTGAGCCGAAGGCAGTTGCTTAAGCAACTGAGCCACCCAGGAGCCCAAGGTTTTTGCTTTTAAAAGCAAATTTCACAGTGTTGGATCTTCTGGGCGCCCAGAAGGTCCAGCAAAGAGAACCTGTATTCCTGCTGTAAGGAACACAAGCAGCTATCTCATCCCTTCGAGATTCTGTTACTTCTGAGGTTTTGCACAGTTGTTCTATTTTATTTTCTAAGATTTTATTCATTTATTTGAGAGAGAGAGAGCACGCACAAGTGGAGAGGGAGGGGCAGAGGGAGAGGGAGAAACAGACTCCCCGATGCGGGGCTCGATCCCAGGACCCTGGATCAGACCTGAGGCAGACGCTTAACTGACTGAGCCACCCAGGCGTCCCTAGTTGTTCCTATTTTAACCAGTGCCAGTTAACCAGGAATCTTGCTAGTTCTGTTTTCCGGTTGGGTAGATGAAATGCTAGTTTCCTGCCCTTGGACTTCCAGACCATTCCCATTCTGTGCCACAGTGCCCAGCCCTTTTAGATGACTGATTCTCTCTGCTCTGCACATCTGCTAAGAAGGATTTTAGGGGCGCCTGGTGGCTCAGTCGGTTAAACATCTGCCTTCGGCTCAGGTCATGATCCCGGAGTCCTGGGATCGAGCCCCGCATCGGGCTCCCTGCTCTGCGGGAGGCCTGCTTCTCCCTCTCCCTCTGCCCTCCCCACAACCGCCACCGCCTCGTGCTCACTCTCACGTGCTCCTTGTCTCTCTCTTTTTCTCTCTCTCTCAAATAACTAAATAAAAAATTTAAAAAAAAGAAAAAAGGATTTTAATTATAGTTGCTCTCTTTGGGTGCTGGTTGACTTGCATATGGGTTTATCTACCTCGACTCCTCTTAGATTACAAGCTTGCAAGTAGGACTCCTCTCTTTGTGGGTGCTTCTGTTAGAGGATTCTGCTCACGTGTGACGGGCTACTGGCCGCCCTCAGCTACTTTGGTCTTTCCACAGTATTCCCAGGCCTCCACCGCACTGTCTGTGGGCGGGATTCGGCAGCAGTTCTCGGTGCCTGAGAACATCCAGCTCTCCCTCTTTTCAGTTGAGTTTCTGCGGAACATCAATGTACGTGCAAAGGGGCTTGGGAGTTGGGGTTGTGACCTCTCCTTTAACCCAGAGAGAGGAGCCGCCCAGCCGGCCAGGGGAAGCAGGGAGCAGAAGCAGTTCAGGCAAGTAGGAGTTGGAACCTCTAGTTCTGTCCCCGGTGGTGGTACCCAGAGGAGAAGGGCTTCCCCAAGTCTCGGGAGCTATTGGTGAGGAAGCCAGGAGAGCTTTCCCTTCCTTCTTTAAATCAACTTCTTCTAAAGAGTTGTCTTTTTTTTTTGCATATAGGAGTACCTGGCTGTAGTCGATGATCCTCCCCTGGACATCCAGTTCAATCCGTCGGGTTATCTCTTGCTGGCTTCGGAAAAGGGGGCTGCAGTCATGGAGAGCAACGTGAAGGTGCAGAGGTGGGTGCCCGGCACGACCACCCGGCAGACTCCAACACCGAGTTAGGAACTGGGGCGGGCGAGTTGATAAGACAGGTCTCGACTGTGCGGAAGCTCAGTCTATCAGGTAACACAGACAAGACCTCTGGGACCCTGTGCTGTCACACGGACGTGGACCACGCGCTGCTGCGGTGGTTCCTGAATTTGCCAGATCCTAAGAACCACCTGGAAAATCCCACACCTGATGAGCCAGAACCTCTAGGGAAGAGCCCAGGAATCTGCACACTTCTCCTGTAAGGGCCAGATACCCAACGTTTTAGGCTTTTGGGGTCATATGGTCTCTGTGGCAGTCACTCAGCTCTGCAGTTGAAACAAAAGCAGCCATAGACAAAACATGGACAAAAATCTGAATGAATGAGTGTGACTCACATACAAAGATGCAGGCAGCAGACCGGTTTGGGCGGCCCCTCTCCTGAGTGAGTCTCATGGTTGGACGAGAGTGCATGTGTTTAACAAATAGACTTGCAAGGGATATCAGGTAATGTCCCAGATGTAGCACTTACTCAGGTAGCCACCCAAACATCCCCATTTTACATGTGGGTAAACTGAGGCACGAGGCGCTAGTCAGTGGTGGTGCTGGGATTCAAACCAGGCAGTCTGCCTTGCCATTGTGTTCTTTTAGGATCTGTGTTGCTGTGTTTGGGGGACAGTGTCCCATAGGAGATTGTTGTGCTGGTGGACAGGGCTGTACTAGAAAGTGGACAGGAAGGCCATTCTAGGCAGAAGAGAACGGAACAAGGGGAGGGAACCAAGTGACCTGCTCTGTTGTGAAAGGACAGGGAATAGTTAGGGGATGACAGGGAGTTTAGTGTGGCCAAGGAGATACCAGAGTGTAGGAAAGGAAAGAGGGGTCAGGTGCTGAAGAGCCATGACTAGGAGGCTTGGTCTTGACCCCCTCAGCAAGGAGGAAAACTTGCAAGGAGGAGTTTGGGGCAGAGATGTGACATAAATGAGGCAGGATCCCCACTTGTGGAGTTGGGGTCCCTACTTCTCCCTCTCTGCACCCCCCCGCCCGACACACCTGCACACAGTTGCGTGTTTCTCTCAGGCAGGAAGGAGCCAAAGTCTGCCTGATGTCTCCTGAGCAGCTTCGGAACAAATTTCCCTGGATAAACACAGAGGGTGTGGCGTTGGCATCTTACGGTGAGGCCTGCTTGCAGAGGGGTTCAGGGGTCAAGGGGTGCCTCAGGTTGGGAGTCTCAGCACCTTCTAGCTACGTCAAGAAGCAGTGCTTCCTCCTGGCCAGCAGAGCCTCCCTCCAGGCCATGCTCGCTCTCTGTCCTTCCACAGGATTTGCCTCTGGTGCACTTGGGCACCATGACCTTCCCTGGCTTATGAGCCCTAAAAAGGAGTCAGGGGCATGGGAAATCCAGTAGGAGAGGAGGGTCCTAATCCCGCCTCACGAGCCCTCTTGCTCATCACAGGGATGGAGCACGAAGGTTGGTTTGACCCCTGGTGTCTGCTCCAGGGGCTTCGGCGGAAGGTCCAGTCCATGGGGGTCCTCTTCTGCCATGGAGAGGTGACACGTGAGTCTGAGGTCCCATGCTTCCTCCCTCCGCCAGCCAGGGCACGGGCGTGGGTGGGGTCTTACCTTCACGCACGGGCTAAGCAAGAGTTGGTGGGAAAGGGGTTTCTCCCTGAGGGCTGGTCCTGGCCATTCTGACTCCAGCTCCTAACTCGGCTTCTCTGCACGATTTACGATGTACTTGAAGGTCTCGGCATGCTCCCGACTTGTGTGCGGCCGAGTTCGTCCTGGTTATCCTGTCTCTGTGCGAAAACGCCCGCCTTCCAGCTCGCTCTCCTCGTGAAACCCATGGAATCCCAGTCTTGCCGTCTTCAGGCCTCAGGAGTTCTTTTTTTGTTTTTTTTTTCTTCCCACGCAGGTTTTGTCTCTTCGTCTAGCCACACGGAGACCACAAGTGGGGAAGAGGTGACTTTGAGAAGGATCCATGAAGTCCATGTAAGTTCCCAGTCTGTGCGTCTTCCTTGCCAAAGCAGAGGTATAAGACAGGTAACAGCTGTCATCTTCATCTTTTTCTGCCCACTTCCGGTCTGGGCAAACTAAGGCTCAGGAAGAAATGTACCTCTCACGGTGCCCGGTGTGTGGGCCAGGCCCTCCCTCCCCTCCCCCTTTGGTGCCTGCAGGTGAAGATGGACCGCAGCCTGGAGTACCAGCCTGTGGAATGTGCCCTCGTGATCAATGCGGCAGGGGCCTGGTCTGGCCAGATCGCAGAGCTGGCTGGTGTCGGGAAGGGGCCCCCTGGCACCCTGCAGGGCACCCAGCTCCCTGTGGAGCTGAGGAAAAGGTAACTCCCCTCGGGGCGGCTGAGGAGGTTGGGGAAGGGGACAGAAGCAGTGTGTAAGAGTTTGTTAAATGTGGTCTGGGGGGGGCAGGGGGCGTGCTCTTCCCACCATTTTCTAACCTGGTCGTGGCAGGTATGTGTACTTGTGGCACTGCCCCCAGGGACCGGGCCTGGAGACCCCATTCGTCATAGATGCCAGTGGAGCCTATTTCCGCCGAGAAGGACTAGGCAACAACTATCTGGGTGGCTGTAGCCCCACTGAGGTAAGCTAAGCAGGGTTGGGGTGCTGGGCAGGAGCCGTAGGCCAACTGTCATTAAAGAGTCAGGCTTTGGGGCGCCTGGGGGGCTCAGTCAAGCCTTTGCCTTCAGTTCAGGTCAGGATCCCAGGGTCGTGAGCTCGAGCCCCGCGTCGGGCTTCCTGCTCGGGGAGGAGTCTGCTTCTCCCTCTCCCCCCCTGCTTGTTCTCTCTGTCTCTCGCTCACTTTCTCTTTCTCTCAAACAAATAATAAATAAAATCTTAAAAAAAAAAAAGAAAAAGAGTCAAGCTCTTTGGAGGGCCCAGCGCTGTTACTGATGTTCCAGCCCCTCTCGGTTTGAATTGGGTTCTCCCCCCCCGCCCCCCACCTACTGAGGGGATTGAGTAAAGGGTCGGTGAGGTCTGGGTCGGCCCTTGTGTCCCAGGGAGCCTAAGTCCTGTCCCCACCTCTCACTGCAGGAGGAGGAACCGGACCCAGGGAACCTGGAAGTGGACCATGATTTCTTCCAGGACAAGGTGTGGCCCCCTTTGGCCCAGAGGGTACCGGCTTTTGAGACTCTGAAGGTAACTAGGAGGCACATGAGCCTGCAGCACCTTGGTCCCCTTGGAAATCCTGTCCACTGCCACACGCCCTCCATCTCACAACTGCAAAGGACTCGTGGTCTAGGGACCCATCCCATCAACCCCTCAGCAGCTGCGAGAGCAGCGTCTGACCCCTGAGCAGGAGTGAGGGTGGCACATGTCAGCACTTTCCTGGGAACCCCAGCGTCCTGTCCACCTGCAGGTTCGGAGTGCTTGGGCTGGCTATTACGACTACAACACCTTCGACCAGAACGGTGTGGTGGGTCCCCACCCGCTCGTCGTCAACATGTACTTTGCCACAGGCTTCAGTGGCCATGGGCTCCAGCAGGCCCCCGCCGTGGGGCGAGCTGTGGCAGAGATGGTGCTGGATGGCCACTTCCGGACTATCAACCTGAGCCCCTTCCTCTTCAACCGCTTTTACTTGGGAGAAAAGGTCCAGGAGCACAACATCATCTGAGCCTGTAAGCTCTTCACTGGGCCCCGCTGCCCCATCCGTCACCCTTGGCTCACATTCACATCCTCCTCACTGTGGCTTCCTCCCCAGCACCAAGCCAGGCTCTCCTCCATCCTCCTCTCCCCCCCGGGGCTGGGCGGGCCCGCAGGCCGACTCTAGGCTTTGAGAGGCACTGTGCCTGAGGCCCAGGCCAACAGAGAATGATGGGGTGAGACCCCAGGACTGATCTCTGGCCCGGGCCAAGGCCGCCCACCAAGGTAGTGCAGCTGGGCAGAATACCTGAGCACGTGCCCCAAGACTGGCTTCTTCTGGCACTGACCCAGAAAGATTGCCTCTGCCTCTCTTTGGCAGGCTCCAGCGGAGCCCAGGCAGGGGGCATTGCAGGGCAGTCTGGCCCAGATTTAGTGATTGTTTACCTTTTTCATCAGTCAATAAATGTGATTACTCTTTCCATCCGGGCCTCTGTCCCTTCTACTTTCACCTCCTAAAGCACCCACTAGCCTTTCACACCAGACTGGGAGGAGCATGGCCTTCTCTTCCCAGGAACATTCTAAAGTCCTCCTTATAGGCATCTTGTTTGCAAGCGAATGCCTCCTCTTCCTGAGTCCCTGCAGGGGTTTGGTTGTAGAATGTAGGGAAGGCTTCGTTCGTTTATTCACTCTTTATTCAGCTCCAGCTCTTGGCCAGGCCCAGGGCTGCATGTCAGGGATATGCAGCAGACAAGGCATACGGTATGTCGTCACGGGAGTGTTCTTATCTCTGCCCTGCCCTTCAGCCCAGATCAGATGTAGTGCCATCCCCATAGTGCCGGGAATAAGCACAGGTCCCGGACACCTCGTCTCACCTGGGTGTTTCGCCATGAAGCTTCTCAGGGAAGTTGACCTCTGAGCTGAACCTACAGGACGAGCAGTTTAACGAAGTGAATGCACAGAGGGGAAGCGGGGAGGAGAACGAGGTCGGGGGTGATTGCAGGCTTCAGGAAAACCATATGCAAATGCCCAGGACCAAGAGTTAGTAAGATTCAAGGGACAGTGAGAGATTTGTCCAGGCAAGATCACGGAGGGAAGGAAGAGAGGCAGTAAGATTCGGGGCAGGGCCAGGAGCCCAATAGCCATGCTGGGGCGCTTGGGTTGTATTCTGTGGGCTTTCAGTAGAGAAGCAACGTGCTCCGATTTTCCTTTTAGAAAAATCACCATGACTGCCTTGTGGCGAATAGACTATGATGTCAAAGCAGGAGGGCAGATGGGAGGCTATCACTGGAGTCCACAGGGCAGACAGCGGGGCCTGCACTGTCCGGGCAAGAAGCATGTGTGTCCAAGAAGTGACAGCAGTCACGAGAAATGGGGTCAAGTAAGACTCAGGTTTTTGGCTTGGACAGCTAGATGTATGTCTTGCCTTTCACAGGGGTGAGGAACACACCAGGAAGGAGCAGGGTGAGGGACAAAATGAGTGGTAGAGTGTGGGACATGTTGAGTCAAGGGTGCTTACAAGGACATTGGGTAGAGCTGTCTAGCTGGGAGTTGAATGTACTGCTGGGCACTCAGGATGATCTAGGCAGCAGAGATATGGACACCATGGAAGAGAAGGGCATCCCCCTTGCAAGGGGAGAAGAGTAGGAGACCAAGGGGGGAAGCCGGGGGGGACCTCACTGTCATTTTAAGGGACGAACGAAGGGAGAGGAAGCCGAAGAGGTGGCCAGAGAGGCGGGAGAAAAGCCGGGAGCATGAGGTGTCTTGGGAACCTAGGGGCGCTCTGCGATGTCCATGCACGCTCACAGGCTGGATCAGTACCAGGTAGGTCAGTGGGGCCCCCAGGGAGAGCGGTTCGGGGAAGAAATGTACCTTGGTGGGGTGCGAGGTGACAGTTGTTCGGAAGGGAGAAGTGAATGGGAGTAGAGACAGTAAAATGTTCATTCCCCCTCAAAAGCAGCCTTTGGGGAGAAGAAGGAAAAAGATGGGCCTGACTATCAGTTGTGTGAGGGAGGGCGGACCCGGGACAGGGGAGTGGCACTGCCCCCTGAGGTAATAGGAGAAGCCCCTGGGGGTGGGGAAGAGCCAGGACTGATGAGGCCAGCAAAAGAGGAAGAGCCTCCAGTGCTGAAAGATAGGAAGGAACTTGCCAGGGGCATGGGCTAGGGACAACTCAGGCCGAGCCCAACATCCGTGGTAACCCTGTAAACTAGCCTCGTCATAGCCTCGTCAGGTGCCCAGTATTCACTCACCCTGCCTTCAGTAGCTACCCCCCTCTGTGGGTCAGAAGGAAAATGGCCTTCATCTGGCTCCTCACCCTGAAGCTACTTCAAGATGACAAACACTGTACTCATTTATTAAGACTGCATTAACGAGGCCTCGTAGGATAGCACTTACCCTGCCATCGGTCTTCCCTCTCAGTCCAAGCCTCCTTCACCTTTGCCCCCAACACTGAGCTGTCGCCATGCGTGTCATCCACCCGCTCTCAGCCAGGTTTCCCTGAGTGCCTGTGCCCTGCGCTGGAGCCGGAGGGGAGCCCTGGCTTCAGAGACCTCGCAGTCTAATGGGAGGGCCCACCCCGGTAAGCTCAACTCCAAACAACACAGGGTGGTACAGGGCTGGTGAGGAAAGAGGAAGGGCAGGGTTAGAAAGGAGCCTTGCCAGAAGGGGGCGCCGGAAGAGCACAGCTGGGAAAGAAAGGGCACGGTGGGTGGAGGGAACAGCGTAGGTCAAGCACCCAGCCGGCAAAGCAGAGGTGTGTTGGATAAAGGGTAAAAGAAACCCTTCCTGTACTTCCTACCTACTTCATCTCACCTACTCCTCCCCGCAACACTGGGAACCAGATAACTGTCAGCTGACCACGAGTGAAGTGAACCGAGACAGGCCACATACTTCCCCAAGGTTAGAGGGCTAGTTAAGTGATGAGCTCTGGATGTGAACCCCAGCGATCTTGCTCCAGAACAGCTCCAGAGCCCTCATGTACAGTCCGAGACCACACTGCCTCCCAGGAGTAGCCACTAATTCGCTCTGCTGGCTGGTGAGAAACGTAGGAAATCTGACTGAAAGGGAGATCATGAATCATGAATCTTCCATCAGTCCTATTAAACTAGCTGCATCGTCCAGCATTTGGGAGGAATGTTTCCCAAACTGCCATGCCATGGAACACGGCTCAGGATGATACTGGTATTTCTACTACGGTGAAACAAGTCTGGGAAAGGCTACCGGTTGTCTTCCCTTCACCCTCCACCCCCACCCCCCCACCCCGTCCTGGTGCTTCACAAAGCTCATCAGCAAGCGGGCAGGTAAAGAAATCCTGCACTTTAACCCAGGACTCAGCCAATGCCTTGCTCATCACATTTGTGCAGCAGGGAAGCGCGGGGTTTGGCATCGGCTTCCAACACCCGCCTCGGTTGTGTCCCCCCCCAACCCCCACCGCCCCATTTCTGCGGTTGAGAGCTCCGCTACCACCTACCATGTGGACTTTGGACAAGTCTTTAAATCTCCACTTTTTTTTTTCCTTTTTCTTTTCTTTCTTACTCCACCCCGCCCCCGCGCCCCCGCGCCCCCGCGCCCCCGCCGCCCCAGGCCGCGCATGGGGGAGAAGTAGAGGGAGAGGGCTAGAGAATCTTGAGCAGGCTCCACGCTGAGCAGAGCCGCACCCAGGCTGGATCTCAGGACCCCGAGATCATGACCAGAGCAGAAATCAAGAGTGGGAGACTTAACCGACTTAACCGATTCAGCCACCCAGCCACCCACTTTTTTAACTATAGAAAAAAAAGGTACAATGGCTGGTCTTGCGGGTCGTTAAGAGAATTAAATGAATGGAACAAGGGTTTCTTTCCTTCTCCCCGACACAGAACAAAGCCGAGGCTTCAGGCTGTCCGCGTGGGTTTCGGGGGACGCGGGAGCACCGACTCTTCTCCAAGTTTCTGCGGGTTTGCCGGCTCCGGAGCTCCCAGGGCCCCGGGGGCGGGGCGGCGAGGGGGAGCACCGGGGAGGCGCGGTTCCCAGGCGGAGCGACCCGGCGGCCGCCGGAGGGCCTTGCCGGCTCAGGGCGCGGGCCAGGGAGGAGGGGCCGCGGGGCTGGCCGCCTCGCCGCTTCCGGGGGAGCCGGAGAGCCGGGCGGCCATCTGCCCGGGCCTGCGCGCCGCACTTCCCCTCGCCGGGGGCGGCCGGCTCCGCGCGGGAGTCCGAGCCAACCCCGCGGTCCGCACCGCGGCGTGGTCTCCGCCACCCACGCGCGCAGGTGAGCCCTCGGCGGGGGCGGGGGCGGGGTCCCCGGGGTGGGGGTGGGACTGTGGGACCCCTGCGCCCCGGCCGTGCCTCCCGGACTGGCTGCATGCATCCCTGCGGCACATCTGCCCCGGGGGACCGCCTTCCTCTCTCCTGTCCCCTTTACCTGGCTGCCTTCAGCAGCCTGAACGCGGAAACGGGATGGACAGGCTCTCCGAAGAAAGCTGTCACTTTCTCCTCCGCGAAGGAGCTTGTGCAGGGAGCGCCCCCCCCCCCCCCCCCCCCCGCTTCAGTGTGGGTTGAAGACCCTGGCTTGGTCGGGTTGTTTCCATCTTTAACTGTAGTGTTTCTACCACAGTCTCCTCACATCCTTCTTTGCTCTTCTGATGGTCTTTGCGAGTGTTTCAGCAAGAACATGGCTTTAGTTAGGGTTCGTGACCTACCGAGGCATTTCTTTGACGAACATCTATCTTGGGCAGGCCAACGCGTGCAGTGCTGGAGTGACCGCAGTGGACAGGGTGGGGTCAGCCCTGTCCTCCCCCTGAGGACGTAAATTAGAAATCACGGCGCAACCCTGGTAAGTGCCACCAGGAGAGGGGCAGTCCGGAGTACTCCAGCAGCTGAGACCTAAGCCAGAGGGCATCTAGGGCCTTGAGTGACTGACTGTCAGAAAGTCACATCTAGTTATTTTTTTTTTTAACTTTTAAGAAACTATTGAAATACGACCTGCATATAGAGAATTGCACAATCATAAGTGTGCAGCTTACCCAGTTTTCAGAGAGTGAACATTTCCTGCACAACCTGTATCCAGAATAAATAAAATATGGCTAGCACTCCAGAACCCTCTATGTCCACTTCCATTGACTGCTTTCATCTAAGGGGAGCTATTATCCTGGCTTCTCACATCATAAAATTTTGCTTGGTTTTGAAGTTTTGATATGTGGACTCGTGTGTACCTACTTTTTATGTATAGTACTTTACACTCAGTATGTGAGATGCAGCCATGTTGCATTTAGCCGTGATTCATTAATCTCAACTGATGTGTGATTTTGCACTGTACAGATAGAGCACAATTTATTTCTACTTTCTACTGGACACTTGGGTGGATGGACATGGGCTGTTTCCAGTTTGGGTTTGTTGTTTTTTTTTTTTAAATAGTGCCTTGAGGATTCTTGTGGTTGTCTTTTGGGGGATGTATGTAGCAGTCCTGTTGGGTATATCCGTAAGAGTGGAATTGCTAGGTGTGTTTATGTTCAGCTTTAGCATAGTTTAGTGCCACATGGTTTTCCAAAGTGCTTGTAGGAATTTACACTCCCAACAGCAGTGTGTGAAGTCCTATTCCTTAACATCTTTACCAATACTTGATATTGTCTCTTTTTTCATTGTAGTATTCTGCTCAGTGCTCGAGCAGTGGTGTCGCACTGAGGTTTTAATTTGCATTTCTCTTTTGACTGATCAGTCTGCATCTTTTCTTTTTTTTTTTTAAGATTTTATTTATTTAAGAGAGAGAGAGAAGAGAGAGAGAGAAAGTACATGGGGGGGGAGGGTCAGAGGGAGAAGCAGACACCCTGCCGAGCAGGGAGCCCGATGCAGGACTCGATCCAGGGACTCCAGGATCATGACCTGAGCCGAAGGCAGTCACTTAACCAACTGAGCCACCCAGGCGCCCAGTCTGCATCTTTTCATGTCGGCCATTTGGATATCCTTTTTGCAAAGTGTTCAATTCTTCTGCCCATTTTTTTTCAATAGATTATTACTTTTTTTTAAAAAAAACTTTATTTGACACAGAGAGAGACAGCTAGAGAGGCAACACAAGCAGGGGGAGTGGGAGAGGGAGAAGCAGGCTTCCCGCCAAGTAGGGAGCCCAATGCGGGGCTCGATCCCAGGACCCTGGGATCATGACCTGAGCCGAAGGCAGACACTTAACGACTGAGCCACTCAGGTGCCCCAGATTATTACTTCCTCACTAGTTTGTAAGAGTTCTTAAATATTCTGGTTATGAAACATTTATTGAATATGTATTTTTAAAATATCTTCTCGGGAGATTGCCTTTTCACTCTCTTGAAGGTGGCCTTTGATGAACAACAGTTCTTCACTTTAATGTTGCCCAATTTATCTCCCCCCACCATGGTTGAATTATTTATGACCAGTTGAAAAAATCTTCACTTACCCCAGGGGGTAGTGGGTGGGCAAAATGAGTGAAGGTCGTCAAAAGATACAAACTCCAGTCATAAGGTAAAGAAATCCTGGGGATATAAATTTACAGCCTGGTGACTAGACTATAAAACTGTATTGCATATTTGAAGGTTGCTAACAGAGTGGATTTATTCTCATCACAAGAAAAAAATGTGTAACTATGTGGTGATGGATGTTAGCTAGACTTATTGGGTGACCATTTCACAATATATACATATATCGGATCATTGTGTTGTGCACCTGAAACTAATGTTTTATGTCAATTACATCTCAATTTTAAATAATCAGAAGATGAAGTCAGGAAGATAAACTCCTATATTTTCCTCTAAAAGCTTTATTGTTTTTCTCACTTATATCTGCCATCCATTTGAAATTGAGTTTTTTGTATGGTGTGAGATTTGGGTCAAGATTTATTTTTTTCCACAAGGCTATCAAAAATTTTTTTTAAGATTTTATTTATTTATTCATGAAGGACAGAGAGAGAGAGAGAGGCAGAGGGAGAAGCAGGCTCCCAAGGAGCAGGGAGCCCGACGCGGGACTCAATCCCAGGACCCTGGGATCATGACCTGAGCCGAAGGCAGACGCTTAACCATCTGAGCCACCAGGCGCCCAAGGCTATCAAAATTGATGCAACACCACTTTCCCCACTGCTTGGCAGTGTCAGCCTTGTCATCAGGAGACTGTATGGATGTGGGTCTGTTTCTAGACACCCTGTTCTTCCATCCATCTGTGTACTCATGCATGAGTAGCATGCTGCCTTAAATAATGCTTTATAATAAGTCTTCATTATTTTATTATTTATCTTTATTATTCTGGTGGTGGAAGCTCAGCATTGTTCTTTAAGATCTTAGGTATTTTTTTTAATCTATGCCTCCCAAAACTTCTTTAAAAAAAAAAAAAATATATATATATATATATAAAGGAGTCATTTGGTAAGCTCAACAGGACTAATGTAAAAGGGTATACAATTGGCATAATTTGTAAACTGTACCCATTCATAAATTTACTACTGGCACTATCTGTATTATATTCAATGCCGCATATTTACATCAGATCTACTGCAAAGTAAATACAAAATCAATTTACACCATTTTAGTTAAAATGAGCTTTAGTACCTGTATGATACAGTTTCAGAACAAAGAGAATTTTTTAAAACTAAGAAGCTGAGGTATCCCAAAGACCAATTTGCTACTTTTTTGCAAAATACATCAACATTAATTATAATGCTTCCCAGTCATGTTTGATCAGTAAGATAGTTCCCGTGTGACTGAGCTTCAGCTAAACTTTTAGATTTGAATAACCAGTTACAATACTTTCGACTTATAATTAAATTTTTAAAAATGGGTGCTGTTACACACACACGTGCATATATATATATACTTTTGGACATTTTTAAAGTCTTCAAAATTTATAAAATATACTTTTGAAACCGTATGTGCCAGCGAACATGATTTATTTTAATACAGGTCATAAGGCTTCAGTTAATCAACCGGAATTCTATGACTGTTTTCTGCCTGCTAAAGTTCCACCTTAAATTTGACTTTATAGCAGAATCAGTCATCTGGAATTTATTTCATAAATTCAATCTCAAGATTTGCTGGGTTCCTTTCAATCACTTCACTGCTTATAAACAGAAGTAACAATATAAATTGAGAATGGTGGTTCCTTGGATCAGAGTTTCCTAGACAGCTCTTCAAAACTGGATTCTTGGGCCCCATTTCTAAAATATCGAATTTTAGATTTCCAGGAGAATCTATATTTTTTTTAAAAGCTCTCTAGGTGATGACAATATGGTTTGAAAACCACTGACATAACCCACTAGACCAATCTTCTTAGGTATGTCCGAATCCTGCTTCCTAAGCTTTACCCAGAGATTTACTTCAGTAGATTTGGGAGGGGGCACGGGAACTGGCATTTCAAACCATCATTGCAGTTAGTCCCTGTATTTGTTTTCTGGGCTGTATAACAAATTACCACAAATGCATCAGTATACACCAACACCTATTTATTATCTCATAGTTTCTGTGGGGCAAGGGCCAGGCAAGACTTGACTGAATCTTCCTCTGGGGTCTTACCTGGCTTAAGTCCAGGTATTAGCTAGGGCTATAGTGCCACTGGGGATTCAAATGGGGAAAGATCCCCTACCGGACTCCCTCAGGTTGTTCTTTGTTGGCAGAATCTCCTTGCAGTTATAAGACTGAGGTCCGTTTTCTTGCTGGCTGTCAGCTGGCGATTACTTCTCTACAGGTTACTTCTAGAGATCACACAGCTTCTAGAAGCTGCCTGCAATTTCTTGACACTGGCCCTCTTCCAACAAGGCTGGCAAATTCTTCAAAGTCAGTAAAGGAATCTCTCTCCAGTCTGCTAAGATGAATTCAAACACACACACACAACACACACACACACACACACACACACAAAGTATGACACAATATTCATATATATGTTATATTCACATGTACACATCATTTTTTATATAATTTTATTTTTTTTAAGTAATCTCTACACCCAATGTGGGGCTTGAATTCATGACCCCAAGTTCAAGAGTCATACGCTCTACCAACTGAGCCAGCCAGGCACTCCACGTGTACTCACCTTATATAGTAAATATACATGGTGTGTGTATATACATATAAATGCATATACACACATGTACACATCATGTACATAGTAATGTAACCAGGTGAGTGACATTCCATAATCTTTGCCATATTCAGTCAATTAGAAGTCATGAGTCTGGCCCACACAGGTGTGAACATGGCCATTCCAGATGCCCTTTCTTTCTACTGTCTGTCTATTCGGGCCTGTCTACCAGTCTGCAAACCACTCTTAGAAACACAGTATTGGGGCGCCTGGGTGGCTCAGTCGTTAAGCATCTGCCTTCGGCTCAGGTCATGATCTCAGGGTCCTGGGATTGAGCCCCACATCGGGCTCCCTGCTCAGTGGGAAGCCTGCTTCTCCCTTTTGCACTGCCCCTGCTCGTGTTCCTTCTCTCGCTGTGTCTCTCTCTGTCAAATGAATAAATAAAATCTTAAAAAAAAAGAAAAAGAAAAGAAACACAGTATTGTATCTATCTAGCTATTAACAATTCAGTTGAACACTTTAAGTAACACTGTCCTGCAAGTCCTAATGCTCCTGCCCAACAAATGTCTTAGCAAATGTTTGAGAAGCAAAACTTAACCTTTGAAACCAGTGTTCTTAATTTAAAGTCAAAATCAAGTGTCAGGATAATTTATTCATCAAAGAAGTGAAAAACTCTTTCAAATAATTTAAACCTTTAAACAGACCAGTCTTTAGCACTCAGATTCAATGCTTCCTCCGTTCACTAGCATGACAGACAATCAAAGATAGTGTAGTAGTTTCCTACTGTTTCTCTAACCAGTTACCAAAAACTTCGTGGCCTAATACGGCAGACATTCATTAGCCTACAGTTGTGGCAATCAGAAGTCTAAAATGGATTGGCAGGGCTATGTTCCTTCTGGATGCTCTAGAGAAGAATCCATCTACTTGCCTTTTCCAGCTTCTAGAGGCTGCATTCCCCCCACATCACACCAACCTCTGCTTCTATTGTCCCTCTTCCTCTCAGCCTGACCCCCCTGCCTGCCTCTTAGAAGGACCCTTGTGATGACATAGATCCCTCTCAGATCATCCAGGATACTCTTGCCAAGATCCTTAATCTCATCTGCAAAGTCCATTTCTGCCATGGAAGGTAGCATATTCACTGGTTCTGAAGATTAGGATGTGGACATCTTCATGGGACGTTACCCTGTCCACCACAGTGATTCCAGCTTAACAGAAATGTAATATGAATTATATAAAATACATAATTCTAATCATATGTCTTCATAGTTTCTGTACATTCCCTGTATAAAAGAGATTGGACACCTGTTAGGTATTGGATAATACTTAATACACTTTGTACATTGAAACCTCGTAATATTTCCCTCACATAGTATGTTCCTACATATAATACTGCAAAAGCATTCTAAAAAACACTAAAGATATCATGCTGTTGCTTTTTTAAAAGAAGCTTTTACTAATTTTCTATCAAGTCTTTGTAATTATCTACAAAGTAGGCATTTAGGTATGTATCATTTTACTTTATGAATTTTTAAAGAGCACAAGGAAAAGTGACTATACCTAAGGCCTCACAAGAAATCCAAGACTAAACAGAGCTAGTAATTAGACCTTCCATTTGGAGATTTAGGTTCATTATCTTCTCATATGTTTGACAACTATGTCTCCTCTATCTCAATATATGACTAGTACTAAATCTTGTAAAGTTTAAAGCATATTTAAGTGTCATAGTCTCATAGCTTCAGCTGCACAGGAACTGAAAGATAACAAGGAAGGTGCAGTGGAATTTTAGATTCTAGAAGTAGACAGTGTATAGGGTTAATGGAACTTAATCTGTCATCTTGCTCAATTATCCTATGCCAAAGATAGTTTTTTCCTGTATTTAAACATTTCCGTGTAACAGTAGTCCCAAGGGCTTATACCACCCCACTTACAGTGGCATATGCTGTTGGGCAACTGGATTTCTTAACCAAGCAATGAAAACAGGTAATTACCAAAAATCAGCATGTATGACCAAAAGGGCAAGTCATTGTCATAAAATGAGAAACTGAAACTTTTAAATCCACATCTGTTAAGAAGATTAAAGTATTATGTTAGTTTCTAACCTTTAAACTACCATTAAGAGTATCAAGTGATTCTCCAGTTTATATCAAGGCCAAATAATGAATTTTAAAATTAAGACAAAATTGACAAAATATTTAAATAATTTATAAAACCCAGAGACATTATGTCTGCTACTGAGAGAAAGAAAGGGCATCTGGAATGGTTGAAATGAAGATGTCGAGGGACAGCGACCCCAGACCTGGGAAAGGATTTCAAAATCAGTGGTTATCAGGCACTGCCTTAACTTCAGCCTACCACTCAGACTGTTTGAAATCCAAAGAATATGAGGTGGGAAAAGAAACACACATACATGACAGTGTTCACCTTTTAATGTCTCCTTGGCTGGCTTAGCAGCTAACTGTTCTTCTCTTTCAAGATGTCTCTGGTTCCTGTGCCCACTCCACTTCTTTCTGCCCCCCTGGCTGCAGTGGTTTAAGGTCTTTTTTTTTTTTTTTGAACTTTGATATAGTTTCATGAGTCATCAGTTACTTGTCTGATAGGCACTGGCTTGGCATAAAGGTGTGTAGCATTTAGCAGTGAACAAAGCATCATCCTCAACCTTGAATAACATCCTTTCAACTTGGAAATTTATTACTGTGTGTTTCACAAAACAAGTAGTTTTTCTGTGAGTTCCCAGGGGTCTGTTTTGACCTCTGCAGACAGGTCAGAGTGAGAAAGCAAGCAGCTCTGCCCACTGCTCCAGTTTGAGAGCCAAGTTGTCCGCCAGCCCTTCACGTGCGAACGCTGCAGCCCCACCTCGGATCGGGGTGGCTTTGCTCCACATACCGTCTTCCCAGAAACCTAGGCTGAAAGAGCCTCCGCCATCAGGGGTATCCTGGTCATCGTGGTGGAAGGGAAACACAACAAACTGCCCATTGAAGACATTCCTGGTCCTCTGCATTTCCATATAAATTTAGAAGCAGTCTGACAATCGCCGCCCACCCCCCCCCCAAATTCCAGAATTTGGATAACACTTACCTTTAGATTAGTTTGGGGAAAATTACAATGCTGAGTATTCTAAATCATGAACATAATGTATCCCTCCAATATCTAAATTATTATTATTTTTTAAGATTTTATTTATTTGACAGAGAGAGAGAACACAAGCAGGGGGAGAGCAGCAGGGAGAGAGGGAAAAGCAGGCTCCCTGCTCCACGGGACTTGATCCCAGGACCTTGGGGTCATGACCCGAGCTGAAGGCCGACGCTTAACCGACTGAGCCACCCAGGTGCCCTGATCTAGATTATTTTAAATATGTACTAACCCACAGTATTTTCTGAATATTATATGCCGAATCATTAGCACTTTACATAAATTTTGTCATGTGGTCTTCACAATAAAGCTGAGGAGGTTCTAGTTTTATTTCCATTTCAAAGATGGAGAAGCTGAAGCTTAGCAAGATTAAATAGCTTGCCAAAGGCCGCAATTAATAAGAGATGAGAATCCAGGCACTCTGCCTGTAGAGTCTGTAGACTTTACCACTATGTGACTCTATCTCCCTGAGCTGACAGCTGAGGGAGAGGGGAAAGGAGGAAGGGGGGGTAGGGGTGTTTCGATGGGAAGATGGATGGGTGGATGGAGGGAGTCTTCCCAAGGTTTCTTGCATGTGCTCTCACTACTGCTCAGCATCTACCTGGATACATAATTGTCCAAATAGCAACTGTGTCCGATTTCAGCATTGACACAGGAAGTCCTTGTTTGTGAAACTGTTTCTCCTTCTATTTTGAATGTTAGCCTTGCTGGATAGAGTATTCTAGGCTGCAGATTTTTGCCACTTAGCTCTTTGAATAGATCATGCCTTCCCGCTTGGAGAGTTTTGTGCTGAAAAATCGGCTGCTTGCCTTATGGGTTTACCCTTACAAGTAACCATCTTCTTTTGTTTTGCTGCTTTTAAGATTTTTGCCTTACTACTATATATTGCCAGTTTAATTATAATAGGTCTTGGTGTGGATCTGCTTTTGTTGATTTTGTTGGGGGTTCTCTGTGCCTCTTGGATCTGGATATCTGTTTCCTTACCCAGGTTACGGAAGTTTTCAGCTATTATTTCTTCAAATAAATTTTCTGCCCCCTTTTCTCTCTCTCCTCCCTCTGGGATCCCTATAATACGAATGTTATTATGTCTGATGGAGTCACTGAGTTCCCTAAGTCTATTCTCGTTTTGCATAATCCTTTCTTCTCTCTTTTGTTCAGCTTGCTTACCTTCTAGGTCACTAATTTGTTCCTTTGCTTCTTCCACCCTGTTGTCATTGCATCACACCTGTTTACTGTCTCATTTATTGCCGTCTTTATCTCTGAACAGCCATTTCTTAACTATGTGGTAAGGGTCTCCCTGAAGTTAATTGTCCCCTCAAGTCTAATGATCTGCCTTATGAGTGTTACTCTAAATTCTCTATTAGACAGGCTAGTTGTACCTGTTTTTCTTGGATTTCTGGCTGTGGCCTTATTTTGTTCTTTCATTTGGTGTAAATTCCTCCATGTACGCATTTTATCTAAATCTCTGTCACCTTCTCTGCGTTAGAAAAGCCAGTTGTGTCTTCCCCTCCTGAAGGCAATGGCCTTATGAAGAAGAAGTCATGCAGTGCCCAGGGCCTGGCACTTCAGTTATGTCTCTGGCATGTGCTGCATGCACTCTGCTGCTGTGTTTTGGCTGCCCTGTCCTTCGGGCCATTTGTCTGCAGAGGCTCTCCTTCCCGGCAGTGAGCTGTGTTTGGTCCCTGGCCTGAATGTGGCGAGTTTTAATTAGGTGTGCTCTGGTTTGCTTGTTAAATGTGACCTGATAACTCCTTCCACTGGAGCCGAAGCCCTGCAGAACACTTCGGTCAGGAGACGTGGTGTGGGCAGGGGTTTGTGTTGGGTCTTCTGGCGGAGGGGGCCGCTGCCCGGGGAATGAGACAGACTGGGCCCCGGGCCGAGACTGGAGCTTGATGGAGAGGGGAAGTCCCACCAGAGTGCCGGGCGCCGGGGCGCAGTGTAAGCTGGTTAGGCAGCCAGTGTCCCGCAGAGCTGCCTCCCGCTGGTGGCTCTGTTTCTGGGAAATGGTGCTGGCCAACTCCTTTGTTCCTGGAAAGGTGTCTCTGTCTCTCCGGAGAAGAGTGAATAATCTGCCCCCAGTTGCTTGCCTGCCTTTCCTCCAGGAGTTGGGCAGTACCCTCAGGGCTCTATTCCAGCCAAGTCCTCCAATCTTTTAAAACTCCAGGCTTGGGGCGCCTGGGTGGCTCTGTTG
This sequence comes from Zalophus californianus, assembly GCF_009762305.2. Lineage (NCBI taxonomy): Eukaryota > Metazoa > Chordata > Mammalia > Carnivora > Otariidae > Zalophus > Zalophus californianus. Next base: position 21,941,254 of record NC_045605.1, read on the forward strand.
GTTAAGCAACTGCCTTCGGCTCAGGTCATGATCCTGGAGTCCCCGGATCGAGTCCCGCATCGGGCTCCCTGCTCAGCAGGGAGTCTGCTTCTCCCTCTGACCCTCCCCCCTCTCATGTGCTCTCTCTCTCTCATTCTCTCTGTCTCAAATAAATAAATAAATAAATCTTTAAAAAAAAAATAAAATAAAACTCCAGGCTTTAAGCCCCGCCAGTTGCAAAATCTCACAAATTTCAGCCCCTCTCGCCTTCCAAGCCACTGGCTTTGGGTAAACCGTTCTCCTTGTGTGTATCTCCTGTGTGCTCCTCTCTCCCAGCTCTGCAGCAGCCAGGAGCCGTTTCTCCCCCTCGCCAAGTCTCCGCACTTCCTACCTTCTTTGGTGTGGCTTCTTCTCTCCCTTTAGTTGTGGAGTTTGTTCTGCCAGTATTCCAGTTGGTTTCTGCGGTTATTTAGGATGATTTGAGAGTTTTTTTTTTTTTATGTTATGTTGATCACCATACATTACATCATTAGTTTTTGATGTGGTGTTCCATGATTCATTGTTTGCGTGTAACACCCAGTGCTCCATGCAGAACGTGCCCTCCTTAATACCCATCACCAGGCTAACCCATCCCCCCACCCCCCTCCCCTCTAGAACCCTCAGTTTGTTTTTCAGAGTACATCGTCTTTCATCGTTCGTCTCCCCCTCCGATTCCCCCCCTTCGTTTTTCCCTTCCTGCTATCTTTTTTTTTTAACATATAATGTATTATTTGTTTCAGAAGTACAGATCTGTGATTCATCAGTCTTGCACAATTCACAGCGCTCACCATAGCACATACCCCCCCCAATGTCTATCCCCCAGCCACCCCATCCCTCCCACCTGCCCACCACTCCAGCAACCCTCAGTTTGTTTCCTGAGATTAAGAATTCCTCATATCAGTGAGGTCATATGATACATGTCTTTCTCAGATTGACTTACTTCACTCAGCATAATACCCTCCAGTTCCATCCATGTCGTTGCAAATGGCAAGATCTCATTCCTTTTGATGGCTGCATGATATTCCATTGTGTGTGTATATATATATATATACCACTTATATACCACTTCTCCTTTATCCATTCATCTGTCAATGGACATCTGGGCTCTTTCCACAGTTTGGCTATTGTGGACATGCTATAAACATCAGGGTGCATGTATCCCTTCAGATCCCTACAGTTGTATCTTTGGGGTAAATACCCAGTAGTGCAATTGCTGGATTGTATGGTAGTGATTTGAGAGTTCTCTAGCTGAGTTCGGGGCACTTCGTGAGCCCACGGCCCTCCTACTCTGCTGCCATGTTTCCCCCCTCCTCCCACACCGGAAGTCCTTCTTATCTAGAGCTTCCGGCCAGCTGCCCTGCCCCAGAACCCCAGGGTGTGCTCCTGTCCGGGTGCAGTGGGGGACAGTCACTCAACTGCTGACGCTGGGCTCCCACTCTGTCTCGCCACTCTCCACAGATCTGGGTTTTTCTGGAAGCTGGATCCAGTCACAGTGGTAGATGTGGGATAGGGATCAAGGACCAGTAGAGGGACTGAGCCTCTGTCAGGCATTAGGAGAGAACATCTAGAGCCCACACACTGGGACTGAGAGTAAGATAAGTACAATTTTTGTGATCCTCTCTCTCTGTCTCTTATAGGATGGCTGTTCCATAAGGTCGAGACTGAGTCCCCTCCCTTCTCTCACTTTACCAATGCCCGGTCTCATGGGGTTAGTTTTGAGCCCCATACTATGGCATCATCATCCTCCTTCCCAGCTCCTCGCTCCCGGTCCAAGAAGCCTCTGGGCAAGATGGCTGGTGAGTGGAAGCCGACTCCTAATTCTGCTCTTGTTCACAGCTATGAGTGTACCCCTCAGTGTTCCTGTTGGCGAGGTGGGAGGGCTTCCTGGCCCACGTGCAGCAGGAGGTGCAGGGAGGCCGACGATGATGGGCTCCTGGGCTCCGGCCTTGACCTCAGAGCCCAGATGCTTTGTGGTGAGTGAGGAGAGAGGCATGCATCATAGAACCTTCAGTGCTTTGGGCTCACAGCTTTTCCATGCATGCTCAGCTAATTTTCCTAACCTGGAAACCATGGTGCAGAGCACTTAGCATTGTGTTTCTTGTCATGGAAGTCTTTCTGAACCGTTTAGAGGAAGGAGCCAAGCAGAGTGAGAAAACAAAGTAATCTCCAGAACACTAAACCTTCTGTCCTTATCAAAAGCTGGGGAAGCTGAGCTGATCTCATTATGGAATACTTACAATATACCAGATACTGCATTATCTCAGTTAATCTTCAACAACAACTAAAATGAACCTATGTTACAGATGAGGAAATGGTAGACAGACTGACTTGCTTAAGGTCATACAGCAAGCAAGCTGCAGGTCAACAATCAGATCTATGCCTGGCTCCAAAGTATAGATTGCGAATCACTAGGCTCTCCGCTTTTCAGCTCTGAGCAGTAACCCTCCTCCATGCTTTTGTTTTGCCATTTAGCAACAATCTGGGATTTCCTGGGGCCAGGTAGATGCCAATCCCTCCCCTCTTTCCCTCCCATAATGGGTAGCCCACCTTAATCTGAGTCCACCTCCCCTCACTGCAGAAAGTGGGTTTGGGAATTGATTAATCCTGACCAGCTTAACATAGCTCTACTTACAGACTAGCCGATGGTTAGCTAGTCACTACTAGTGGGAAGTCTGGGGTAGAGTAAGCTGACAGTACCAGAAATCAAAGGGCCTGGAATAGGGCAAAGACATCTTTCCTAATCAGGCTGGTGAAAGTCAGAGTTCTTTCCTTTCTTTGTTCTATCGTTGCTTATTTAATTATTGAAGTGTAATTGACATGCATTAGTTTCAGCAGTACAATGTAATGATTCAATATTTGTATATTTTGTGAAATGGTCACCACAAGACCTAGTTAACATCCATTACCATACATAATTACAGAACTTATTTTCTTGTGATGAGAACTTTGAAGGGTTCTGCTCTTGGCAACTTTCAGAGAGGGAATATACAGTATTATTAACTATAGCCAGTGTGCTCTATGTTACGTTCTCACGACTCATAAAACAGCCAGTTTATGACTTCCCCAAACTTTAAAGATGATGGGACCTTCAGGGCAAGTCCTGAAGGATGTACAAAAGAGCAGAGCCGTAGGTCTCTTGAGAGTCTGGTGGCATGGTCTGCCCGTGGGGGGCGATGGGCGGACCTGCCAGGTGTGGGGTCCTCTGTGCAGGGCCATGAGGACGCAGTCTGGTGAGACTACCCGGCCTGAGCAGCGTTTCTCTGCCCCACAGACTGGTTCAGGCAGGCCCTGTCGAAGCCCAGGAAGCTGCCGGACTCTGCAGAGGGCACCTCCAGGGACGTTTCACAGCCGAGCTCCCGGGACGACCCCCCACCCCTGGGCCTCAGCTCAGCCTTGTCTCGCACGCCCCCGCCCACACACGACGTGGGTGCTAGCAGCAGCAGCGGCCGCTGGAGCAAGGACTACGACGTCTGCGTGTGCCACAGTGAGGAGGACCTGGTGGCCGCCCAGGAGCTGGTCTCCTACCTGGAGGGCAGCACCGCCAGCCTGCGCTGCTTCCTGCAGCTTCGGGATGCGACCCCAGGTGGCGCCATCGTGTCTGAGTTGTGTCAGGCCCTGAGTAGCAGTCACTGCCGGGTGCTGCTCATCACCCCAGGCTTCCTGCAGGACCCGTGGTGCAAGTACCAGATGCTGCAGGCCCTGAGCGAGGCCCCTGGGGCGGAGGGCCGCACCATCCCGCTGATGTCGGGCCTCACCAGAGCCGCCTACCCTGCTGAGCTCCGGTTCATGTACTTCGTGGATGGCCGGGGCCCCGATGGTGGCTTTCGCCAAGTCAAGGAAGCAGTCATGCGCTGTGAGCTATGGGGGAGGGCTTGGGGCGGGGGGCAGGGAGAAAGGGAGCTTGGCCGCAGCGCCACAGTGTCTGGTCTGCTTTGGTTTTTAGGAAACAGCCATTGTAGCCCCGTAGCTCAGAATGCAGGCTCTGGAAAAGACTGTTACTTGTGGAAGTTATCTGACCCGTCTGTACTTGGGTTTCCCCATTGGTAAAATGAGAATGATACTATGTACCTAAGTAAGTATATACACTAAACAGGTGTTCAGACCACGGCCCTGCCCAGGTACAGTACTCCTCTAACAGGCAGAGCCTACCACATACCAAGTTCTCAATAAATATCAGCCATTATTATCATTATAAGTATTAGGTTTCTCTCACTGAAGTCAGGTTGGAGATGTCCACCCAGAGCCAGGAAAATGCCCGGAGGGACATTAGCTTATGAAGGCAAAATAGTGCAAAATAATAGGAAAGAATTGTGCATCTGGGGGTGGGGGTGGGACATTATATTACAGTGGGTTTGGAAGTGAAATAGATAAAAAGGTAGAAGAGGCAGGACCTATTGGAGGAAACAGATGCTAGGATTTGGGAAGGGTGACAAGCCCTGTGATTCTGTTCACTCTCTTGCAGATCTGCAGACCATCAGCTGACACTTCTTACATCACCATGGGACCCAAAAAGTTGGAGCGAAGCTGAAAATCCAGTTAAGAGAGCCCAGGGCCTCACAGGGCCTCAGAGGGCCTTGGATTCCTGCCACTGTGACGAGGTGTAAGGAACCAAAGTTTGTAGCACTTTGTATGTAATCCTGGGGTTCAGATTGCCCATCGGGCACCCATTACTGTAGGCTCCCCAGGAAGGCTGTGGGGAAGCTGAGGACTTCCCCAGGAAGGTCATGGGGAAGCTGGGGACTCCCCCAGGAAGGCGTGTGGAAACTGGGGACTCCCCAGGAAGGCCATGGGGAAGAAATCATAGGTGTTAGGAGGTGCTGATACCAAGATCACCCATGTTTTGCCTCCTGCCTCACTGGACACACACAGCCTGGCACATACCTACATCTTCTTCCCCTGGAACTTGGCACTGGGATAGAGAAGGATTCCGCCCCCCCCTCAGAAGAGGTGACTCACCTGGGCCATGAGCTAGAAGCCAGGGCTGGTTTCCCCAGTGGCCTGGCATCAGGAGAAAGCAACAGGTACCAAGTCCTTCACACACTACTGCCCTTCTCTTTCCCAGGGACGTTGTCCACTCCAGAAGAGTAGAGGAAAGATGCATTCAGCACTGTACTCTATTTTTATTTCGTGTGTGACATGAAGACGCAAACCTAGAAACCATTCTGAATAGTTGGGAGGGGGACAGGGAGCAAGTGGGCTGAAGAGAAGGAAAAGCTCAGCCCCTATCGCTGACTCAGAAGCCCACCCACCGATGGCTTTCCCTCATGGGGGCCTCATCAAAGGTCTGACTAGAACTCATGCTTTTACAAGCTTCTTTACCTCTGTACTGAGAGAGGTCAGCAGTTTTCTTCTGGCAGATGATTGTGTACCTCGTAGGACAAAGTTTCATTTCATCTGTTCTCAGTTAAGTCTGTTGTTGAATTGAAATGAACTTACTCCCCTGATGGGTATTTTGTGCTTCTCTCGCTTCCCCCTCCTATGCCCCCTCCTTTCACTGGAAAAAATTTATATATTTGAGATAAATTAACATATTAACATTAGTTTTAGGTGTAAAACATGACGACATACATATTATGAAAAAAATATTTTAATTATGAATTATTTTATTACATAAAGACTATACTGCTTAAGAAGCAAAACCTTACAATCCCTATGGTGCCCCCTTTATGCCCTTAATCACCTTCTCCCCATTAGAACAATTTTGAATTCTGAATTTTGGGTTTCATTGGCTTTTCACTTACACATCCCTGACCACGTTTACCTTTACATGGTTTTGTACTGTATGTAAATGGTATTATAATGTTTGTATTCTACAAATTCTTTTTGTTGACCACATGTAAGATTTATTCATGTGGATGCATGTAATGCCAGGAAATTCACTTTCATATCAATATGTAAATGTACCAAAAATGGACATTTGGTTGTTTCCCATTTGTTGCTATCAAAAGCAATGAGCTGGGCGCCTGGGTGGCTCAGTTGGTTAAGCGACTGCCTTCGGCTCAGGTCATGATCCTGGAGTCCCGGGATCGGGTCCCGCATCGGGCCCCCTGCTCGGCAGGGTCTGCTTCTCCCTCTGACCCTCTCCCCTCTCATGCTCTCTCTCTCATTCTCTCTCTCAAATAAATAAATAAAATCTTAAAAAAAAAAAAAAGCAATGAGCTTATGAACATTTTTGTACACACTTCCATGAGATTTTCTAGGATTTAGCTGAGATGGGGAACAGCTGGGTAATAAATACACATTTTCAGTTTGGGTAGAAAATACCAAATTTTCTTCCAAACTTGTTATGTCAATTTATGTTCCTACCATTTGTGTATAAGATTTCCCACTTTTTCATGCTCTTATTAAACATGTAGAATCATCAGAGTGTAAAATGTTTGCTGATCTGGTGGGTGAAAACTGGTATCCTATTGCCATAATATTCTTTTTCTCTTTTTTATGAGAAATTCCATGTATATCATATACCAAAGGGGAAGAGAAAAATCTGATGAATCCCTGTATACCCATCACCCAGCTTCAACAGTTGCCAACTCAGAGCTAAGCTCCTATCAATAACTCCAATTCCCTCCCCACCAGATCCCTTTGAGGCAAATCCCAGGGATTATTTTATTCCTCTGTATTAAAACTATGTATGTTTTTAGGAGTTTTTTTAAAAAAATATATCTTTTAAAGAACAGAAAGCTTTATTATTTTTAAATATAAAAACGTTTACCTATTACTGTATTCTGTGTTTTTGCGTCTTATTTAGGAAATCCTTCCCTGTTCCTATAATTTCTTCCGGAGCTCTTTCCCATTTAGATCTTTAATCCCCTGGGATGTTTTGCTTGGATTTGATTGTTGTTGCTTTTGGTTTGTTAGTCAAAGGTCCAATTTTTTTTGCCATTTGAATAGCCATTTTTTACTACTAGTCAGTCCATCCTTTCCTCCTACCAATTGTGAGGTCACTGCTGCCCTTATATTGTCATGTGTGGGTGTGTCTGTGTATCCCTGCATCAGTGACACATTGGCTCATTTACTATGATTTTTAAGAAATCCTGATGCCTATAAGTATTTTTATTGGGCTTATATTGAGATGAGAGATTAAGTTGGAAAGAATCTTTTTTATATTGAATCTTTCTTTCCAGAAAAATGGTATGTCTCCACTATTGGTATCTTGAAATGCATTTCAATAGTTTTATAATCAGTCACTTTTATTAACTTATTCCTTAGTGCTTCATATTTTCTCTTGCCACTGTAGAAGGTATTTTTATATTTCTTATCTATTACTGGTAGAAAGGATCACAGTTCTTTTGCATATTGATCTAATATAAAGCAACCTGCTGAATTACTTAAAAGACCAGACTTTGTTCTATTTCTATAATCATATAATTTGCAAAACAAAACAAAAAACTTTAGTTCCTTGTCTTTTTGTGCTGCCTAGGACCGGCAGTATGTTGAAAGTGACAATAGCAACTATCTTTGTCTCATTTATGCTTTTAAAGGGAATGCTAACATTTTTCCGTTAAATGTGATATTTGTTAGAGATTTTTGGTTTGGTGCAAATTTTTTTTTAACAAGTTGTAAGTTTCCTCTTTCTAGTTAGGAGTTTTACATTATCTTGAATGTGTTTTAAATTTAATCTAAAATGTCCCCATCTACTGAGGTGATGTGTTTTTTTACCCTTTTAAATTGGTCAATACAATGAATAACATTAGACTTTCCAATGTTAAGCCAGCCTTAACAATTTTGGGGAAAACTCAATTTGTCCGTGATGAATAAACTACCTCTGTTATAAATCACAGGATTCAGATTGCTAACATTTTCTTTAGGGTTTTACATCTATGTTCATATGTAGAATTGGCCCATAATTGTCTTTTCTCCGGTTGCGTTACCAAGGTTAAACCAGCCTTCTAAAATAGCTGGGGAGTGGATGAAATGGATGAAGGGAATTAAGAGGTACAATTTGCCAGTTATAAAATAATTTAAGACATAGGGATGTAATGTATGGCATAGGAAATACAGTAATATTGTTAACAACTCTGTATGGTAACAGGTGGTAACAAGACATATAGTAGTGACCATTTTTGTAATGTATACATATATTTTTAAAGATTTTATTTGCCAGACAGCGAGCGAACATCAGCAGGGTGAGCAGCAGGCAGAGGAAGAAGAATCTGGGATCATGACTTGAGGTGAAGGCAGATGCTTAACTGAGCCACCCAGATGTCCCATTTTGTAATGTACATAAATATCGAATCACTGTTATACACCTGAAACTAATATAATATTGTATGTTAATCATTCTTCATTTGAAAAATTGCTGGGGAGTGGTCCCTTTTTTCTACTCATTAAAGAGTTTAAGCTTGGAACTCAATTGTTCCTTCTAAGTTTGGTAGACTCATCTGTTAATCCATTTGGGCTTGGCATTTTCTTTGTGGGAAAAAGATTTAAAACCGCAATTTCAATTTTTTTTTTTTAAAGATTTTATTTATTTATTTGTGAGAGAGAGAAACAGCATGAGAGGGGAGAGGGTCAGAGGGAGAAGCAGGCTCCCCGCTGAGCAGGGAGCCCGACGTGGGACTCGATCCTGGGACTCCAGGATCATGACCTGAGCTGAAGGCAGTCGCTTAACCAACTGAGCCACCCAGGCGCCCCCGCAATTTCAATGTTTTAAAGAGTTGTAGATGTGTTGAGATTTTCCATTTCTTTTGGAGTCAGTTTAGCATAGAGTAAGCAGTCAATGAAAAATACAAGACCAGCTTAAATAACTTTTCAATTTGAATTTCCTGGATCACATAGACAGTACAAATCTGAATTCTAAACCTGCAGATTGGCCTGTGGTTATGAATTTTCAGGGGATATTTTTTCTTCCCTACACAGCCAGATGTTGAGACAGATAACCTTCCTAAATATCTTGTCTCCTTTAGTGGGGAGCTTTTGTTTTGTTTTTAGTAGTTGGCCCTTCCATTGAGGTGGTGGACCTTAGAGATCTTGACTCTAAGGGAAATGCTCTCTTCCAATCCCTCACCTGGCACAAACCCCCAGGGCTTGTCTCCTGTGCCTCAAACGTCACAAGGAAAGCTCAAGGCTAGGAGCACCTGGGTGGCTCAGTCAGTTAAGCGTCTGCCTTCAGCTCAAGTCATGATCTCAGGGTCCTGGGATCGCCCCGCCTTGGGCTTCTGGCTCTGCAGGAGGCCTGCTTCTCTCTCTCCCACTCCCCCTGCTTGTGTTCCCTCTCTCGCTGTATCTCTCTCTGTCAAATAAATAAAATCTTTAAAAAAAAAAAAAGAAAGAAAGAAAACTCAAGGCTCTATAGACTTCCAGAAACCAGCAATCACTCTTAGAACTGAAGCTTCGGTGTCCACTTAACCATTCTGTAGACTCATACGCCCACATTTTTCATTTCTGAAAATTTTATTAAGAGAGCAGCAATGTAACCAAATGGATGTTTTTAATTTTGCAGCCAGGACATTCAAGTTTTGTTTTTTGTTTTTTTAAGATTTTATTTATTTATTTGACAGAAAGAGACACAGTGAGAAAGGGAACACAAGCAGGGGGAGTGGGAGGAGAAGCAGGCTTCCTGCGGAGAAGGGAGCCCGATGTGGGGCTCGATCCCAAGACCCTGGGATCATGACCTGAGCCGAAGGCAGACGCTTAAGGACTGAGCCACCCAGGCACCTCACATTCAGGTGTTTTTAGTTGACCTGTTTCAGGATATCTCATCTATCACAAGGCCTGAAATGGAAGTGTCTAGTCCTTCTTTAAAATAAAATTAAAAAAAAAAAAAGATTTGGCAGAAGTTTTGAGATTCCTCAAGAAGACTGAAGGATTAATGCTTATTGACAGACTTGCCAGTAATAACCTTCTAATACTGCAGTTAAACTTTCTGTGATGGTAGAAATGATCCACATCTGTGGATCATTTTTTTTTGTCAAAACACTTAAGTTTTATTGAAAACAATAAAATACAGAAACATCAGATTCTCATTTTACACAGCATCTTCCAGAACCTTCCTAGTACTACACCATTCTTGTCACTATTAAAGTTTCAAATCCAAAATAATTAATGAACCTGCTGTCCAGTGTGATAGTCCATAGCCGTATGAGGCAATCAAGCACTTGAAACATGGCTGTTGGACCAAGGAAATGAATTTTTAATTGATCTAATTCTAATTAATTCAAAATGTAAATATCTACATATGGCTAATGGCTGTTAAATGTGACAGTGCAGGGCCTTCTAATGTTTCCAAGCAAGAGAAACTAAAAAATCATCAATAGACAAATGCCTCTGAGCCAAGCGAAGCCCTGTGGTGTTGCCATCAAGGTCGGCTGCACTCTGCTGTCTGGTATCTTTTTTTTTTTTTTGCTGTCTGGTATCCTAAGAGGTCCTTTGGTGGCTGTGGCTTCCTATGAGTTCATCCTTTCCTTGAGTCAGGCCTTTTTAGGAGTGCAATTCTGACCTTACAGATAACTGAATCACAATTATACCTGTGTTGGTGAATTTCCCATTAATGAATTAAATCTCTATAGAATTTCATTTTGTATCTCCTCTTTGCTCACTACATTCTAGCCACAGGGCCATTTTTGTTTCCAAAAAATGTCAAGCTCGTTACTACTTCAGGGTCTTCAGCATTCTGACATCTCTGCCTGAAATACATGTTCCCTGGTCTCTTCACAGGCTGGTTCCTTCTCATCTTTCAAGTCTCAGCTCAATGTCACCTCCCTGAGAAGCCACCCATGACCACCTTATACCCTATCCCCAGGCTCTATCACATTGTCCTGTTTTACTCTATAAATAGCACTTAATCATATCTAAAATTATCCTATTTGTTTTCCTCATCTCCATTTGAATATGAATTCTATGAAAGTAGAGATCTCCCCTGGCTTGTTCAGGATGGACAGTGTCTGGCACAAAAAAATGGAAGCCTAGAGAGGGTAAGTGATTTCCCCAAAGTTGCACAGCTAGTGTTGGGGCCAGATTTCACGGCTCTAATTCAATGCTCTTTTTGTTAAAACAGAGATATTCTGCTCAAATTCTCTTCCAGAGAGGAGACAGAGAAAGAGGGAGAAGGAGAAAGAGAGGGGGTGATTGGCATGGGGAGGGGGGAGAGGAAAAAAGGGAAAGAAAGAGAATGCAAACTTAGACATTTCCGTTAAGATCTAGGCCTTGAATTTTTGAACAGGTTTTGTTATGGCCATTTACCCCCAAAGACATTTGTTCTAGTCTTACACATAGTTTATGACCTCCTGCTGTATACTCCCAGAAGGTGGAGGATGTTAGACAGGAAACCTGTGGACAAGTTTTTGGCTGAAGATAATTATTCCAGATCCTAAGTCTCCCTACTAATGCTCTCCACTTCACAAAACAAATGGCCTTTTATCCAATTCATAATATTTCTGGTAGAAATAATCAATCCAAAAGCAAACGGTCATGGACACAGAGTACACTTTGTTATTGACTGAAAACTGCAAAAATTGCCTCCCTCATTAGTTTCGTCTGAAAAAAACAAAGCGAAAACAGCAAAATTTTTGACTAAATTTGAAACAATTTCTGTCAAATAACACCAAGGAAAAAGGGACTAGCCAGAAGGCTTACAAAGGGAGAAATTATAAGAAAAAAATTTATATGGGGAAAAAAAAAGTAAAGCACAGAAACTCTGACAGATGATTCATATTCAAGCTGCAAATCACATCCCTGTATAGGACAGCAGACACATGGGCAAACTAGGTTAACAGAGGAGGCAGAAGCCCCCAGCCTGGGAAAAAAGAAGGTATGGAAATGTATTTCTGCCCTGCTCACTTACCTTTCTTTTCGGCACTGAACACGATGAAAATTTCTGTGAAATGAAAATGGGTGAAAAATGGAAATGGTTTAATGACTCTCATAAAAAAAATCGACCAAGAAATAAGACTGGTTCAACAGATTTGTTTCAGAAACATTCCTTCCACGCTAACTAAGCAATGTTGGTATAATTCTTATTAAAACGTCAGTATTCAACGCAAGGTGTCAGGTGCAAAGCATCCACGGAGTCCAAAGGTGTTTTCCAGCTCCGGCCACCCGGGGCGGCGGGGGGGTGCCCCGTCCATTGCAGCATCGTTAGCGGGCCTGGTTAGAGGCGCGCTGCCTTCTTTTCTCTTCCCTCGGCACCAGGCTCAACTCAGGCCGGCCAGCGCCAGCGGAGAACCGGCAGCGGCCCGAATTAAAGCTCACCGCGAACAGGTCACTGGGATCAGCGCTCCGAGACGCGTCCGCGGAGCCCGTCGGGAGTTGTAGTCTCTGCACCCTCGCGAAGGCAGGACGCGGCGGGCGCCGGAGCGCCGAGAGGGGCGGGGCCGCGGCTGGGGTTGGCGCAGGCGCACAGCTCCGGCTAGGCAGTATGGCGGATCTAGCGCCTCAACCAAGCAAGAGAAAGCGCGAACTGGATGCCGAAGAGGCGGAAGCCGCCAGCACAGAAAAAAAGGAAGGGGGCGTTGGAAATGGTACCTCCGCCCCTGTGCGCTTACCGTTCTCCGGCTTTAGAGTGAAAAAAGTGCTGAGGGAGTCTGCGAGGGACAAAATCATTTTTCTCCATGGGAAGGTACCATTAGGCAGCCTGGGGCGGGGATGCGGGTCGCAGTGAGCCAATCACGGCCTTGGAGGCAGTTTTTTTTTTTTTTTTTTTTAAACCGGAGTTCGGCCGGAAAATACCAATAGCACTACTGGGGGGGGGGTGGTAGGAAGAGTGTACCACTAGACTGCGTGAGAGCGGGGGCGTACAGGAGACAAGTTTACCCTTAGAATCAAGGAACTCCACAGACGTAGGGTTAATTTTCCTAAGTCTTCCTTTACTAAAAGTAACTAACATTTATAGAGAGTACTGCAGATTAAAAATCACCTGTTGAATTCCCAAACCGTTCATCATGTATTCATTTAACATATAAAGGTGCTGGGAACCAGTAAATGTTCCATGATCATCTATGGAACGACGTAGAGACTGTAGGAGATAGGATCTCCGCTGTGCAGGATCTCAGCCCTAATTGAGGAGACAGTTTATTAAATTGCTAATTCAGTTGCACATTTCATGCACTGAGCTAGGTGCTGGGGATGTAGAGATGAAAGCTACCATCCCTGATTTTCAGGAATGCAGAGTATCTTCTGGTAGACAGATAGGTACAGCGGGCTCTAATAACATGTGCTCAGCTCTATAGAAGGGATTGAGGAGAGACTGAGACCATCCTGGGAGCCAGTGAGGAGGCCCAGCCACAGGTAGGCATTAGGGTTCCTTAGAACTCCTAGCAGGAGCTCTCATTTTGGGAGGATCAGGGGGACCTGGGCCTAGGCTACCATGCCTCTGTGTCTCTTGCTTTGTTTGCAAGATTCCATCTAGTTCTCTTAGCTCCACCTGTCTTGCATCTGTAGCACCTGCTGAAGATTTTAGCCATGAGAACTTTTGAGCTAGGAGTCTATTACGATACCCAGATTCTAGTTTCTGTTTCCACATTGACTATTTGTGTGACCTTGGGCAAGTCACTTAATCTCTCTGACATGTTTCTTCATCTGTACAGTGGGGAGAATTTGACAGAAGCCCTGCAAGCCTAAAGTAGAAGAAAGTGGAGAAGCTTTGCATCTTTCAGAAGAAAGATGTGAGTGCTGCCCCAAGGATTTGGGTTAATGAGATGGCTTCTCTGGGAGAAGAAGCAGGAGGCCCCAGAGCTTCTGCCTCTGCTCCTGGGCTCACTGATGGTGTCTCTGCCTACAGGTGAATGAGACCTCTGGGGACGGAGATGGAGAGGATGCTGTTGTAATCCTAGAGAAGACACCGTTTAAGGTAGAGCAGGTGGCCCAGCTCCTGACGGGCAGCCCTGAGCTCCAGTTGCAGTTCTCCAATGATATTTACAGCACCTATCACCTGTTTCCTCCACGGCAGCTGAGTGGTGAGCAAGTGGTGGCTGAGGTGGCTTCATGTGGGGAGAGGGGGTTGGTGGGACATTAGGGGGTGTGGTGGTTCCTCTGCAAAACCGGTTTGCATATTCTAGTGCAACAGTTCTCAATGGAAGCAGGAGGGGATTTTGCACCCCGACTCCCCAGGAGACATTTGGCAAATTCTGAAGACAGTTTTGGTTGTCAGAACTGGGGAGAAGGGGGTGCTGCTGATACCTAGAGGGTAGAGGCCAGGGATGCTCCTGAATAGTCTACAAAACAGAGGATGGGACCTCATAACAAAAAAATGTCAGTAGTGCTGAGGTTGGGGTAGTATATTTGGGGAAGGGAGTGTGATTCATGGTATAAAACTTTTCATCTACTAACCCAATAATAATGATTGTCAACACTTGCTAAATTCTTATTATTGTGCTAGCCACCATTCTAAGTATCTTACGTGTGTTATTGTATACAATACTCGGAGGTAGCCCAATTATGACTGGACTTTACAGGTCAGGGAACTGAGGTTTTTAAAGGTTAAGTGACTTGTCCAAGATCATACAGCCAGTAGGTGGCAGAAAAACTAAGATCTTCCAGTAGACAGAGGACTCGCTCACCACGCTGCTGTGGGAATGAGCAGTGTGTAGGGTGCTGCAAAGATCAGTTACTTCTCTGAAGGAACTCACTTTTAGTCCAGGAGACAGTGAGTGCAATCTAGGGGGATGGACTTGGGAAGGGCAGGAATTCATGAGCTGAAAGGCAGAGATTTGTTTTGGATTGCCAGGATTTTTTATTTATTAAGAAGAAGAATTTGGGGCACTGGGTGGCTCAGTGGGTTAAGTGTCTGCCTTCAGCTCAGGTCATGATCTCGAGGTCCTGGGATCAAGCCCTGCGTTGGACTCTCTACCCAGCAGAGAGTTTGCTTCTCCTTTTCCCTCTGTGCGCTCTCTCTCTCAAATAAATAAAATTTAAAAAAAAAAAAAAAAAGAGGGGGCGCCTGGGTGGCTCAGTTGGTTAAGTGACTGCCTTCGGCTCTGGTCATGATCCCTGAATCCTGGGATTGAGTCCCGCATTGGGCTCCCCCTGTTCTGCAGGGAGCCTGCTTCTCCCTCTCCCTCTGCCTGCCACTCCCCCTGCTTGCGCATGCTCTCTCTCCTACTCTCTCTGTCAGATAAATAAAAATCTTTATTAAAAAAAAAGAGAAAGAACTTATTTATTTCCTTTATTTTGTTTTAGCTTCCATGTTGAAAGCTAGGCATGATGTGGGCTTTTTCCCTTTAGATGGTTAGGTTTAATAGGCAGCCTTGTTGGAAGCATGAGAGAGACCAGTTGACCTTGAAGGTTCCTTTCAACTAGGAAATTCTGGGATTGACTTTGTCGTATGTGGCAGTTTTGTAATATGCTTCTATCTTTTTGTTTGTCCTCTGGCATTTAAGAGTAATTTGACTTTACAGATACCCTGCCACAGCCCTTTTGACAGGTTTAATCTTTTCTACACCCCCAAGAAAGGGGGCTGTTATTTGTTGTCCTTTGGAAATATATGTGAACACTTGATGTGTAACAAGGAAACCTTTCATGACTGAAGGCAGGGCAGCCTGGTCCTCCGCTGAAAGCGAGCCAATCCTGATTGGTTGGAGTTGATGGAAATGGACAGCTGTATTTATTTTCTCAGAGGCTGACATTTAAGCAAATGTAGCCCTCAACAGGGGCCAAACACCACTTGGGGCAGCCCCCAAACTATAGGCTCTGAGGTCATTGTTCTGCCGCCACCCCTTTCTCTCGCCTTCCCCAGTCCCTCTCTGTCCACACTCCCCACCCTCAGTCAAAATACAGAAGATTCTGCTGCCCAGAGAAACCCTGTGGAATTCGCAGCTTTGCCTTTTCCTTTTATTTTTCCAGTACTTCTGTGATACCGCACACAGGTGGTGGCGGCCGCTGCCCTGGCTTTCTATTTTTGTCTTTTTTTTTTTTTTTTTTAAGCTAAGCACTGAAAGAGGCAGTCAGTTATCTGCTCACTACAGGTCTTCCTCCTCACTCAGAACCCCGGACGTCTCCTGCCTTTTCCCCAGTATTGCCCACTATCACCCCCTTCCCCCCCCCCCGCGAGCTTCAGATGTGAACTCATTGTTTCTGGGCCTCACTGTCTTTGCATAAGCATTAATATACATGCAGCTCATTTTATTTTCCCTTGCCAAACTAGGCATGGTGAGTGGAGGTCATAAAAATTTGTTTCAGGGCTCAGCCCTCCTCCGTCTCTCTCTCTCTCTCTCTCTCTCTCTCTCTCTCTCTCTCTCTCTCTCTCTCTCTCTCTCTCGTATGGCCATACACCCTGTCCCCTGGATGATAGTCTAGATCAGGGGTTGGCATATTTTTACCATAAAGGACCAGAGAGGAAATACTTTAAGCTTTATGAGCCACATTAGTGGTCTTTCACATATTCTTCCTTCCTTTTTGTTTTTTGTTTTTTTTTTAAACAACCACTTTAGAAATGAAAATGCCACTCTTCCCTTGCTGGATGTAGAGAAACAGGCCACGGAGCTCATCTTCTGGCCATAGTTCATTAACCCCCGTTCCAGATTTTTTTTCACTCAAAGTGTGGTCTGTGGACCAGCTGTATGGCTATCAGCCTGGAGCTTGTTAGACATGCCAAATCTCAGACCCCACTCCGAAGTCAGAATTAGTATCTGTGTTTTAGCAAACTGACCCCCCCGCCCCCGCCCCGGAGTCACATGCTCATCAGACTTTGAGAAGTACTGGTCTTTAAATACCGTCTGTGTGTGGTGATGCCCATGTTTCTTTCTCCATCTCCATCCCTCCCTCCAAGGACTCCACGCTCATTGTAATAAGCGCCTACTTGACATCTTTCTTTGGAGGTCCTAGGTACCTCCTAGGTAAAATGTGAGACTCAGACACACTAATGTCTTTAAAAACACTTAGCACATATTGAATAATAGCTGCTATGATGATTCTCACGTGCGGGCCCTACGCTGGGTCCTGGAGCTTGAGATGAATAAGACACCCGCTCTGCCTGCAGTCTTGTTTGGGGAGGGACGTTCCACCAGTTACTATGTGAAAGAGGGAAGTAAACTCAACAGGGTTTGGTCATTGCCTGGATGTAGGGAACAGAGGTCCCGACCCACTGGGTGCTCCCTAAATGCTGCTGAGGAATGAACCCACAAACTGACTAGGCTGTTTTTCCTGTGGGCCAGGTGTTCCACAACCACGAGGTGGCGGCATTGCCAAAGTATTCCTGTGGCCGGCTCCTTTGGCCTCTTTGCTGGAGTCTTCTGAACCCCGGCCCCACCTCTCCAATCTCAGAGTCCAAGTCACCAGCTCTTAACACTGCCTGGAGAGGCCTTAAGGCATGGTTCCTGCAGCCTCTGCCCCCGAAGCCCCCTGCACAGTTGCCATTTTGAGTTTTTATGCCATCTCTGGCTATTCCTCCAGATGTCCTTCCCATAATACTGCTTGCTGAGGGAAGCGCTCCGCACCCCCAGTTTCTGAGCTGACTGCTCTCCTGATTTCTTCTGCTATCTCTCCACTCACTGGCAAATTTCTTCTTCTCTTCCAACCTGAAGGTTTTGCGTTCTCCTTTATCCCTCCCAAATTCTCAACTGTCCCCAAGAGGCTGCCCCTTGGAGCCACTCATGGCCCCCCACCCTGTTGACATGCTAGAGAGAGCTGGGGGTGTTGGAGTTAGACAGGCACAGGTCCTGTCTTAGTGCTAATACTTACTAAGTGTGGCCTGAGACAGTGTCATGCTGTTTCTGAGTTTAGTGTAGTGCAGAGGTGAAGAGCAAGGCTCGGGTCAGACATCATCTGTGCTGGAATCCTGGCTTTGCTGTTTCACCAGCTGTGAAGACTTGGTGAGTTTTTTGTATTCATTTAACAGAGACTAAGTGCCTTCTCTGTGTTTGGTGCTGTGCTAGGTGTATGCGTTAGGTATTCACTGTGTCCTCAGAGTTGTAATGGAGGGACAGAAGCAGCCAGCAGACAAGGAAACAAGCATTTCAGTGGCCGTGAGCTAGAGAGGGGCTGCTCGGGCTGGGGGCCCGGGAGGGCTCTCTGCAGAGCTGACACTCAAGCCGAGACCTGCAGGATGGAAAGGAACCAGCTGTGCAAAGAGCTGGTGAGGGGGGTAAGGGAGTATTCGGGGCAGCCGAGACCTGCAGGATGGAAAGGAACCAGCTGTGCAAAGAGCTGGTGAGGGGGGTAGGGGAGTATTTGGGGCTGAGGGAACAGCATGTGTCGTGGAGGAGGAAAGAGGAACAGAGAAGAGGCTGTTTTGTCAGGAGCTTGAGGGGGCAGTTGATGGCTGTGATGTGCGACACGGTGTAGTTGGGGAAATCGCTTCAGTTATGTTCTTGTTAAATTAGGTTGATAACTGAACATATCTTGAGATGGTTATGAAACAAATGACATAAGGAAATGTTTTAGGGGCACCTCGGTGGCTCAACCGGTTAAGCATCTGACTCTTGATTTCGGCTCAGGTCATGATCTCAGGGTCGTGAGATTGAGCCCCATGTCCGGCTAAGATTCTCTCTCCCTCTTCCCCTCCCCCCTTAAAAAAAAAAAAGAAAATGTTTTAGCCTCCCCACAGAGTGAGAGATACATTTTACATTGTGACCCGGTACTTGTGAATAAACAGACGTGGATATAGGAGAAACAAAAGGTTCACAAAACAATACTTACCCTTTACCGGATACTCGGATACTCGCTGGTATTTTCAACTGAATTCCAGTCTTGTCTGTTTCCTTTTAAATGCTGGTCTTAACTTCCTAAATTAATTTCATCATCATTGTCATGGGTTATGACCCATGGAAATAAGGCATATAAAACACTTAGCACAGTGATTGGCATATGATGTATATTTGGTTAAGTGTTAGTCATCTTCTGTTATGGGGTTTCTCCCTTTAAGATTGCATGAGCCTTAAGTGGAACAGTATAGATAACATGGGGAAATGCCTGGCCCTGACAATGGGCAGGTTTCCTTTCTTCCCCCTGTGGCCATGTGGCAAACGTGAGGGCCGAGTGGGCCAGATGACTGGCATGGCAGTGCTGCCCCGGCTGTCCATGCAGGGCAGAGCCTGGGTCATCTGCTTCTTCAGCTCTCATGCTCTCATGCCTATGGCCATCAATGGAGCCCTTTCATAAGATCTCTGTTCTCTCTTACCTGGGGGACGTGGGGGGGGTGGGGCTAGTAGAGAGAGAGGTGTGACTCAGAAATCCAGACCGTGTCTAAAAAGGCCAATTGTTTTCCCCAGTGTAGAGCAGGGGCGTGGAATCTCGGGTTCAGAGGAAGAGAAGGCGTCTGTGTGTGAGTGAGGCCAGGGCAGGGAGTAGAGGGAACCTAGGAATCACATCTTCTTTTGGTTGCAGAGAACTCTGGGTACTTGAGCTATAGGCACGGTTTTCCTCCCTGTGCTCCTTGCAAAGGGAAAACTGGGACCCCTGGAGTCCAGAGTGAGGGCTTGTTTGGAGGGAGCATTTTAAAAATTAGCCATTCCTATAAGAGTTTCCTCTGGTAGCATTATTCACAATAGAAAAAACTAGAAACAATCCAGATATCAACGAACAATAGAGTAGATAAGTTAATCAAGGTGTTTCCCTGCACTGGCCTTCTTCTTTTGGGCAGTGAAAATGAATGAGCCGCTGCTACACACATCACAAATCTCACCATGTAGAGCAAGAAAAGCAAGACACAAAATACACACAGTGTGGTTCCAATTAGATAAAGTTGAAAAACAAGCAGAACTAAACAATATACTGCTTAGGGATGCAGGCATAAATAATAAAATTAATAAGACAAAGAAAGAAATGAATGCCTAATTCAGCAAAGCGATTATCCCTGGTAGGGGATAGGCAGAGGAGACATCCAAAGTTTCTCGGGCTGCATGCTGCACGCTCCATGCATGGGTGTTCTTTTATTTTAGGTCTTTAAACAGTACCTATTTTATATTTATGTACATATGTGTGTATATATAAAAATGTGTATTCACATACAAGTTTTATATTGTACAGTGTATTTACCAATTTCAAGTTAAGAAAAAAAACAACAAAAGGCAAAAAACAAGGTTAAGAAAAGCCAGCAGGTCCTTAGAAGAGCTAAGAATTTTCTCCCCCCCTGTCCCGTAGGGGGAGGGCAGAGGAGACATCCAAAGTTTCTCGGGCTGCATGCTGCACGCTCCATGCATGGGTGTTCTTTTATTTTAGGTCTTTAAACAGTACCTATTTTATATTTATGTACATATGTGTGTATATATAAAAATGTGTATTCACATACAAGTTTTATATTGTACAGTGTATTTACCAATTTCAAGTTAAGAAAAAAAACAACAAAAGGCAAAAAACAAGGTTAAGAAAAGCCAGCAGGTCCTTAGAAGAGCTAAGAATTTTCTCCCACTAATTTGTAGAGTCCTGCCTTCATTCTCAAATTTGGTTTCCAGTCACTGTGACCGAAAGTGTTTGATTAAGGCCTCCTTCCTCTGGGTTTTGGGTGTTAGCAGACTTCTATTTCTGCATACCACCTTTTCTCTGGTGCAGAGAAGTGGTGGGGCCTGACTCTTTTCTCTCTGGTGGACAAGGGAGCCTGTGCTGTGCTGGAGCATGCTCCAGCATGGGGCCAGTCCTGGCAGAATAGGGCAGTGTGGGGAGGTCCTCCAGCTACTGGAGGAGAAGGCTCGGTACCAGGCTCCGTGGGCTCCACTCCAGCACGTACTGGCACGGGCCTGTCTTCCCCATCCCCTGTGGGTGTTCTCGGCAGGCCTCCCATTGCAGCTGAGCTGAAGGGTAAGAGTTCTTGGAACAGTGACCAACAGGGAAAGTCTTGCCAG
Source organism: Zalophus californianus (assembly GCF_009762305.2). Lineage (NCBI taxonomy): Eukaryota > Metazoa > Chordata > Mammalia > Carnivora > Otariidae > Zalophus > Zalophus californianus. Next base: position 21,961,983 of record NC_045605.1, read on the forward strand.
AAAGGTTACTTCCTGGGCAGGGTTTTGAAGAGCCTCATCATCTAACATAAGAAACACCCCAGGCTTGCAGCCAGTGGGTGACAACAGGGCAAGTCATGGAATTGCTCTGAGACTCAGTTTCTCTCAATGGAAAATGAGGAATCAGATCGCTGGCTCGCCCACCTCCATGGGCTTCAGTATCTTATGAGAGCGTAGAACCACAGTATCTCAGGTTTGAATGGAACTCTAGAGGTTTATTTAGTAATGTGATTCTTAACTAGAACTATTCATCACAAATGCTTATGGAGCTTTCTTGAATACAGAATCTGGAACTACTGAATAGTCTCTCTGGTAGGGCTAGGCCATTCATCAAAGTCATACAGTCACATGGTCCAGTCATCAAATAGTACTGAAAGGCTTATATACATGGCCAGGAACAGGCTTTTGTACCACCCTGCCTGCTTTCCAGAAGCAACTACCATGAAGAGAATTTCTGGGGTTAGTGCTTCTGGTAGTCTCCTCTAGGCCCTTAACTGAAAAGTGAGATAATGCAACTCCTTGATTTATCACATTTTGACCTTCTTGGTCCCCCACAGTGGAGATGGAGAGGTTTAGCCCCTTTATACATTTCATACCCTCCCACCCCTCTCCTTCCAATTTTTAATGTTTATATTATTATTTTTAGGGTTTTTAAAAATGGCCTTTGGAATCCTAAATACACTGAAACCTTTAGCCCTTGATCCCTCTCCTTGAGGTTGTCACTCTGTCAGTTAAGAATATCTGTCCGTGCCTCTAACCTTCACTTGCTTTGCTGTCTCCTGACTTCTCTGTCAGCCATGCTTGTGTTTCACATTGTTTTATGGTATGTTCTGTTGCATGATTGTAATCAAGTCTTGTGTGCTTTGTCTGTAAGTAGATTCTGAGCTGCCCACCAGTAAACAGCGTTTACATTATGGTGGCCAGATTAATGTGCGCTACGCACTCAAGCAGAGTGCTGGGATTCTAGTTCCTTGCCCACCTGCCCAGTACTTGAGATCCCCATGCCCCTGGAAGGAGGATGCATCTGATATCTAGGTCAAATGGATGCCCTGTTCTCACATCCCAGCCATTCCTCCAGATCATGCTGCTTTTTAGTTTACTTCATACTTGAGCCATTTTTTTATGTTTTTTCTTTTTCATAAAGTTTCTAGTTGCCTCTTTTTTTTTTTATTGTAGTTAAAAGAATCCTGAGCCTTTACTCTGTTTTTGAAATTATCCAGCCATTTAGTTTGATAATTCATTACTTGATAAGTCCTTCCTTCCTGGAAATATTGTTTCCAGAACACTCTTTCCTACTGCTCCAATCTGGACAGCTGATTCTTTATAGGCATGCTGTATGGCTGTCAACTTGAGACATCCTGTCACAGCATTTCTGGGTTAGATCCACTGTTCTCTGGATTTGATGTCTCTCTTTAGTCTCTTCCTTAGCTGAAGTAGTCTTAAGTACTTCCTCAGAAAGAACACATGAAAGGTAAACCTTGAATCCTTTATTTTGCCCTCACTTTTGATTGATGGTTTGACCGAATACAGAATTTGAATTTCTTTTCCCTCAAAACATTAAAGGCACTGATCTATGGACTTCAAGCATCCATTGTTGTTAACAAGACATCTGATGACAGTTTGATTTTCATTTTCTTAGTTAACTTGGTTTTTCATTTTCATTTTTTTTTTCTTGCTTTGTTAGTTTCCTTTTCTGGAAGCTTATCTTGGTATGCTCTTTATCTTAGGTGTACTGAAGTATTGTAAGGCTGTGTCAAGGTTGGATTTTTTTTTTTCATTCATTGTACTCGGTACTTTTGGACCCTTTCAATTTAAAGTCTTATGTCATTATTCTGTACATTTTTTTCTGTTACTTCTTTGATAATTTCCTTCCCTCTGTTTCCTTTATTTCCTCGTACTGGAAACCCTATTAGGTGTTAATCTCCTAGAGTGATCCTGTGTATTGCTTCTGTTCTCCCGCTTTTCCCATTTATGTCTTATCTTTTTACAGTCCAGTAGATTGTCTTAACTTTATCTTCCAGACCTTTCTAGTGAAGGTTTTAATTTGGCAATCATATTTTTAATTTTCTTCCCTCTGACTCTCTATTTCATTTTCTTAGCATCTTGCTCTTGCTTTACAGGGTCCAAATTGACTTTCTCTGACACACTAATTAGAATTATTTAAAAAATTATCTCCGGACCCATCCATGATCTCATTTCCTCTGGGATCTGGTTCTGGTTGTTTATTTTGGTCATTCTTTTTCAGGCTGCTGGTTTTCTCTTAATGTCTGGTGAATGTTAGTTCATTTGTGTTTAAAAATGAAGAAGCAGGCTGATAATCCAGTGAGCTGATGTGGGGTTTGTCCACCACCCACTGGTAGGTCTATTTCCACAACAGTCCTCCTGGATGAGTAGCCGGCCCTGTGCTGTGTGGATGGGGCGCGGGCCTTGTTGGCGCAGTTTGATTGGCACGCTGGAGGCACCAACACCCACGCTGGACCCCTTGTGCTCTCTTGTCCACTATAGCTTGTGGGCTGCTTCTTTTTGTATGGCCTGAGAGCCAAGAATGGTTTTTACATATTAAATGGGTTGTTTTAAACAGGAAAAAACTAAAAAGAATATGAAAAAGAGACAGCATGACCTACAACACCTAAAATATTTACTGTCACATTTTGCAGAAAAGCTTGCTGACCGCTCCTCTAGTCCATGGTTTTCTGTCTTTGGAGGACAGCCCTCCTATTCATCTGGCATTAAGTGCCTACCCCTGGGATGAGGGTATGGCATTGGATGGAACCAGCTGGTACAGCTATTCTCTAGATGCCCTTCGGTTGATCCCAACTTACAGCTTCATTTCCCTTCCTCTGTACCTGGGTACTTGGAGACAGCTAGATATGTACTATCAGGCCAGAGGTCACATAAAGGATCAGCCCATTTGTACTTAAAAAAGAAAAGACCTTGGGGTGCCTGGGTGGTTCAGTTGGTTAAGTGTCTTAAGCTTTGGCTCAGGTCATGATCCTAGGGTCCTGGGATCAAGCCCCATGTCGGGCTCCCTGCTCGGCAGGGAGCCGTGCCCCCCCCTTTGTGCTCTCTCTCTTTCTCAAATAAAAATAAACTTAAAAAAAAAAAAAAGACCTTTGGAAATTTAAGGAAAGATGGCAGAGGAGTAGGGGACCCTATTTCAACTGGTCCCCGGAATTGAGCTCGATATCTACCAGACCACTCAGAGCACCCACAAAACCAGTCTGAGATGTAAGAAGATCTGGATCTCTACAAACAGAATATCGCAGACGGTTAGTTTTGAGGTATGAAGCGGGAGTCCCGATTCCGCAGGCAGATATCAGAGGATAAAGGCAGCGGGAGGGAGCCTGGCCGTGGGGATCCTACACCGCCAGTGAGTGACAGCCTCATGCGCTAGGGACGGGGCACAGACTCGAAGACTTGCAGACCGGTAGCGGGGAAGGGAGCAGCCCTTTTAGGGCAGCCCCCGGGGCGGAAACCCGGAGCAGCGGGGTCGCGTGGGCGAACTGGGAGCGGCTGGTGGTTTTAGAAGCACAAAGGCCAGAGACGTGCCCCGACGTGGAGGCAGGACTGGGGGCGCTGCAGAGGGGCACACAACCCAGGCCGCTGCAGTTTATAGCAGCACGGACAGAAACAGAGATGGTGGAGAGCTCACTGAAGATCACACTGCAGTCTCTCTGCTCCGAGGCAGAGGGTTGGAAATGGTCTCTTCTGCTCTGACTCGCGGAGGAGACGCAGAAATCCACCAGGGAAATCCGCCAGGGAAAGCCGCCAGAGAACAAAAGCCCCCACAACTGATTCCCGCTGAGCCCATCCCCCGCCACAGAGGGGCAGGGCAACTCCGCCCAAACAGGGTTGCCTGAGTAACAGCACGGCAGGCCCCTCCCCCAGAAGACAGGCTGGGAGAACAAGAGGCCAGCAACCCTAAGGTCCCAAGAAAACAGGTACATCTTGCTTAGGTTCTGGTCAATAATTTGGACTCTATACATTCCCTCAAACACCCATCAACAGAATGACTAGGAGGAACCCCCAAAATAGAAAAGACTCAGAGATCATGACTTACGCTGCAGATTTACAAATGGATGCAGATATAACCAAGATGTCAGAGATGGAATTCAGGCTAGCAATTGTGAAGACAATGGCTAGAATGGAGAAATCAATTAATGGCAACATAGAGTCTCTAAGGGCAGAAATGAAAGCTGAATTGGCAGAACTTAAAAATGCTATCAGTGAGATCCGATCCAACCTAGATAATCTAACAGCTAGGGTAACTGAGGCAGAAGAACGAATAAGTGACCTGGAAGACAATATAATAGATGAAAAGAGGAGGCCAGGGAAAAACAACTCAGAATCCATGAAAATAGAGAAATTAGTGACACCATGAAGCGTTCCAATGTCAGAATAATTGGAATCCCGGAGGGAGTGGAGAGAGAGAGAGGACTGGAAGATGTATTTGAGCAAGTTGTAGCTGAGAACTTCCCTAATCTGGGGAATGAAACAAACATTCGCGTCCTAGAGGCAGAGAAGACCCCTCCCAAGATCAAGGAAAACTGGCCAACACCCCAGCATGTAATAGTAAAACTTGCAAATCTTAGAACCAAGGAAATCATCTTAAGGGCAGTTAGGGGGAAGAGATTCCTTATGTACAAAGGGAGGAACATCAGACTAACGTCAGACCTATCCACAGAGACCTAGCAAGCCAGAAAGGCCTGGCAAGACATATTCAGGGTACTAAATGAGAAGAACATGCGGCCAAGAATACTTTATCTGGCAAGGCTGTCCTTTAGAATGGATGGAGAGATGCAGAGCTTCCATGACTGGCAGAAATTGAAAGAATATGTGACCACTAAGCCGGCCCTGCAAGAAATATTAAGGGGGGTTCTATAAAAGGAGAAAGACCCCAAGAGTGATATACAACAGAAATTTACAGGGACGATCTATAAAAACAACGTCTTCACAGGCAACATGATGACAATTAAATCATATCTTTCAATAATCACTCTCAACACGAATGGCCTAAATGCTCCCCTAAAACGGCACAGGGTGGCAGATTGGATAAAAAGACAGGACCCATCCATATGCTGCCTACAAGAGACTCATTTTGAACCTAAAGATACATCCAGACTGAAAGTGAAGGGATGGAGATCCCTCTTCCATGCTAGCGGACCTCAAAAGAAAGCTGGGGTAGCAATTCTTGTATCAGACAAATTAGATTTTAAACTAGTCTGTAATTAGAGACACAGAAGGACACTATATCATTCTTAAAGAGTCTATCCAACAAGAAGATCTAACAATTGTAAATATCTATGCCCCCAACACGGGAGCAGCTATCTACATAAGCCAACTGCTAACCAAAATAAAGAGTCATATTGATAACAATACGTTAATTGTAGGAGACCTCAGTATTCCACTCTCAGCAATGGACAGATCATCCAAGCCAAAAATCAACAAGGAAACAAGAGCTTTGAATGATACACTGGACCAGATGGACCTCATAGATATTTACAGAACATTCCACCCTAAAACAACAGAATACTCATTCTTCTTGAGTGCACATGGAACTTTCTCCAGAATAGACCACATACCGGGTCACAAATCAGATCTCAACCGATACCAAAAGATTGAGATTATTCCCTGCATATTTAATTTAAAACTGGAACTCAGTGACAAGAAAAAATTTGGCAGAAATTCAAACACTTGGAAGCTAAAGACCACTCTGCTCAAGAATGTTTGGGTCAACCAGGAAATCAAAGAAGAACTTAAACAATTCATGGAAATCAATGAGAACAAAAACACATCGGTCCAAAACCTATGGGGTACTGCAAAGGCGGTCCTAAGGGGGAAATACATAGCCATCCAAGCCTCACTCAAAAAAATAGAAAAATCCCGAATTCACCAACTAACTCTACAGCTTAAAGAACTAGAGAAAAAGCAACAAACGATGCCTAAGCCACGCATTAGAAGAGAAATAATTCAAATTAGAGCAAAAATCAATGAATTAGATACCAGAAACACAGTAGATCAGATCAACGAAACTAGAAGTTGGTTCTTTGAAAGGATTAATAAGATCGATGAACCACTGGCCAGACTTATCCAAAGAAAAGAGAAAGGACCCAGATTAATAAAATTATGAATGAAAGGGGAGAGATCACGACTAACACCAAGGAAATAGAAACAATTATTAGAAATTATTATCAACAACTATATGCCAATAAACTGAGCAATCTGGATGAAATGGAGGCCTTCCTGGAAACCTATAAGCTGCCAAGACTGAAACAGGAAGAAATTGACAACCTGAATAGGCCAGTAACCACTAACGAGATTGAAGCAGTGATCAAAAACCTCCCAAAAAACAAGAGTCCAGGGGCTGATGGATTCCCTGGGAATTCTACCAAACATTCAAAGAAGAAATAATACCTATTCTACTGAAGCTGTTTCAAAAAATAGAAACAGAAGGGAAACTTCCAAACTCATTCTGTGAGGCCAGCATTACCTTAATCCCCAAACCAGGCAAAGACCCCATCAAAAAGGAGAATTTCAGACCGATATCCCTGATGAATATGGATTCCAAAATCCTCAACAAAATCCTAGCTAATAGGATCCAACAATACATCAAAAGGATCATCCACCATGACCAAATGGGATTTATCCCCAGGTTGCCAGGGTGGTTCAGCATTCGCAAATCAATCAATGTGATAGAACACATTAATAAGAGGAGGGAGAAGAACCATATGGTCCTCTCAATTGATGCAGAAAAAGCATTTGACAAAATACAACATCTTTTCCTGATTAAAACTCTTCAGAGTATAGGGACAGAGGGAACATTCCTCAAGTTCATAAAATCCATCTATGAAAAACCCACAGTGAATATCATCCTCAACGGGGAAAAGCTGAGAGCCTTTCCCTTAAGATCAGGAACACGTCAAGGGTGCCCACTCTCACCGCTGTTGTTCAACATAGTACTAGAAGTCCTAGCCACAGCAGTCAGACAACAAAAAGAAATAAAAGGTATTCAAATTGGCAAAGAAGAAGTCAAACTCTCTCTTTTCGCAGACGACATGATACTTTATGTGGAAAACCCAAAAGACTCCACCCCCAAATTACTAGAACTCATACAGCAATTCAGTAATGTGGCAGGATAAAAAAATCAATGCACAGAAATCAGTTGCTTTCTCATACACTAACAATGCAACTGTAGAAAGAGAAATTAGAGAAACAATTCCATTTACAATAGCACCAAAAACCATGAGATACCTCGGAATAAACCTAACCAAAGAGGTAAAGGATCTATACTCTAGGAACTACAGAACACTCATGAAAGAAATTGAAGAAGACACAAAAAGATGGGAAAATATTCCATGCTCATGGATCGGAAGAATAAACATTGTTAAAATGTCTATGCTACCCAGAGCAATCTATACCTTCAGTGCCATCCCGATCAAAATTCCAATGACATTTTTCAAAGTGCTGGAACAAACAATCCTAAAATTTGTATGGAATCAGACCCGAATCGCCAAGGAAATGTTGAAAAAGAAAAACAAAGCTGGGGGCATCACGTTGCCCGATTTCAAGCTATATTACAAAGCTGTGATCACCAAGACAGCATGGTGCTGGCACAAAAACAGACATATAGACCAATGGAACAGAATAGAGAGCCCAGATATGGACCCTCAACTCTATGGTCAAATAATCTTTGACAAAGCAGGAAAAAACATGCAATGGAAAAAAGACCGTCTCTTCAATAAATGGTGCTGGGAAAATTGGACAGCCACATGCAGAAGAATGAAACTCGACCATTCTCTGACACCATTCACAAAGATAAACTCAAAGTGGATGAAAGACCTCCCTGTGAGACAGGAATCCATCAAAATCCCAGAGGAGAACATAGGCAGTAACCTCTTTGACATCGCCCACAGCAACTTCTTTCAAGATACATCTCCAAAAGCTAGTGAAACAAAAGCAAAAATGAACTTTTGAGACTTCATCAAGATAAAAAGCTTCTGCACAGCAAAGGAAACAGTCAACAAAACAAAGAGGCAACCCACAGAATGGGAGAAGATATTTGCAAATGACCCTACAGATAAAGGGCTGGTATCCAAGATCTATAAAGAACTTCTCAAACTCAACACCCAAAAAACAAATAATCAAGTCAAAAAGTGGGCAGAAGATATGAAAAGACACTTCTCTGAAGAAGACATACAAATGGCTAACAGACACATGAAAAAATGTTCATCATCATTAGCCATCGGGGAAATTCAAATCAAAACCACATTGAGATACCACCTTACATCAGTTAGAATGGCAAAAATTGACAGGGAAAGAAACAAGAAACGTTGGAGAGGTTGTGGAGAAATGGGAACCCTCTTACACTGTTGGTGGAAATACAAGTTGGTACAGCCACTTTGGAAAACAGTGTGGAGGTTCCTCAAAAATTTAAAAATAGAGCTACCCTATGACCCAGCAATTGCACTCCTGGGTATTTACCCCAAAGACAGAGATGTAGTGAAAAGAAGGTCCATATGCACCCCAATGTTCATAGCAGCAATGTCCGCAATAGCCAAACTGTGGAAAGAGCCGAGATGCCCTTCAACAAACGAATGGATAAAGAAGATGTGGTCCATATATACTGTGGAATACTACTCAGCCATCAGAAAGGATGAATACCCAACTTTTACATCAACATGGATGGGACTGGAGGAGACTCTGCTAAGTGAAATAAGTCAAGCAGAGAAAGTCAATTATCAGATGGTTTCACTTATTTGTGGAACCTAAGGAAGAGCATGGAGGACATTAGGAGAAGGAAGGGAAAAATGAGGGCAGTGGAATTGGAGGGAGAGATGAACCGTGAGAGAATGATGGACTCTGAGAGACAAACAGGGTTTTGGAGGGAAGGGGGGAGGGGGGATTGGTTAGCCCGGTGATGGGTATTAAGGAGGGCACGTACTGCATGGAGCACTGGGTGTTATACGAAAACAATGGATCGTGGAACACTACATCAAAAACTAATGATGTGTGGTGACTAACATAACATAATAAAATTAAAAAAAAAAAAGACCTTTATGTAGATATGTTCATATATATGTAAACTCATTAAAGACTGGGATAGTAAATACCCAACTATTGTTAGTGTTTCTTTCAGTGAAAAGGTTTGGGGATTAGACTTCTGAATTACTTGAGAATTTATTCATGTGATGCTTGGATAGATATTTCTTAGGATGTTAACCTCATCACCAAACAAAACAAAGAAGCAGATGATCAGATTAGCCTGGATTGGAGCTTCTGCCCCTCCTTCCTTCATAGCCTGAATGACCCTGGTTACATGGGGCTTGTCAGTTCATCAGCAAGTACTGCATACCCGCAAGATATGTGGTGAATTATACCTGTCTATGGAGATGCACCTGTGAGATGCTAATGGAGGGCATGAAGCTGTGGAGAGGTGCACACTGGGAGCGGGTGGGTTAGTGTGCGGAGGCAGCTCCACCCCATAGCTGGGCACATGGTGGCCCCTGGGACAGCTGGACTTGGTGATGGGGGGGGGGGGAAGTAGAAGGGGTGTTCTGGGTAAGGGCAACACTGTGGACAGAGTTGTAGGGTGGGTTCCTGGCATTAGCTGGGCTTTGAAATGGGGCAGGGGAAAAAGTGAGTGAACCCACAGGAATTTACTCCTTTGGTTTCATCACTTGAGGCCACCTAAAGATCGCAGATTTCTTTCTTTTTTTCCCCTAAGATTTTATTTGAGAGAGAGAGATAGTGACTGAGAGCATGAACGGGGAGGAAAGGGAGAAGCAGACTCCCCACTGAGCAGGGATCCTGACGTGGGGCTCAATTCCCAGGACCCCGGGATCATGACCCAAGCCAAAGGTAGGCACTTAACCGACTAAGCCACCAAGGTGCCCCAAGATGGCAGATTTCTGTATACTTTTCTCCCTGGGTGCTTCAGAGCTCCTGACACCAGGGAGCCAAGGCCCTTGTGGGGCTTGGAGGGTCAGTAGAATAACAACAAGCAGACATTTCAAGATAGAAAGGCCCCTAACACCTGGGTAAAATTCTTTAGCCAGAATCTGGGGTCTTCCTTTCTCTTGGCGGTCTAATTGGCTCATGCTCTCCTTCCCCTGCCACCTCAGCTCAGGGAACCCTTGCACACTGCCTCCTCTGTGTCCCCATCTCCTCCCTCTGTTCACTTCTCCATTTAGACTCATGGCTTCCATGAAGCTGGGAGAAGCCATTACATTCAGAAGCGAGAAATTGCGTAGATCCTGAGCTACTGAGATGTAGTCACCATCACAAGACTGGTGTTCTCGTTCTCTCTCCCAGGTGGGGCAAGGTCCCAAGACTCTGTGGCAGTCTTGAGGCTCAAGTCAGCAGAAAAGTCAGCTTACTCAGGACCAGTGGGTGAAGGCGGATCGCCCACAGGATAGCTGGTTCCAGTTCATTGCTTGGCTCCAGCTGTGGCTGCCAGCCTGTGGCAGCCTGGTTCTGATGCAGACTTCTTAGTGAGTGATAACCTAAAATTCTGGTAGTCCTGGGCCCCTCTCAGTGGGAGATATACCCTGTTTCCTTGATCTTCTGCCCCCTTCTGGCCAGTGCACACAATATGGCAGTGTCCATGGATGTTGCGCCGAGACCAGGTCCCTGTGCTCCTCTCTGAGTAAATAAGGTGATGCCTCTAGGCAGGAAGTTGAGAGAGGGGCCATGTTTTGGAACTCCCGAGTGTTCGGTCCAATAGCTTTTGTAGACTGGTGTGCTTAACCCCAGAACAGCTTCTTCCTGTGTGCGGGGATGTGGGAGTCTCTCAGCTCTAAGGGCAGGACTGTCTGTCCATGCCTCCATTATCTCATTCAGTACCGGTTCTCAGTCCTTCTGTTCAAATGGAACTTTGTGGGATGCTGTAAGCCCCACAGCCATCGTATAGCAGCATTTCCCATTCCTAACAGACCACCTCTGATACCATGTAACCAAAGGCCGGCCACCCCAGGCAGCCCTGGAGCAGCATTCAGAGTTGCCGAATTTGCTTGCGAGCCACTGGGTCCTGTCATTCGCCCCTCCTCTCCCTCTGGGGCCTTGGAGAACTGAGGAGGAGGAGGGAAGGAGCCTGTCAGATCCAGGGCCTGGCTAAAATCAGCATCTGCCTTTCCTCTGCCTCTAATAGCATCTCTGAGCTGTCCTGGAGACAGGTAATTAGTGGTTTGAAAGTTCGCTGTGGAGCGGCCAAAGCTTCCAGTAGGATCCTGACCACACCCTTCACCCCTGTTTATTTTTTATCTGGAAGTCTCTTCAGGCCTCCCCTTGAGTACTTCCAGCATCCCTGCAGTGCAGGACACGGACCGCCCCCTCTCCAGCCTCCCGCCTGCTCTCTGGCCATCAAGAGGCCCGGGCTGAGGAGAGGGTCACCTCGTCAGGGGAGATCCCCAAGAGGAGCGAAAATAATGCAAGTCCTCAGGGGACCCTGCAGCCGCTCTCCTTGCCAGCCCTTCTGTCCGGGTCCTTTGATAGAGCGCCCCACTGTCCACCCCATCACCTGGGTGGCTCTGCTTGGCCCATGTGGAAGGGAGGTGGGGGGTGGGCCTCACACACAGCTCATGCTTTGCTGTTGCTTCTCCCCGGCTCCCCTGAGCCTGCACATCTGGGTCAAATAAGTTGAAACTGGCTCATCGTGATGAAAGGAGAGCAAAAGCCACAGACTGAGCCATAGAAATTACCTCATCGTGTAGAAGTCATCAGTAACGGCTGGAAAGCAGTCTTGTTTGAACATGTGTATGGGAAGGAGCGCAGACTGTCTGTGGTTTGCGTTTTCATGTTTCATGTGCAACAGCGTCTTCCTGGGGATTTGGCTAAGCTAGCTTTGGCAGAGAGCAAGAAAGGCAGCCGCTGTTGTCCTCTCCACAGCCCTGCCTCCGCCTCTGAAAGCACTTGGGCTCTCGTGTCCGGGTAGAGGACAGGGGGTGGGTTTATTTCTGGGAGAAAGCCTTTCAGGAGACTCTTTAAGGGTCTTATGAGGCATGTCAGCCTGCCCGCCTGAGCTATGGAGAGAAGGAATGTGTGTATAGGGCTGCTGTTCAGCTGGGGTGCATTGGTATGACCACTCCTGCTGCCAAAACATCCCTGCTGCCCCACGCCCCACAAGGGCTGCAAGACCACCACAAGGCTCCTCTCCTCGGACCCCACCCCAGGCATCCTTCCCCGAGAGCCAGCACTGGCATCTTTGGTGGGGAGCAGTGGGGGGTGATACAACACACGTAAGTCGAAATAGCCGTTGTCCCCTATTGTAAGCGGGATCATCTTCAGTCCCTGTGTGTGCCCCACCAGAGCCTGTTCTAGCCCAACATCTGGCAGCAGTGTACTCCCAGAGCTGAGGGACGCGTGCCTCTGCCCCCCTGCCTCCCCAGGACGCACGGCAGAGTGCAGCGCTGTTGTTGGGTCTCTGCACGTTCTGATGGATCCCCAGACCTCCCAGTCTGCAGCCCCAATCTCTCTGGCACCTTATTATGCCCTTTGGTTTTGCTGACAGCTGTTTACATGTCTTTGGGAGGGGCTGCAACTAATCTCCTGCCTGATAAGGCTGCTTTTTGGAAACCCCACCGCGGTAGTACAGGTTTCTTAGGGAAAGGTCTGAAAGAATGGCCCTGTGGCATTGGGAAAGCGATACTGCATAGAGGAGCCAGACTGCTTGGGTTCAGATCTCAGCTCCACCCCTTACTGGCTGTGTGATCTTGGGCAAATTACTTAACCTCTCTGGGGCTTATTTAAGGAGCGGCTTATTTTTCAGCTCTTAACGTATTTGTTACATAAGTGATCCACATTTGTTTTGGAAAATATAATGTCCCCCCAAAATTAATTTGAAAGGCTGCAATTATATGTAACTCCACCACCGAGAGATAACCTTTCAACATCTTGGAATATGTCCTGAATTTTAGACTTTTTTCTGTGCATTCTTACGTGTGTGCAGTTGTGCATATGCACATGCTCTTTGAAAAATAAAGTGGCATAATATACATTCTGTTCTATAACCGTATTGTTCGGGCCTAATATGTGTCAGGTGCTGTTTTAGGAATTGCACACACAGTATATAAAACAGAGTCTCCATTCTCAAGGAGCTTACGGTCCAGTCGGAGGAGATGAACCATAAATAAATAGGTCAAGGGGCAACAAACAGGTAAAAAGAAAAAGAAAGCATTATACACATTATTACAGTATTATGTTCCCTGTGCTGTACCTTTCCTCTTCGTGACTTACTTATTTTATAACTCGAACAAACTTCTGGTTTTTTGGGTTGTTGGTTTTGTTTTTTAGATTCCACATATAAATGAAATCATACGGTATTTGTCTTTCTGTGACTGAGTTATTTCACTTAGCACCATAACCTCTAGGTCCATCTGTATTGTCGCAAGTGGTGAGATCTCATTCTTTCTGATGGCTGAGTACTATTCCATTGTATATACATACCACATCTTCCTTATCCATTCATCAGTCAGTGGATACTTGGGCTGCTTCCATCTCTTGGCTATTGTAAACAATGCTGCCATAAACGTAGGGGTGCAAATGTCTTCTTAAATTAGTGTTTTCATTTTCTTTGGGTAAATACCCAGTAGTGGAGTTACTGGATCACCTGGTATGGTGACAGATAGCGACTACACTTATCTTGGGGAGCGTTGAGTGATATATAGAATTGTCAAATCGATATATTGTACACCTGAAACTAATATAGCATTGTATATCAACTATACTTCAGTAATACATTTTTTTCTTTTTTCTTTACTCTTTTTTTGTTTTGTTTTTATTTATCTACTTGAAGGGCGCCTGGGTGGCTCAGTTGGTTAAGTGACTGCCTTCGGCTCGGGTCATGATCCGCAGGTCCTGGGATCGAGCCCCGTGTCGGGCTCCCTGCTTGGCAGGGGAGTCAGCTTCTCCCCCTTCCCCTGCTCATGCTCGCTCTCTCTCCCTCTCTCTCTCGCTCAGTCTTTCTCTTTCAAATAAGTAAAATCTTCAAAAAAAAAAAAGATTTTATTTACTTGAGAGAGAAAGCACAAGCTGGGGGAGGGGCAGAGGGAAAGGGACAAGCAGACTCCCCACTGAGCCGGGAGCCAGACATGAGGCTCAACCCCAGGACCTTGAGATCATGACCTGAGCTGAAGTCAGACACTTAACCAACTGAGCCACCCAGGCGCCCCTTGATAAAACATTTTTTAAAATAAAGCATTATAAGGCAAACAGAAGGACAGGGACATGGGCTTCCAGTTAAAAGGGGGCATTTTGCCCATCCGCTTCCTCTAAAACCCTCACTAAAAATGACATTAAAGGAATTACCTTACAAAAAATTATGCCGTAGAGCCTAGAGAAGGAAGAGGAGACAAGCCTAGGAAATGACTGACCCAGCAGATGTGCGTGAGGGAAACCTGAGCCGGCAGGTCCCATAAATCCCGTCCCATTTCACACAACTGGTAGTTGCTGCTCCCAGAGATCCAGCCTCTGGAGAGGTTCAGACAGGGTCTAGAGATTCTAGTTGCAGTGGAGGGGGTGCTCAGGATACTGAAATGTAGAGGGTTAAGTGGAAGTTTACATATTCAGTGTTAGATCACCCCATGCTCTCTCCTGTCACGCACCAGCCGCTTCTCCTCCTCATCTGTGAGGATGCTGTCAGCCAGGCTTACACCTCCATGTGTGAAATTGGGAGAGTCATGCATGGAGAATCTGACCAGCCCAAGAGAGAAGACACACTCTTGGGGGTTCTGTCATGCAAGGGCATAGCCCAGTCATCCTAAAATGAATCTCCAGGTGAACACACCTGTGTCCGCAGAGCTTCCCATCAGCTTTTTAGTGCTCTGCCCTCAAATATGAGTGAGTGGACAGGCAAGGGTGACCAGACTTGAGTAAAGCATCCATTGATAAAAGAAAGGAAGGAAAAGAAAAGAACTTGGAAGAAACAAAAACTATGCAGGGAGAAGAAATTTGCAGAAACTGTCATTAATGTCCGAGACAAATTATGGTCTATCAAATGCATAAGAACAAGATGCCGTGAATGAGTAATTTTTTTAACTGTTCTTAGAAATTAAATATGTAGCAGAAATGAAAACTTCAATAGAAGAGAAGAAGCTGAAGAAAACTTATTTAAAAGCAGAGCAGCCAGCAGAAAATGGGGAGAGGAAAGAAGAACGGAAGTGGAAGATGAATATCCCAATTGGTGTCCCAGAAAGATGGGGCGGGGGGAAGTAGGGAAGAAAATGACCAAAGAAGTAAGATTGTTTCCCAGGACTGAAAAATGTGATTTTTGAGATTGAAAGGGCTCAACAATTACCCAGTTCAAGGGATGAGTAGAAACCACTCCCAAGACCCATCACCACGATTGGGACATTGAAGACAACAAGAAAACAGGTCAATATTAAAGACTGCGGATCAGAATGACCTCAGACTTCTCAACAGCGCATCACAATCTAGAAGATCATGGAGCTTTCAGATTTTGAGGGTCATTTCTTTCCATCGTAGAATTCTTTTGCCAAACTCTTGATTACATGTGACATTAGAATAAAGACATTTTCAGATGTTCCAGGTCTCTAAATGTATCTCCCTTGTACCCTAGCTCTGGAAGCAACTTGGCTTTGTGCTTTAGTGTTGTGGTCCTTGATGTGTGGTCCCCAGGACCAGGACCAGTGGCAGGAACTACACACAGGAACTTCTTAAAAAGGCATACTGGTGGGCCCCACCACAGACGTCCTTAGTCAGGTGGTTCTGATGCACCATTAAGTTTGAGAACCACTCCTTCAGTAAAATAAAGATGCAAACAGGAAAGAGGGAGATAGTGGACCCAGGAAGCAAAGTAGGGGAGGCAGCCCCAGGATAGTGATGCGTGGAGGTCCCAGGGCACAGCTCCGCACAGCACCTGCTGGAGCGAGTCAGAGGCTCTGGGAGGATACGTTGCTTGTGTTCCTCCCAGGTTTTAACATTAAAAGGAGATTTACAGGGGCACCCGGGTGGCTCAGTCGTTAAGTGTCTGCTTCGGCTCGGGTCATGATCCCAGGGTCCTGGGATCCAGCCCCACATCGGGCTCCCTGTTCGGTGGGAGGCCTGATTCTCCCTCTCCCACTCCCCCTGCTTGTGTTCCCTCTCTCACTGTCTCTCTCTCTCTCTGTCAAATAAATAAATAAAATCTTAAAAAAAAAGATTTATATAAACAGAAGAAGTGGGTGTGGGGGTGAATTAGTGACAAGTTTACAGAAAAGTGAACAAATAAAAGAGTAATTACTAACTCCGTATACCAAAAACTGTGCTAAAGAGGAAAAACAGTCCTAGTATTCAGCAGTGCACAGCATTTAAATCGTCATAGTAGTGTTGACATTGAATACTGACTTATCCGCAATTGTAACATAGTAGTATTGTGAGGACGGGGGTCGGCGGGGGAGTATGTGTGTGTGTGCATGTGTGCACATGCTGGTAAAAAAGCTAAACCCTTATCTTCCATAATGGGAAGTTAATAAGTAATAGTAAAAGTGAAAAGTCAAGGGGGAACAACAAAGAGACCTTGTGTAATTTAGAACTGTGGAAGTAGGCAAGCAAAGAACTGGCAAGAAGAATTGAAAGTGGTGGGTGGGAAAGAGCAGGAGACTTAAAACCAAACTTCACATGACTCTGACCTATGCACCAGCCCACCTTGAATTAAAAATAAAAACCAAGCTTGAAAAAGCATGCGAAGTGGGGAGGCTTCATAAGGAGTATCAGGGAAATCCTCTTAATGTATAATTGTCCCTTGAGCAATGTAGTAGGGTTAGGGGTGCTGATCCCCCCATGCAGCTGAAAATCCACTCCCACCTAAATTAACTCCCCGCTAAAACTCCCTCAAAACTTTACTCCTCTCCCCAGACTTAACCCCTCATGCAATTGAAAATCCACACATAACTTTCAACTCCCCTAAAACGTGACAGCCTCCTGTTGACTGGGAGTCTTGCTGGTGACGCGAGCAGTTGATTCACGCGTAGTTTCTATGTTGTATGTATCCTCTCCTGTATTCTTACAACGCAGTAAGCTAGACAAAAGACAGTGTTATTAAGAAAATCGTAACGAGGGGCGCCTGGGTGGCTCAGTCAGTTAAGCGCCTGCCTTCGGCTCAGGTCATGATCCCAGCATCCTAGGATTGAGCCCCGCATCGGGCTCCCTGCTCAGCGGGGAAGTCTGCTTCTCCCTCTCCATCTGCCTCTCCACCTGCTCCTGCTGTCTCTCACTCTCTCTCTCTCTCTCAAATAAAAAGATTAAATCTTAAAAAAAAAAATCATTAACAAAGACAATATACACTTACATTAGGCCAGTACCCTATTGTATTTTTATCGAAAAACATCTTGTGTAAGTGAACCCATGCAGTTCAAACTCGTGTCGTTCAAGGGTCAGCTGTGTTGTATTGCGAATATTATGAGAGATGGGTTTTTGAGGGGTTTGGTGTTGTTCCAAGCTGCTTTTGGTTTTTGTGTGTTTCTTTCTTTCTCTCTCTCTCTCTCTCTCTCTTTTTTAAAGAATACCAGTAGGAGGGCAGGAGTGGGACGTTCCTTGTTGTTCTCTAGCCATAGGGAAAAGGTGGGGAAGGTGCCAGGTCCTTCTCACCCTGGACAGGTGGCCCCCTTAAGTGAGTTTGCTAAGTGGAGGTTGGCAGAGGGCACCAGGAAGGTCAAGCCTCATCTGCTGACCCACAGGGGTTGGCACCATGGTACCACTGCCGAAGCCTGGTCCTGAGTCAGACGGAGCAGTGGGAGCGAGGGTGCCACAGGTTCTTTCTTTGTGAAATGGGAATCATAATAATACCCACCTCACATTGGTTGTGGGGAGTGAATGAGTTAATATACACGTAGGACTTAGAACAGTGCCTGGCATGTCTGTTGGCAGTAGGCTCTGAGGGTCCAGAGGATACCAGCATCTTTTTTTTTTTAACTTTTTATTAAAAAAAATTTTTTTTCAACCCTACAGAAAAGTTGTAAGAATGGTGCAAGGAACTCCCTTCTAAAAGCCCTATTGTTGGAAAGCCTGGGTGGCTCAGTTGGTGAAGCGTCTCTCTTCAGCTCAAGTCATGATCCCAGGGTGCTGGGATTGAGTCCTGTACCAGGCTCCTTGCTCAACGGGGAGTCTGCTTCTCCCTCTGCCTGCCGCTCCCCCTGCTTGTGCTCGCTCGCTCTTTGTCTCTGACAAATAGATAAAATCTTAAAAAAGAAAAAAAGCCCTATTGTTGATGTTTTGCCACATTTGCCTTTTCTTTCTCCACATATACATATGATATTTTGTTACTACTGTTATTACTGAAAAGTAAGTGGCAGACACCCTAACCCTTCCTTGCTAAGCACGTCAGTGTGTATTTCCTAGGAACCAGAGTAAAGTGATCGATTTGGAAATTTCACATTTATACAAAGCTTGTTCGTAATGTCGAGACCATTATTACATTTTACTAGTTGTTCTAATATCATCTTTCCAACAGGATTCCCCTCCCTTGTCCACAATCCGGTCCTTTAATGCAGAACAGTCCTTCTGTCTTTCTTTGTTTTCTCCAACTTTGACCCTTTTGAAGGGTTGTAAAGCTCACGTGTTTTGCAGAATGTGCCTGGATTGGGGCTGGCTGACACTTCCTCATGATCAGATTCAGATCACGCATCTTTGGCCGGAATAGCACGGCACATCCCTCTGGAGGCACTTGATGTCGGTGTGTCCCATTCGGAGTGATGTTAACTCTGGTCACCTGGTCCCTTTGTCATTAATAAATAATCTATGGGGAAATAGTTTTGAGACTGTGTGTGGGCACCTGTTCCCCAACATATTTTTACCTGTTGGTTTGAGCATTTTTTGGGCATTGACACTTGACCAAAATTCTCATGAGGTTCACTTGCAGGTCAGCATCTTGATTTGGCATTTAGGTAGACACCAACGTTTGCTTTTGCCTGCCAATGAGAAACTTAGCATTGGGAAGCATTGATTTTTATCTGAGAGATTTTATTCAACGTTGGCTCAAAATTGCCCTTCCTGGTTTTAATGTCTAAAAGGCCAGATTCATTTATCCACTTGTTCAGTATTTGCTGAGTGGCTCCTGTAGGCCAAGTGCCGTTCCAGGTGCTGGGGATAAAATGATTTAAAACCTTTTTTTTTTTTAATTTTTATTTATTTATTTGAGAGAGAGTGCAGGAGCAGGGGTGGGGGGCAGAGGGAGAAGCAGACTCCCTGCCGAGCAGGGAGCCCGATGCAGGGCTCAATCCCAGGACCCTGAGATCATGACCTGAGCCGAAGGCAGATGCTTAACCAACTGAGCCACCCAGGCGCCCCTAAACTATTTAAAGGCAGAGAGAAACCCCTGTCCTCTTGGAAGGTCCATTCTCACGGGGGAATCAGGCAATAAATCTGTACTGTATTGTCAGGTAGGGAGGTGTGAGGAGAAGGCAAGCCGGCAAGCACGACAGGCAGCGCCGCGCGGTACGGGGAGCTTCTTAAGCCGGGCTGCCGGAGAGCCCTCCCATTGACTCCGGTCAGGAGGCCTGCCTGGCAGTGGGAGCAGCTGGTCAGAGATCTAGAGATGGGATGTGCGTTAGTGGGACTGTAAGGAGGTCCGTGTGGCTTGGGCAGAGACGTCAAGGAGGAGATGATAGTAAATGACATTGGAGAGAGGGCTGGGGCAGGGTGGCCGAGGGCTGTGTCAACCATGACAGGAAGCCAGGGGAGTGGTCCAGGTTTGAGGGGTGCAGCCCCTCAGGAGGCACGGAAGCCAGCCCTCACCCCTGATGCCAGCGTGTGAGGCCGGCCCGCGCCTGCCCTGGGCTTCTGGGGGGTGTCTGACAGAGACCAGACGCCGAGGGGTAGATTGACTTTGAGGGGGCCCGGGGTCCACCAGTGGGACTTCTGCATCCAGGCCGGAGTTTCTCAGAAAAGGAAGAAAGATAGCAGGAAGTGAGCAGTTGGAAACTGCGTTGTTGTGTTTTCCCTCCCGCTGAGAGGGAAGGCAGGAGGGGGCTGGCTTGGGGAGGCCCCTGCTTCCCAGCACCCTGGGTGGCTGGGCAGTCTTTGACAAGCCTTGGCAGACAGGGGCATGCTCGCGAGCCCAGCGGCTTTCTGATCTGGAACAGCCAGGGAGTGGCAGGCCATGGGCCCAGGGCTGTGTGTTCTTGGCCAGTGGGACAGGCTGTTCTCCAACTGCCTTTGTCCCCGGCCATCTCCCCTGTACTGAGGGAACACTGTCACTCACAGCTTTACCAGCCCGGGCTACCAAAGTAACCGCAAACACAGCAACAAGGAGAGCTAGCATCTGAAGAGCACTTTTCTGTGTGGGGGCACTTTCTAAAGGCTTCCCATCTGCTGCTTACTGACTTCTCATAACAATGTCCCTGTCACGTAACTGTGAAGTGCGGATTGGAACCCAGGCTCACTGGCGCCAGAATCTCTGTTCTTCTCTGCCAAGCTACACTCGGATAAGGGATCTATCTAGAGCCCACTACGAGAGTCAAGGAGATGCCATTCGGTCTGTTGGTGGCATTCTCTTGCCTCTTGAGTCCTTGGTGTACTTGAGCCTGTCACGCCTGGCTCTTAGGGAGTGTTGGGAGTGAGGAGGATCTATTTGCTACTGCCCAGAGCGTTGGGAGGAGGCCCTGTGCCTCCCTTTCAGGGTCAGATCCAGAGATTCCCAGGAAGTGGGATAACAAGGTACCTCCCGTGGTCCAGATGACATGTTTTATTTAATGTTGATGACAACTCCATGGGGCAGATTTTATGACCACTCTTTAACAGATGCGGAAACAGGAACTCTGAGAGATTATATGCCCAAGGTCACACAGTCAGGAAGGGGAGAGCAGCTTGTCAGCTCAGGTCCAGGGCCTGTTTCTTTGCGCTGAGCTGCTTTGCCCCCCAGAGCCGATGGACCAGGGCCTTTGATCCTTACCAGAAGTCATGTGCTTGGTGTAGCACCTCGGGCCTTCTCCACTGGGCTGTTGGAGTAATATGGGGCCGGCAGGCAGGTGGTGGAAGAGCACCAGCTTTAGGGTAAGGAGATTCCAGGTCCAGTGTTGCCTCTGCCACATCTCACGGCATGACATCAGGTGAGTCCTGACACCTGTGACCCCTTTCATTCACCTGAGAAATGGGGATTTGAGTCACCTACCTCCTTAGACCAAGTACGAAAGTAGAGGTGGGTGCATCTTGGCTGGGCCTGCAGGTATGTAGGTGAGTGTGGGAGTTTCCTGGTGTGTTAAAATGTACCTGCTGGGCTTTCCTCGGGTTTCCCTGGGAGAGCTCTCTGAATCGAGGGTAAGGGAGTCAGGGAGGACACGGGCCTTCTGAGAAGCGTCCCGACTGATTTTAGAATACCATTTTCCTGGGCGCCTGGGTGGCTCAGTCGTTAAGCGTCTGCCTTTGGCTCAGGTCATGATCCCAGAGTCCTGGGATCGAGTCCCACATCAGGCTCCCTGCTCAGCGGGAAGCCTGCTTCTCCCTCTCCCACTCCCCCTGCTTGTGTTCCCTCTCTCGCTGTGTCTGTCTCTGTCAAATAAATAAATAAAATCTTCAAAAAAAAAAAGAATACCATTTTCGTTTCCTGCCCTTAACATCTATATTGAAGCACTACATATAAATGATAACAGTTGTAGCAGATGTTATTAGAAATAGGGAAAAGGATTTAACCAAAACCAGGTGGTGTTGGAGTGGGACTCTAGCCTAGAGTCTGTTTGGGAAAACGACAAGATTTCCTGCTGATGAAAATAGCGGTTCTCAACTGGGGGCGATTTCGTCCCTCAGGGGACACTTGGCAATGTCTGGAAGCATTTTTGGTTGTCACAGATGGAAAGAGGTTTTACTAACATCCCAGCAGAAGCCTGCAGTCCTGCTAAACATCCTGCAATGCACAGGACAGCCCCTCCAACCAAGAAGTATCTGGGCCAAAATGTCAATGGTGCCAAGGTTGAGACAGGCCGATTAAAAATAGCCAGCACTGACATTGTATTTACTTTGTGTCAGACATTGTTCTAAGTGCTTCACAGGTATTAACTTGTTTAATCCTCCCAACTCTGGGGCATAGGAGCTATTATTATCCTCAGTTGACAGATGGGGAAGTCGGGGCTTGGAAAGGTTAAATAACTGGGCCGGGGTCAGGGTGCCAAGGAAGGAACAGGCAGAGCCAGGACTCGAACAGACACGGTCCAGCTCCAGAGTCCGTGCCTTTATCCACTGTGCTATGCGCTACTGCTTTGCAGGAGGGGAGGCCACTTACCTTTAAGTCAGATTTTCAGCTTTGGGTCCAGAAAGCCACATACCAAGAAATTTGCTATGTAACAAGTGTCCAAAACCTTTCATTCCTGTGCCGAGAACATAAAGGGGGGAGGGTGGCGAGGGGGGCCCAGTGACCCGCCAGGGAAAACCCTATGACTTCCAGATGCTGAGTATAGTTCACCTCATGAGCTGACCAGCATGAGGCGCCTAATGGGAGTGGATTCCGG
Organism: Zalophus californianus; assembly: GCF_009762305.2. Lineage (NCBI taxonomy): Eukaryota > Metazoa > Chordata > Mammalia > Carnivora > Otariidae > Zalophus > Zalophus californianus. Next base: position 21,984,431 of record NC_045605.1, read on the forward strand.
TTGACTCTAACCTCTTAGTCTTTGGCTCCTCTCATTAGGGAATCAGAGATGGGGTTGGGGTCACCACTCTGTGCTGGGGACCAGAGTGTGACAGGCCTGTGCAGAGAGTGCACCTCACTTTGCAGTCGCGGGCTGTGTTTGTCATTGCAGACGTGAAGACAACCGTGGTTTACCCTGCCACTGAGAAGCACCTGCAAAAGTACCTGCGCCAGGACCTCCACCTGGTGCGAGAGACGGGAAGCGATTACAAGAACATCACCTTACCCCACCTGGAGTCCCAGAGCCTCAGCATCCAGGTGACTGGTCCAGGGGATACAGACACGGAGTGCTCCCTATGGCTGGTGGATCTCTCTCAAGGCTTTGTCAGGGGCCAGCACCGTCCCACAGGTTGGGGTCGGGCAGAGAACACAGTGGAAAACCTGCCCTCCTGGGGCTCTGGTGCAGGGGTCAGCACACGAATGCAGATGTAACTGCACAAGACGGGAGAGACTGAGTGGCACAGGGAGTTCTGGGCTGAGGTGGTCACTCTTTTATCCAGGATGGTCAGAGAGGCTTCACTGAGAAGGAAATTGACCCTGATCTTGAGCATTCACTGAGGCTCTGTGGGACTCTCAGAGTAGCCTCCAGGCCTTTGAAGAATTTGTGTCTCTAGCAGCACTGATAACCGTCTCAGAAGGGCTCTGCCCTCACCTGGGTCTGTGAATGGGTCAAGACCAATGCCAGGGTCGTCCCCCAACCCCAGTTGAGACTTTTATTCCCAGTTCCACCTCTGGGAGTCGAGGCCCAGAGTAGAAACTTCATTCACCCATTCCCCTTGCATTCGCTCCCCAGAGGGCAGGATCCCAATGGCCGCAGTGGCTCAGTGCAGGACCTCTTCTCTCAGGGGCTAATGTGAGGTTCGGCAGCATCTTCAGCTACTAGACCAGATGCAAGGCCGTTTAGCTCAGAGATCCCGACTTCTCTTTGGGCCGAGGCCCCGTGCCAGCCAGAGCCTGGAATTGGCCCCGAGTGAATGCTCAGCATTAAATATGATGCATGAGGCGTTTCCTGGCTCACTTACTGGCTCTCACCATCTCTGTCTCTCCATCACTCCCCCTTGTTCTCCTTGAGCGCTTCTCACCCCACTACCCAGGATTCAGGTCGGTGGCGGGCGCTCACAGACAGGACACTAGGCGCCATTTCTCCCAGGCCAGAGAAGGGAGGGGGCCTTGGGTAGGGGGGCCCTGCCAGATAACTTGCACGTGGGAGAAGCAAGGGAGGGGTGGTTGGTGGGCGTGCAGGAGGCCCTGTGTGCCGACAGCCGCTTTCCCATAGGGAACGACCCTGCCGGCTCTTAGCCCTGGCCCCCCTATGCCGTATTTGCACCAGTTCCTCTGGCTCAAGCTGGCTTGATTTTTTTTTTTTTTTTTTTAAGTCCCTGCACTTGCTCTGTCTTCTAAGTGGAAAGGAGATATGCCTCCATTTTCTTAGATATAGCTGCAGCTCTCCAGGGTCCTAGAGGGATCTTCTGGAATTATGTTCTGTGGCACCTATTACACAAATAGGGGATCCAAAAGAGGAAGCTCTTAAAGTTGGTGTGAGTAGTATGTGTATCTTCTTATACACCACTGTCTAGTTCCTCTTGGAAAATAATACAAAATTCTACTACTCTACGGAATTCTGTTCGACACAAGCATTCGTGTGTTTTTGTTTTTTGGGGTTTTTTTTTTACTACTTCTAGTTAAGTTTACAAGGCTCAACTGACAGCAATTGTTACATTTACTGAGCATCTACTGTGTCCCAGGCCATTTGCTAGGGTCACCAAGGTAAACACTTGTAATGCCCCCAGAGTCCTGTAGGGAAGACAGACATGGGTCTTCTGACCAGTGCAATAGGATGGGATACTATCCCATGGGTGATTTGTATATGAGGTTCAGTGGTGACACGAAGGGGGGTGATCAGCTCAGACAGTGGGGGACTTCACAGAGGAAGGGATCGGCCAGTTGGGTTTTCAGGAGCAAAGAGAAGTTTGCCAGGTGGACAAGTCAGAGAATGGCATTCCAGGCAGAGGCAAGAGCAAGTGCAGAGGCACAGAGGTCCGGAGGATTGACCGGAGACAACAGGAGAAGGCAGGCAGGGTCCAGGAGCAGGTGGGGTGCACCTTGTCGGGAGACTAGGAGCTCCCAAACCTTGCTGATCGTCAGGATTGCCTGGGGAGATTTTTAAAAATACAGAGCATGGGCTCTACTCCCTATCTCCTAAATCAGAATGTTCAGGGAGTGGAGCTGGGAAGTCTTTTTTTTTTTTTAATCTCTGTTTCTAATGATCATCAGATTTCAGAACTGTTGCCATAGGCACTGAGGGTCCCCTAAACGGTTTTAAGCATATGGGTTCCGTGAGATTTAAAGAATTGTTGGAGTCTGGTGAATGTGGGAGCGGGAAGGCTCTAAGGGCCAGCGCGGGTCTGGACTGAGGCCAGAGCAGCGCGGAAGGCTGCAGCAGTGATTTGAGAAGCAGGGCTCGAAGGTGGCGGATTTGGAGAGGCAAGCGAAGAGTAGGTGGTGGGATCTTCAACCAGGTCGGGGGACGCGGACAGTGGAGAGGGTTTATGTGGCAGACAGTTTAGTTTGGGGCTTGTGAGCACTCACCAGGTGCCAGGGATGGTGCCAGCCTTCTGTGAGGTGTGCATCACCTCACTGAATCTTCTCAGCAGCTCTTTGGAGATGGGATTCACGGCCAGGCAGTGTCAGCCCAGCGCCTGCGCTATCAGCCGACAACCCTCTTTGGCTCCTCAAATTTGAGGTGCTTGTAACTCCTCAGTAAATAATGCCGTCGGACCTCTGGGTGCCGACCGTTAGGGACCATCAGGCTAAACCTGCTGGTCTGTGAGTCGTCAGGCTGAGGTTCAGTGTCAGCCCAGGATTTGGATTCTGCTTCTGCTGTCTCAGAGCAGTGAGTGCCCTGCACTTCTGAGCCCAGCTCCTTGTCTGGAAAATGTGACTGGGGTTCCAGTGGGGATTGAGAGAGGTGCCACAGATCACATCCCTGTTGTTGATCGCAGTGCTCACTAGACGCCAGAATGGTCGCTGCCCTTGTGTGCCTATGCAGGGCCCGTTCCAGGGCCGGGGCGAGGGGAGTGCAGAGCTGAGGCAGCTGGAGGTGTGGGCAGGTGAAGGGCGGCCAGGAGGGGAGCGGCCAGCACGTGGGTGAGCAGAAAAGCAGGAGCAGAGTGAGCGGGGAGTGAGATATCCCCAGGGAGGAGAGTTGCCAGTGTCACCTACTGTGAGGAAGCCGTGCCAGGTGCCTTCCAGAAGCCAGGGCTGGCTGAGTCTCCCGGGCTTGCTTTCTGATGGGCTCACTGCCCGTTACATGCACCCCCACCCTGCGGTTTATGTGAATTCTGTTCCCTGGTTCCCTCCCTTTCCTAGCCAGGCTGCTGGCCTGGGACTCCACGTAGATTCCCGTCCCTCCCGCTCTCCCAGAGGCCTTCCCCATGTGGCCTGGAGTGTGGGCTCTGGGGCCAGGTTCTGGGCTGGAATTGGGTGGACTTCTCGTGCTTGCTCTTTCCTCACCTGCCACACGGGGACACCAGTGCGTGGGAGTGGGAGTCCGGGGCTGGGGGGGTGACCCTTAGGACGGGGCACAGGGTAGGGCTGCTCACCACCACCACACCTTTGCTCACCTCTCTCAGTGCTGCACCCTCCAGCAGGGCGCCTGTTGTCATCACAAGGTTGCAGCCTGACGCCACCTCATGTGGGAGCTTTCCAAGCACTGTCCTCTGCCCTTCGGGACCTCCACTGTGCTGGGTGCTGTCAGTCATTTACACTCCACTCCACCCTGATGTAGACGTATCATTCACCCCTCTCAAAGGGGGAAACTGAGGCTCAGAGAGTACTTACACTTACCCAAGGTGTCAGCTAGTTAGGGAGGAGGTGGCTGAGGAAACCAAGCTTTGGTAGGCCCCAGAACCAGTTTGTTCTCTATCGACTACCACACGGCTTTACAGTCCAAGTGGGGGCGGCTTATCTGTGGGCAAGAGAAAAGCCAGGGCCCCAGGGAGCCTGCTCCAGGGCTCTCCACAGAGTGTGGTCATCCCCCTCCCTCTTCCCCTTTACTTTTGAGGTACTTTGGGTCAGGTTCCGGCTGATTTTTTTTTTCCTGCAGCACATTCCCAGTGAGCCTTGCAGTGGGAAAGGAAATGCCTCCGTGGGAGAGTCTCCACACGCTGGGCTGGGCATTGCTGTGGTCTCTGTGCTGCCTGAGGAAGCTGCTGCTGGCTGCCCTCCAGCCCACTCCCAGGAAGGTGGCACAGCCAGCATTCTTGGGAAGGCCCCTCTTCTGTAGTGGGTGGGCCACACTGTGACTGACCTGTGGGCCTTACTGGGGGTGGGGGGAATCTGGGAGCCCTGATCTTCCCAGGCAGGTACTCTCTGCTGCCTCCTGTCTGTCTCACATAGTCACATTTGACCTTAGCCATGCCGGCTGAGAGCCGAGGATGTGGACTTGGGATGAGGCATGCAGACTCCAGACAGCCCCCACGGCCCTGGCCTTCGTGGACCCCACTTGTGCCTGAGCTTCTGGGGGCGGGCAAGGGAGCCTGCCACTGGCCTGGTTGTGTGGGTGCCCTGGCCTCCCGATCCGCCCCCTCAGCGAGCTGGGAGGCCCTTCCTGAGGGCCAGCCTAGCCGCTGCCCTGTCTCTGGCTCTCCAGCAGGCTCCTCTCTCAACTTTCAAGCTGAGAGTTGACTCAGAGCTCTGGGGAAGTGGAGAAGGGTGGATTTGAGCCCTGTGAGCACAAGGGGCTTTCATATCTTAACCTCCCTGCAGGCTGGCTTCTTCAGAGAGGCCACCAGGACCCTTGGGATCCACCCAGAACTCAAGGAAGGGTTCTCTGAAGACTGTCAGCAGCTAATAAAACAGTCTGCGGGGGTGGGGCTGGAGGCCCTGGGGTGACAGGAAAGGTCTGTGTAATTGCCGTCTCTGGGTTGTGCCACTTCTGCTGTGTTACGCAGGGCCCACGTCAGCTGAGACTCCTTTGGTTCCACGCGGGCCGGGGCACCGAGCCCACCGCTAGGGAGAGTCCCACCAGCCGGGTGGGAAGCCCACACACATTAATGTCTGGGACCTCAGCCTTTCCTGTCCTGCTGTGTCGAAGGAGCTCCTTCTGACTATCTTTGCCAGTGGTCCTGAATAAAGTGGGCAGGGGCCTATGGAGACAGCCGTCCCTGAGTCCTGGGGACAGTGGAGGGGATGGACGCAGACCAGGCCTGTGAGGCCAAGTAGAGCATGTCCATGACATGTCCACAGGAAGGACCAAAAGAGCTAGCCCCCCAATCCGAGCTGCAGTGCCCGTGAGGGGTTGGCCCCTAAGAGCAGAGCGATGGGGACAAGGCAGCCTGAGTGTAGACGCCCCTGAGCTTCGTGGCCCTTTATGGCTTGGCTGTCCTCCCTGGAGGGGCCCAAGAGAGCATACCCTAGCCCACCCAGTCTGTGATGTTTCCCCAGAGGTCGTGAGCAGCTTTGTGAACCCTCTCTCTTCCCCTCCTTCCAGTGGGTATACAACATTCTCGATAAGAAGGCAGAAGCTGACCGGATAGTTTTTGAGAACCCAGACCCCTCTGATGGCTTTGTTCTCATCCCTGACCTCAAGTGGAACCAACAGCAGGTAAAAGCTTTCTTGCTAGGGCTCTCTGGTCTCCCAGGACTTGCTCCAGGTTGCTGGTCCTCCTTAATCCTGCCCTTTTCTCTCCTGTTGGTCTCTCTGAGCAGGTGTTAACTCACCAACAATGGAGGCCTGAGCTGTGTACAAACATTTACACCTTCAGGTGTCAGCTGAAAGTTCTTCCTGGCTCTCCTCCCACCCAGGGGGTGAGGAATGGGGTGATGTTTGCATCCATAACCACAGGGGCCATTCTTTAACCAGCCAAGTGGCTTGGCCCCCCTCCCTTCCAGGAGCACTTAGAACCCTGGACACCAGCAGATCCAGGCAGGCCTGTGATCTGAAGCACTGATAGGAAGGAGCCATGGCAACCAACCCAAAGGAGGTGACTGCCCACTGGTAGGGTGGATAGTGGAGGGAGGCTGCCAGAGTACCTGTGTCCACTCCCCCCACCCCCAGCCCTGCAGCTTATCCCCACCACAGGCCTTGAGGGAGGAAGCGAGGCCTGGCTCTGGAGTCGTCTGGGGAGCTAGGACAAGGCCACAGAATAGGAATGACGGTGACAGCTCTGGGCGACGCCTCTGTGCAGCTCTGCAAGCCCCCCATCTGCCCCATGAGCAGCCCTGTGCCCGAAGGCCCGGGTCACAGACTGGGGCACGGGAGATGGGCTATGAAGCACGAGGAACTTCTACCTCGCGAGATCTTTGAAGACTAAAGAAAACACAGCGTCGTTTTGACCTTGTGCTGGCAGGTATCCTGCTGGGCCTGCCGGTGGAATTGCCCTGTCTGTCTGTCCCCTTTAAGACAGAAAAGTCTTCAGGAACTGCACTGGGCTCCCAGCCACAGGGCTGGGGTGGCTCACCCTCGGGGCTTATGAATAGGCCCGTTTAAATGTCAGACTTACTTTGATGGCCATACAGGTGCAATTGTTCTTAACCTTTGCTTAATTAGCGCCTGTCTCTTGGTGGTGCCATATTTCATTGTTTGGAATCCCTGGCTTGTGACAGAATACTGAAATCAACAGCTCCCTTAGAATTTGTGCCAGTGTAGCCAGCAGGCGAGACAGACCGGGCCTGGACGTCTGTTCTTTGTTCTTGTATGGGGGTGGGGGTGGGGGGCAGTGGGCACGGACTGAGGAAAGAAGTACTCTGGTGTTTGCTTTAAGGAGCCTTCCTAGCCACCCTGGAATCTCCTCCTGCTGTTTCTCCCAAATGTATATCATAAGGGTATGCTCCCAACTGCTGACCCAGGATTAAAGAAGACTCTTTGTCCGTCCGTCCATCCATCCATCCATCCGTCCGTCTACCCATCTATCCACTCCACATATATTGGTCAAATGCTAGAGAATCTTGCTTCCCTGGAGCTTATAATAGCCCTTCCCCAGTTCTTGTAAGAAATTGCCTGTATATTCTCTTTTATTTGCCTTTTTTTTTTTTAAGGTCTAGTTAATACATGTGATGTAGTTTGGGGAATGTAGGTGAGATCTGGAGCCAACGACCAAGAAAGAATTCTTGAGGCTTTTTTGGTGCCAAAAGGTGGTTTATTAAAGAGGGGGACAGGACCCTTGGGCAGGAAGAGCTGCTGCCCCGGGGCTGGGAGCGGTGGCTGATTATATACTTGGGGGTTGGGGGTAAGGAAAAAGGGAGGTTTTCTAAAGAACCTTCCTATGCAAAAGAGGACCTACAAGATATTGGAGGCCTTGCCATTGTCAAGTTAAGGTTGTTTTTCCCTCTAGCAAAGCATTAACATTAAGACAGTTGGGAGTTTCCTTCTGGAAGTTAGGTTATTGATAAGAATGCTTTTTTCTTATAAATCACTAAGACATTTGTAAACTGAGGGAGACTCCTGTCCTGCGGGAGTGTAATCTCTCGAAGTTAACCATTTGTCTTTCCTTCCCTTTGCTGTAGGGCAGCGGGGAGTGCTGAGGAGTGTCACACATGTCCCCCCTGGGGCCGGGGCCTTGCGGGGTGTCAGCTTGTGCTTTGTCCTCAGCTTGCCTTCTGCCCCCTCCTCACAGACGCACAGTAAAGATGCAAGTAGTACAAAGAGCTCGGTGGAAGTCCTTCCCTCAGCCCACATTCCTCCAGTTCCCTCCCCCCGAAGGGACCGTTTCTCAGGAGAGAGGATTTCTTTGTCTCTCCTCCCAGGGGTAGTCTTTGCATATTGTGTGTGTAAGTGTATCTCTGTCTGTCTCTGTGGACGCAGTGTGTACTTTCAGTTTATCTCAGGTCGGTTCTTGGATCTCAAGTGCCCAGACCAGGAGACTCTTCCTTTGGCTCACTCCAGAGGGGGAGAGATGGCTCCCCAAGGCTCCAGCCACTCTCCTTCTTGCCCCTTGCCAGGAGGCTCTTTGAGTCGGCTGTCCTGCCTTGTAAAAAGAGATTGATGGTGTCTGGCCTGCCCGGAGTGATCGGCGGGCCACCTTCTGGGATACCAGCCTGAGACCTTGTCTAGCTTGCTTCAGACCCTTTCTCTGGGCCCGGGAGCGGGGGGAGGGGGGGTGCCCTTGAACTGCCTGCAGAAAATCTGAGGTCATGTCTGCTATCAAAGAATGGGTTTCCCTCCTTCACACAGCCTGTGACGGACGCCCGGCAGCCGGCTTCATGCTTCATTCCATGCCTGTGGAGCAGAGAGGTGTGATTTAATGTCATGCTTGTGATTGGTCAGCAGCCATCATCTAAAACAAATGCTACTATTATCTGAGAGTCTGGGACAGTGACACATAACAACAGCTGAAGATACCAACGGGCACGCAGACACCCCAAGTTCAAGCACTTTTGTTTCCTGCTTCTCCTGGGGCTCCTAGTAGAGAGAGAGAGAGAGAGAGAGAGAGAGAGTGAGTCCTGGGCACAGGCCCTGAGGAGGGAGAGTCTAGAAGGAGCTTGTGGGCAAACTGCAGCTTCGGCAGGCACAGCTTAGCCATTTGCTGGGAGCTTCCCACGGGGCTCATCTGTAGCAGGTGTGAGGCTGAGAGGCCCCGACTGTTAGAGAGGAATGTCTGTGGCCTGAAGAGACTACCTTGTCCACAGTTGGACAACAGGCACCATATGGGAAACCTCCTCGGTTTTCAAACTGGGGCCCTGGGGGATTCAGTTGGGTGACTCACGGTCCCCGGATTATGTCCTTGAGGAATGTAGCCGCTCAGCTGAGTGCTGCAGGCCTCCCCCCTCCCCACTGCCGGGCCTTGCCCCATGGAGCCCTGGCGGCCCGGGACTGCCTCGCACATGGATGTGATCATCAGCCAGGGCCAGGGCTCAAGTGCGCGGGGAGGGGCGGGAAGGTTTTCTGGGCAGAGGAAGGGTTCATTTGCCTTCTGGCACAAGACCTTGTTGATTTTGGTTCTTTGCGCTGTTAGAACCTCCAGGTTTTCGGCCGGGCGCTGTTTTCAGGAAGGACAGCAGGAAGGGTGCTCTCTGAGCCCTATGTGGTAGGGGAAGAGAGAAAAAGGTCTGGCACTCTGGCGGTGCTCATTGCTAAGCTGGCCCCAGGGTCCCTTTTCGCCCTTCAAATCCTTCTACACCCCTTCCCCTGCCCTGGACTCCAGACAAATCAAGTGGCTTATTCTCCCCCCTCCTGCTCTATACTTCCTTGCCTCTGGGCCTTTCCTTTAACTGTCCTTCTACTGGCATGCCCTTTCTCTAAACGCTACCTCTTCTTTAAGACCTGGATCCCCTGCCTCCTCTTCCAGGAAGCCTGTCTGGATCAACCTAGCTAGCTAGTCTTTCCTTTTTCTTCCTTTACTTTTATCACTTTATGTCTTGTAGTAGCTACTTATGTACATGCTGTTAGCCCATAAACTCTTGGAGGGAAAGAGTTGTCCTTGGTACTTTCTTGAACCTTCTCCCACCCCGCCATCAGCTCTGTGAGTATATAAATACTCCCATATGATATTTTTATTTTATTTTATTTTTTTAAAGATTTTATTTGTTTATTCGACAGAGACACAGTGAGAGAGGGAACACAAGCAGGGGGAGTGGTAGAGGGAGAAGCAGGCTTCCTGTGGAGCAGGGAGCCCGATGCGGGGCTCGATCCCAGGACCCTGGGATCCTGACCCGAGCCGAAGGCAGACGCTTAATGACTGAGCCACGCAGGCGCCCCCCCCCCCATATGGTATTCTTGAGTAGCAAGAGCGAACAGAAGTTCTGTCCTTAGATTGTCCCGCACATCCCAGGCATGTGGAGGCCCCCCTTGCCAGGGGCTCCCTGGGATCGCCTATGGATGGCACTGAAGCAGGCCTGGGGGCAGGCGCTCCCTGGCTTCTGTGAGGGATTCTAGGATGGGCAGCCTCCCCTGGCTCTGTCCGCCGCTGAGCCTGGTTGACCGCTGCCGATCTCTGCGCAGCTCGATGACCTGTACCTGATTGCCATCTGCCATCGCCGGGGCATCCGATCGCTTCGGGACCTCGCTCCAGAGCACCTGCCGCTGCTCAGGAACATCCTCCGGGAGGGCCAGGTGAGTTGCCTTGGCCAAATCCACACCGAAGCCCAGAGGAATTCTCTTCTAATTCCGGTGTGTTCCCTGGCCACTTTCTTCATCCTTCCTGGAAGCCCGTCTGTGAACGGGGCTCCTCTCTGGCTGCCTGTCCCTGGGCCCCACGAGGGCTCCTCAGAGGGACTCCTTGGTCCTGCCCTTCCCTCCAGCTCTGCCTTCAGCCGCCTTTCCTCTGCCTGGGTTCCCGCTTTTGCTTCCCTGCCTTTCTCCTGCAGGTCTCTTCTGGGACCCCCTTTTCTCCCAGGACCCCCTGTGTCTGCTCATGACCGCCACATCGTGCCAGACACGTTTCTTGGCCAGATGGGTCCCCAGCTCCGATGTGTGCACATTGTACCTCCTCCTCTGCCTTGAGGCCAGAGCCCGAGTTCTGGAGCACCTGGCATTCTGGGGTGCTTTGTACGGGGATATCTGCTGGATCACATGAAATTAAAGAGGAGCCCTGGAGGCAAGGGAGGAGGGTCTAGAATCTGGGCTCGTGGTCTTGGTTCTGGCATTCTGACCCTCACCACCTGAGTGACCCTGGGCAGGACTCGTCATCTCACCTCCCTGGGCCTCGACGTGTGGATGGGGTGCTGCTAAATCCCATTCTGTAGGGTGGTTGCCAGTCTTTTTTCCACTCAGGATTCAAAGATGCTGCCCCAGGCCAGGGCCCAGCAGTCACCAGGGTGCCCGGCCAGGGGAGCTGCTCTCAGTGGCTTTGCCGCAGGCCTGGGGGAAGGGCTTTCCTGGATCCACTCTTTGCTACCTCTGGACCCCAGCTGCCTGCCACTGCACCCTACCTGGCCTTCTCCCTCCTGCCGGCCCACATTGCTGCCTCTCCGGCCACCCGTCTCTGAGTGGAGTAATTCGTTTCTCTCCTGAAACAGCCTCTGGATGGCAGAATGGCGTCTTTCTCTCAGGGAGATGCTGGGCCTACGCTTCCACCTGCCCTGGCAGCTCAGGCAGCCTCGCCCGGACAGGCCAGCCATACTTACCCCCAGAAGGCCTCTGGGTGCCCTGCCCTTGGCCTCACCCCACTGCAGAGAGCCCCAGGCAGAGTCCCAAGTGTAGGATGTAATTGTGGGGTGTATTCTGAGCCCACTGAGGCCCTCGTCTTTTTCTCCTCACCTCTGACCTCCTCAGGGATTCACCCACAGTGGAAATCAGAGTCTCCTGTTAATGCCAAGCCTTGGAGGCTCCAGAACGGGAGCTTGGTAGAAACAGCCCTACCCCTGAGCAAGGTGGGGGATGGGCAGAGGGAGCCAGGGTCAAAGTCAATGCTTTCCTCTTCTACCGGGAGTCCAGTGAGATCTTCCCTGGGTCTTCTAGGGGCAGCCCTTCCCATGTGCCCTCCCCCATTCTCTGTCTTCCACCAAGCCTCAGTTCAGCCCCATCCCTGTCACCCTTGTTCCCCAGCTCCACTCTGTTCTACGCTAAGAGGGGATACAGGCCCCCCTCCCGCCTACTCGGTGATTTAAGTCGGCATCAGTCGTCCACGGGGAGGACAGTCCCCATAGTCTTAGACATCTGGGGCCTGTCCTTCGACACTGGGACTTCTAGATTCCCAGCAGCACGTTCGGAGCTCCACTGTTTGAGGAGCTTCAATGTTTTATCGAGGTTGGAGTGCGGAACCTTAACGGAGGCCCCCGTTCCCTTCATTTGGGAGAAAAGCCCCTGTTTGCTGCTGTCACCTGCTTTTGCTGATTCCCTAGAATGCAAGACAGGGACCTGCAGCGAACTGTGGGGAGGGCTTTCTGGAGGGCTTTTGTCAGCTGTCCAGAGGCCAGCCGGGGATTAGGGCCAGAGGAGGGCCTGGGGGCAGCACAGTGACCCCTTTCCTGCCACCCCTCTTTCTCATCAGGAAGCCATCCTGCAGCGCTACCAGGTGAGGGGAGACCGTCTCCGCGTGTACCTGCATTACCTGCCTTCCTACTACCACCTGCACGTGCACTTCACGGCCCTGGGCTTCGAGGCCCCCGGCTCCGGGGTGGAGCGGGCTCATCTGTTAGCAGATGTGATCGAGAACCTGGAGTGTGACCCGGAGCATTACCAGCAGCGCACCCTCACCTTCGCCCTCAGGGCCGATGACCCTCTGCTCAAGCTCTTGCAGGAGGCCCAGAGGAGCTGAGTCCCACCCAGGGGCTGTCCGGCGAAGAACACAGATGTGTGGGATCCGGGTGGGCTGGGGAGGGACTTCGGGATTTTTAGTACCAAGTGAATTTTTTTTTTAAATGTATTTTGTACTGGCTTATTCCTAGTATGTGAGTAAAGTATTGGTCTCCTTTGGTGTGGACTGATGACTGGGGGGGCAGGTGGTGCCGGCAGAACAGGGTAGGAAGATCCTGGTACAGGAGCCAGGTCTGGGGTGGTGGCTTCCGCTGACCTGGATGTGTGCCAAGGGCTTTCTCCAAATCCCAGTGAACACCATCCTTGGTGATTCCCATGTCCCGAATCCGACGGTGCCTTCCCCCGTCTTCGGTCCTTCCTGCTCTGCTCCCACCTCCCCCTTCCTTCCTCCCATTTGCTGTATCTTCCTCCTGGTTTTCAAGGCCCATGTGTCTGGGAGTTCCCCAAAAAAACCAAATACAAAAACTTTATGGAAATAACCTATAGAGTGTTTTTGACAGTGCTTCCTCTTCCCCTCCCCAGAACCGAGGTCGCCCCTCCAGCCTGTAAGTCAGCCCCGCTGATAAACTTCTTGTTGACAAGGATAAAGGATTGCCGCCTGGAAGTGGGAGGGTTTTAATAAGAATCAGATGATGCGAGCCCAAAAAAGCTTGCCTTTGCCTCTGTTACTTGGTCAGCGAGCCCCTGGCCTTGACTTTGTTATCTAGGGAGGAAGACAAAACAAGCTCATAGAACAGCCAGAAGACCAAACACAAAACAGCCCATCAAGGGCAAAATGATACGGTTGTGGTGGAGGACGAAAGGTCCGAGGGCTCAGGTTCGAGGTGTGACCAGCAACACAGGTCCCCGTTCGTAGAATCTGGAGGCCAGGAAGCGACTTAAGAGAGTCTGAGGCTGGTGGCCTTAGGGAGCCTTCGGGGGCTTATCTGGGAAGGGTGACATCAGGGTGCACACGTGAGGGCACGCACTTGGATACATGAGGCACTCATTTCAGCACAGGGGACAGGTACACCACACTGCGGAGAGGGGCTGGGATTTACTCGTTAGTCCCTCAACCCCACTAGATCGTGCTTCCTCGGGAGGCTTTCTCGGGGGAGAGGATGTTGGCTTCTTCCAAGTGATAAGAGGGAAGCATAAGGCAGGGATGGCCTGTAGTCTGCAATTCCTGGACTGAGAGAACCAGGAGACGGTTCAGAGTCAAATGCACCTCGCAGGCCAGGCACTGCCCTAGAGACTGGTAAGTGGGGAACAAACAGACGTCTCTCCCCCTGGAGCTCACATTCACCCCATAACCTTGGACCGGACCCCACGTGTCCTGAGCCTGTTTAAGAGAGCGGGGATGAGATTCCATGAGGTGTCCTGCTGTGTAAACGTAACGCGTGATAGTGTTGCTTTCTGGTGAACTTTTAAGAGGCCCCTGATGGACTTTTAAGCCAGGCGGTGCTTTAACTGTTGGGAAAACAAAGCTCCTCCCCTCCAGGCTACTGGGGCAGACAGCCATGCGAACCGAACCGCAGGAGTAAAAAGAGGCAGCACCTGGGAAGCTACCTTGAAAACAAGTATGTGGGAGAGGCTGGTGTACTAGGTTCCCCTAGGAAGACCAACGGAGTACGCTTGTGGAATCTCAGTGCTCGGCAGGGTAGCTGACCCAGCGCATCTGTCGCAGGACAGCCTAAGTGGAATAAGGCAGTGAGGCCAAAGGAGGCTGGTTACAGGGAGCGGGGTGGCCCCGGGTGGGAGCTGCCTTCCTCCCCCAGGAAGAGAGGAAGTAGCGGCTAGTTTAAGAGAAGCCGTGGCCGGTTTTGTCCATGTACGAGAACTGTCGCAAAGACAATTGAGGGGAGCAGGAGTGGAGGGGATGCCCACCCAGAGAGGCCCCTCCTTGCAGACAGAGCAGAGGGACCCGATCCCGGGAGCATCCTTTTCTCCTTGACAGATCAGGTTCTGCCGCTGGGGCTCTCATCTGGCTTCACACATGGGTGCACGCTTGGAAAAGACTAGCCCGTGGCAAATCCCGACCCCAAAGGACCGCTGGGGAGCCTCCCAGGGGACCAGGGTCTCTATTTCCCTGGGACTAAGCTCTGCCAAGGTATTCCCTGCCTCCCCAGACTTGACTCCCCAGCCTGGTCTGTCCCATCGCTCCTCCTCCCTCTCAGGCTTACTGACCCATCCATCAAGTCTCTACCAAACACCTTGCATGGGCCGGCACTGCAGCGCGGCACTGGGGACAGGAAGATGGAGAAGACCCGCGAACCTGCACCCTCTGGGAGTGTGGCTCCGTGGGTTTGGGAAAGCATAGGACGAGACTGTAGGTAAGAGCTGTTCTACAGAGAGGTTCTAAAGGCTTTGCCCTTTTGTACTGCTGGGAGGCACTCCTCTGTCAGGATGAACTCTGCTTTCAGAGGGGAAGAGGGTCGCTTCTCCCGTGGCCCCTGAAGCCAGAGTCACCAAGGCCCAGAGAACAGCCCTGCAGGCTGCAAACTGCTCTGGGACAAGCGACCTCAGGAATTCGGCCCTCATGCCCCAAAGGCCCCCGCAGTGGCCAGTGTCCTGCCCACGAGAGTGTTTGCTTCTCCTCCAGGGAACAGCCGATCAGATGTGTGGTGAGGCATGAAATGGATCCTGCTGAGTCTCTGTGTGACATACACCTCTCTGCCCTCGCCACCACATGGGACTATCTTCGAGGCAACCCCGTCGGACCTGAATCCGGGGGCCTCCAGCTGCAGGGAGGAGCTGGCCGAGTCAAGGGGTCAGTTGCTCTGTTACACCTCATCTGAACTCCCAGAGGGCCTCTTCTCGAAGACCCACGCTTTCTGACCACGTACCACTTCCTGCCAGTTCTAGGGAGTCTGTGTTCCCAGGGACCCCAGGGGTCCAAGTGCAGCTCCCTCCACCACAGGTCCCGTGGGCCTGGAGCAGGTCACAGCAACTGGGTCACCTCCCGAGCAAGGGCTTTCCCCTCAAGTAAAGGAGCTCCACTCAATCGAGGTCTCCTGCTTCTCAGTCCAGGGGATACAGAGAGCTACCCACCCCCTCTCTGCCCTAGCTTTCCTCTGGATGTCACTTTGCAGAACCCCACATCCTGCCTCCCCTGAGAAAGCTTCCTGAGCAAGATCCAGTGTCCCTCGACCCCACCTTAGCCAGCTAGCAAACGCCGGCCCCTCCCTGGCAGCATGATCCATCTGTCCTGCGTGCTGCAAAGAAAGTCTTCTGTGTTTGATTGCGTGCCCTCCCTGTGCGTGCCTGTGTCCCTGCCCTGCTGGAGCGGGGGCAGATGTCACCCTTCGCGGGAGAATCCTGGACATGTCCACAACTGGCTGTCAGCCCCCAGTACTTGGCCCACTGTCTCCTCGGCGTGGCTAGAGAAGGAAGGAAGAATGACTGCTATTGTTCCTTGGCTCCTTTCATTTTGCCCAAAAGTTTCCTCATAGAGCAAAATTGCTGAGTGTCCTGGATTTGTCAACGTTCCTTCATGACACGGAAAAAAATAACATCTTGGACCAAGTGGGACATGTAAGCTGAACACAGAGCCCCGGACCGAGGAACAAATCGAGACACATTTACATACAAAGTAATATTTGAAATTGTTTCTCTTGTAATACTTCCATATCCAAAACATTTTATTTTTTATTATTTTTTTTAAAGATTTTATTTATTTGACAGAGAGAGACACAGCGAGAGAGGGAACACAAGCAGGGAGAGTGGGAGAGGGAGAAGCAGGCTTCCCGCAGAGCAGGGAGCCCGATGCGGGGCTCGATCCCAGGACCCTGGGGATCATGACCTGACCTGAGCCGAAACATTTTAGTATATCTCTTTTCTTTCTGAATCGACTAATGTAGGTCGGCCAACTCTTCCTCCTCAGAAAGGACAAAAATCTGCATTCCAAACATGTATATATGATGTTAAAATGTCCTTTTTTAAAAAAAAATATATATTTTTTTAAAGATTTATTTATTTACTTATTTGAGAGAGAGAATGAGATAGAGAGAGAGAGCACGAGACGGGGGAGGGTCAGAGGGAGAAGCAGACTCCCCGCTGAGCAGGGAGCCCAATGCGGGACTCGATCCTGGGACCCCAGGATCATGACCTGAGCCAAAGGCAGCTGCTCAACCAACTGAGCCACCCAGGCGCCCATTAAATGTCCTTTTTTAAAGAAGATGGTAGTCATTGGTGGTAGTTGTTTTTAAAATATCCTCACTCAGCAAAATAAATGTTGGCAACCCTGTGTTTGTTCTAGTGCTATTATTAGTGAAATGATACTGGATTCTGAAATCTACACAGACTTGAAGTTACCATGTTTTAACCACTTAAAAAATAAGCAGGGACTGAATCCGTTTCAATTCAATGAGCACGTGTTGCACATCTTCCGGACATTTTCTTTTTTTTTTTTAAGTAAGACTCTGGAGCTAGAGCTTACATGGAGCTTATGATTTAGTGAGGAACACAGGCATTAATCACAAAGTAATTACAAAAGTGGTGAATGCCTTCAAATAAAGCAGAGGGGGCTGTGAGAAGGCAAATGCAAAGAGAAAGCACATTTCTAGGCTACGCTTGACAAGCAGAGGCCGGGCAGTTCGGGGGACCATGGCTTAGCACGCTGGGATCTAGAGCCAAGCTTCTGGCATGACGCACACGTGCACAATGACAACACTGACCAGTTCGTCCTTCAGGACCATGATGAAGAAATGAAAGTCCAAGCGAAGGACAAATGTCTGGGAGGCAGTGTGGTCTGATGGCTTCGGCATAGAATCTGCACCATCCCCCAGGTATGATCGTGGGCAAGTTACCTAACTGCTCCCAAATTAGGAATGATAAGAGTGCCCACCATGAGGGGTTTTGTGGGGATTAAAGACGAGCCTTTTTCGGACATAGTTGTCACTGGGGAGACGTTAGCTTTGTTTCTACTGTGAGAAGGATGTAACCAGAGATATTTGGGCTAGATATTAAAAAGAACTTCTGATTAGAAGGGCTGTGAAATCCTAGATTATGCAGTGTGGAGGCACAGAAACCAAGTGACTTTTATGCAAAAAGGCGCTGGGGTGGCTCAGTCGTTAAGCGGCTGCCTTCGGCTCAGGTCATGATCCCAGGGTCCTGGGATTGAGTCCCGCATCAGGCTCCCTGCTCGCTGGGGAGTCTGCTTCTCCCTCTGCCTCTGCCTCTGCTTGTGTGCTCTTTCTCTCCTTCTCTGTCAAATAAATAAATAAAATCTTTAAAAAAAAAAAAAAAAAGCAAGCCATAAACTGTCTGTGGTTAATTGACTGTGGCCCCAAGCAGAGGCAAGGGCTGCACGCAATGACTTCTTGGGATCTCCTCCAGCCTAAAGATTCCTGGAATGCCTTGGCCTAGCGGCAGGTTTCTAAGACTCCAACAGTGATGTCCCCTGCCTGCTATTGAGAACCCTGGGAACAGCTCAGCTCTAAGGTCCGGCCATATAAATCTGATAAAAATGGGAGCTGAAATACCCTCCCAGAGTTGCTATTTTTAAAAGCGTCTGAAATGCTGGATTGGGTTTGTTTCTTCCTCACACGGCATCTTGCTGTTCCCTCCTCCTGGTGGGCAGGATGCTAACGTGGCACATGTGCGGTGTTCTGGTAGGAGCCAGAAGCCTGTGAGGCACATTTGTCGAGCGGCTCCGGGCCTCCTACCCACACCCACCGCCTGCCAAGGAGGAGCCTCCGGGGCCACGGCTTCCCCGACAAGCACCTGCCCCTTCCCTCTGGCCCTGAGGCCTCTCTGGTTGCCTCACTTCCTCCACCGTGGAGACAGAACCAGAGAGGTCAAGGGAGGCAGAGGAAAAAGGAACAGAAGCAGCACGGCTCCAAACGGGACCAGGACCCGGACGGCGGCTCCTCAGGCTGTCTTGACCTGTCCTTGGTGCAGCTAGCTTCCAGGAAGAACAGTCCCAAGGAGCCAAACCCCTGCTGGCTTCATCACATTGCCTCTTGCTGAGCAACCTGCAGTGTCCTGCAAGGGGGCAAGGAGCTGGGTGGTGCTCAGATGGCTCCAGAACCCCTCGCCCAGGGTTCAAAAGGCCCCAGAATTGCTTCCCTCCTGCCCCACTGATCATATGGCTTCCAGGCAGCTAGCTAAGCAACTGGTTGTGTCATTAAGAAACGGAAAGGGAAAGATCATGAGTAAACACACTGCACGGCCCGAGGGGAGGACTCAGAGTTACAGTTAGCTTCTGGGCGCCCAGTAACCTGGGATAAGCCCTGGGGGGGGGGGCGGGGAGGAGATCTGACTACTTCTTTTGTTTTTTGTTTTTTAAGATTTTATTTATTTATTTTGACAGAGGGAGAGAGAGAGACAGCAAGAGAGGGAACACAAGCGTTGGGGGGAGGGGGCGGAGGGAGAAGCAGGCTTCCAGCAGAGCAGGGAGCCTGATGTGGGGCTTGATCCCAGGACCCTGGGATCATGACCTGAGCCGAAGGCAGATGCTTAACGACTGAGCCACCCAGGCGCCCCGAGATCTGACTACTTCTATAGGTTCAAGAAGGGATGCCACCTGCATAAGATAACTCACATTTACATGCACATTGTACTTTCAGAGCCAAGTTCCAGTCCACTGCCTAATTTAATACCAATAGTAACTTTGACTAAACACAGTTACTTCCATTTTTTTTTTCGAGTAAGAAAACTAAAGCAATGTAGTGACAGAGGTAGATTTGGGAGTCAGATCTCCGGGAGTGAGAGTTGGCCCTTCAGTTCTGTTCTCTGGCAGAGTGACGTTTACGTGGCTCATGGCAAGAACTGCAAACCGCGTTTAGATGTAGTTCATCAAAGGGTCAGCAAAGTTTAGAAGCTGGGTCGATTCTCAGTTCAGCTTGGCCAGACTCACCTTGGTGCTTTGGGCACCTGTTGACTCTCTTTGGGCCAGTTTTCCTGCCTGTGAACCAGGGACGATAGCCCCCTTTTCCCCTTGACTCGCCCAGGGCATGGACTTTAGTCACTGGCTTCTTTCTACCTAGCTAAGCTTAGTTTAGGCCTGGAGTGGAATGCAGTAAGCCTTTGTTGACTGAATGCTTGACAGACCAAGCCAACGGCACCATTCAAACATAACTAAGCTAGACATTGGCGGGATGCAAAAAGAATCTGTTCGAGCAAGGTGTGATTTAGAATGGAAGTCACCTGTGGAAGAACTTGGAGGCTGACTCTGTTCACCCAAGCCTTCTCCACTTTGCTCCTGCAGAGCCTCCCGAGGTATCTGTTCTCAACAAACAAGCCCTCCAGTTTCATCTGAGGTGAACCTGGAGCTGGCACTTCTCTGAACCCCCTTTGCACTTACTGTCGGTTACTAACATCTCACACTTAGTCACTTCCTGTCTTGCCTTATTCTTGAACAGAAGTCCATTATGAGCATTCTCTCTGGGTAAACTTCGTGGAGACAGCGACCAGGTCTCAGACTTTCCTGGGAGCCGCCGGACCCTCCAGCACCAGGCTGTTCCCACTAGGAGCTCCGTAAACACCGCTCACCTATGGAAGAACCACTCACCTATGCAAGAGAGTGCCTCGGGGGCTGGGGTTTTCCTCGGGGGTCATTTCTGGACTACGGTTTCTGGGCCTGCGCGGTTTCCAGGGTTGATTGGGGGATGTCTGAGCCCAAGGAAGTAGGGTCAGGAGACTGATGAGGTTTTCCCTGGAGACAGCGTGCCTGGCGCCTTCTGTAAGGAACAGAAACTGAGAAGCTTTCTCAAGGCCAAAATCGGTGTGCAGAAGAGGGGCGGCAGAGAGAGCAGTCTGGGAGCTGCAGGTGCAGACGAGGGCAGAGGAGAGGCCCAGGTCTAGGTCCAGGTCCAGGGCACCTGGCCGCGGGGCCCTAGGGGTCGGGGTGGGCTCCCGAAACAAGGCCCTCCCCCTTCCGTGCCTCACTTTGCCAAGCGAGCGAAGGACGCGGTTCACCACGTGGGAGAGCCGAGAACCCTTTGTTGGGTCTCATTGTTCCCAGGAGAGTGCGCGGAGGCTGCGCTGGGCACATCCATCCTGGCGCCACTCACAGGCGGCGCCCGCCCGGGCTCTACCCTCACCCCATCCGGCCTCCCCTTCCGCCCCTCCGCGCCCTCCCCGCGCGCCCCGGCTCCCCGGCCCACCCCCCTCCCCAGGCCTCCACGGCTCCCACAGCGTCCCAGGCCGGCGGGCCTCAGCCCCGCCCGCGCGCGGCAGCGCCCCAGCCCTTCCTCCGCCTCCCCGCCCTTCCTCCGCCAGCCCGCCCGCTCCCCGGAGTCGGCTCCCCGGCCGTGTGCGCAAGCGTGTCCGGCCCCTTCCCCGCCCCCCGCCCGGGCCCGGGCCCCCGCCTCCCCGCAGGCGGACTTCCCCGCTCCCAGGCCGGCCCCGCGCCCGGGACAGGGACCCGGCCGAGCGGAGCCGCCGCGCCGCCAGCCCGTGCGCCTAGCGGATCGGAGCTGTGCGCGAAAGTGTCGTGCCCCGCCCCGCTCCACCCGCGAGGGTGAGTACGCGGCGGCCGGTCCCCGTGAGGTCCGGGGGGAGGGCGGGAGCGCCGCGGGGGCCCGGCTGTCTGGTCCTCCCCCCCTCACCCCCCCTTCGCCCCGCGTCGCCGCGGCCGGGGGAGGTGGTCGGCCGGGCACGTGGGCGCAGCGCGGAGCCGGCCGGGGTGGGGCGGCCACGGCCCCGGGATCCCTTTCTCTGGACCAGATTTTCGCGGGAAGCCGGTGCTCTTCTCTCCCTTGGAGTGAGCCACCCGGATGGTCCTCTTCGGAAAGTTTCTAGCCCCGACCCCTGCGCCCCTGCTCAAGAGGCGTCCCCACCTTCAGCATCCTCTGAGCCCTGCTGTCTCGCACAACCGCCCGCATCGAGTCCAGGAGATCGGTGGGCTGGCTTGGCTAGAGGTGACAGGCTTTGCTGGGTCCATCCGTGTGCAGGAGTCCCAAGGTCGCTAAGCAGAGCCCAAAGGTGGGAGTTGCTAGCTGCAGGCAGGCGGTGCCCGGGATGCCAGGTCCCCGTTGTGGGGGCCTTTGGGCCTAGGCCCCTGTGCCTCAGAGTTGCCGGGGTGGTGGACAGTGGGAAGGGATGGGGTTGGGGTGAGGGTGGGGTACAGATGCGACAGGACCCCCGGGCTCCGCTGTGGGCGCTGGCTGCCGCCTGGGGCCCTTGCTGGCAGGCACCTTCTGGCCCGCCCAGAGTTGCCAACATGTCTGCCAGTAACTGCCCCCTCCATTTCCAGTCTTGGGGGTAAGCTCCGTCTGGGCCATCGGAGGCCTGATCCACTGCTGCTGCTTCCCCTGTTCCACAGACCCGGTCCTGAGGGCCTGGCTTAGGGGGCTCCTTCTGGAAGGCTGGGCGTGGGGGTGGTGTAGGCAGTGTTCAGGTGCTCAGCTGTGCTTGTCTGACCTCATGGCCACCCACAGGCTGGCACCCCCACAGGCTCCTCAGGGAAGGGTGTGCTTTCCACCACTGGAGGGAGACCCAGCCAGGAAGCCAAGTTCAGGCTGACTTCTTCTTCGCAGAACCTTGGGAGCGGGGCCTGGTGTGGGCTAGCTTGTCACACGAGGCACAAGCTGATGCTGCTGTCTCCTGAGCGGCCACCTCCGGGCCGTGGCCGTGGTATTTGCCAGGGTGATTTTAAATACGTTGATATGTGTGAAGTGCACTGAAAGGTACCTGCACAAAGGAAGAGGCATGTAAGTGCTGCTAGTGATGTTCCTTCCACACTCCACACTCTTACTTACCCTCCAGAGTTGCCCCCTAATTCCAGAGAGGGTGCCTGGGAGGTGCCAGCTATTCCGGGGGGGGCGAGGCCTAGAAATTACCCTGTGGGTAATCTTTTCTCTTTGCTGGGAGCGGGTGGGCCTGGGCCGAGGTGGCGCTCTGACCTTGTTCTACTCCCGTCTCTACCGAGTACTCTCTGTGCCATCCCTCAGCATCACTGTGCTGGGTGGGAGATCTTCGGCTGTCGGGGGGCCCTGGGTTTCATCAAGGGTTGCAGGAGAGATAGGAGTTGGGGCCAGTCCCCCGTCCTCTCCCCAGCCCAAGTTGAGGGGGTTAGGAGGGGAGCACAGCTGGAAGAATTTAGGAAGGGGAAGTCAGAATCACCTGTCGGGACTGTGGGCTAAGATGGCATCTGTAGCTCCAGCAGGGACCCTCTTTCCTGGGAGCAGAGACCAGGGCCGCGGAAGCCCTCTGCGCCTTCTAGGCTGCCTTCCCTTCTCTCCCTCACCCCCTTCTCTACCCAAAGCAGGGACTCGCTCCCCACTCCTCAGAAACAGATTTGTTTGGCCCTTTACCCTCCCAGCCCTTTAAGGATCCAGTTTTCTGGGTAGAACCAAGAATCTGATCCTTTCTGGAATTGTACCAAATCCTGGGGAAGTCCCCAGCAGGAGCAGAGAAGTTGGACCCCCTTTCTCTGTTCCAGCCTCACCTGTGGCCATTCTGTAGTTACCCCACGCTGGCCTGGCATCTGCCCTACATTGGGGGCCCCCTCGGACCCTATCTGGGCACATTCTCTGGGTCTCACCTCAGAGAGGCTGCCCCGGTGGTGTTATGAATTCCCCCTCTCAGAATGGTTCACATTTTCTGTCTGAGGGAAGGGGTCACTCTACCTTAGAATAATACAGAATGGTTCCAGCCCACAGAGGAGGGAGAGCTCCAGCCTCCTAAAGGGACCCTCCAGATCAGTGTCACAGAACATTCCAGAGGCTGAGGGCCAGGTCTGCAGATGGGGATCAAGGCAGGCACGAAAACCCAGCTGAACTCCCGAGCCCCTGGAGATGGACCCTGGGCTCTGGAGAGCGGGGTGATCAGGTAGTGAGGGGAGGGCCCCCAGAAGTCTTCTAGAACTTGCTCCCTCATGCTGACTCCTTAGCTGCCCTGTGGTGAGACATTTCCCCCCTGCAGCAGCTAGCTGGGCCTTCCCTCATCCCCCCCCCCACCCCGGCTCCCACCCTGGGCCCTCCTTCCTTCTCAGGGTCTGAAACCTTCACCTGAAACCTCTGATTGCCTCCAGAAAAGGATGAGAGTAGTCAGAAAAGGATGGAGGCTGTGGTCCTTTGTTTCCCTCTGTCCTTCGGGGCTCCCTTCCCAGAGGTGCTCAGCACTGCTGTGTGAGTGTTCAGAGGGCCTCTGGGTAGGCTGCCGCCCCCCCCCCCCCCGGCCTCAGAATCACCCCCTGACCTCTACCGTATTCCCAGTGTGTGTGTGTGTGTGTGTGTGTGTGTGTGTGTGTGTGTGTGTGTGTGTGTGTGTGTGTGTGAGAGAGACACTGTGCTGCAGATGGAGGAGTGATTGGATCAAGTGGGGGTGCAGTGTCTGTGATGCCTGGGCCCCAGCCACGTGCCACGGGGCTTCCGATTGGGGTCCCCGAGCCCAGTACGGGGCTGAGCTCTGCCAACGGGTTGCGTGGGGTCGGTTGGTTTCCAGGGTGAGAAGGACCTTCAAGCGTCCAGAACTGCAGGTTTTCTTCTGGTCTTGGCCTCTTGCCTGGGACCAGGAGACATACAGGCAGCTCCTGACACTCTCTCTGCCCACCCCAGCCCTGCAGAGCTGTCCTGTAGAAAGATGCTGGGCTGACTCTAGAATCTGAGGCTCTGGCTTCTGCTCAGCGTGGAGGAGGGGCTGCTGCTAGGCCTGAGGGCAGGTGCAGGCCTGGAGAAGCCCTGTGTCTACCTGGGCCTCGAGTGTGACAAGGCAGGGCTGCAGAAGCCCAGAAGCAGCTGTCCTTGTGTGGTAGGACGGTTCCTTCTTCCTGCATGGACTTTCCCTCTGCAGCCCAGCCCAGTGGGTCAGGGGTTCCCGGATCTGGCTCTCCCGGGTGGGGTGGGGAGGGTGGTGGTGGCTGGAGAGGACAGGGACCCGTTTGCAGAGTGCTGGCCCCGCACATTGTTGTTTCTGCCTTGGATCCAAACCCTCCTGCAGGGTGTGGGTTCCAGGGGCTGTAGCAACGTTCCTTGTGTCCACCATCTGCCCTGTGTCCTCTGCCCGTGCAGCCTCTGTAAACACCTGTCCTTGCAGTAAAAAAGACTTAGCAAATAACACAAGTACTTACCATGTATCTATAAAGCACTTCTTAGAAGTCTGGCCCGATAAGCTTAACAAGAAAAGAAAAAAGGCGTGCCGTGCACTTATTTCTATCCCTTTGCGTAAGCCTCACGCACACCTTTCATTCAGCCCATTTATCAATGAAGAAATGGAGGCTCTGGAAGTTGAAACTTTGGCCAAGGTCACAGCTCCTAAGCAGCTGAGCGGGGACCTGTATCTAGGCCTGTTTTGGAAACCTGCACTTTTCAGTTAAGCTCTCCACTGCTCCCCCAAGCTCATTTTTTGTCCTTTGGTCTCTGAAGAGGCTCAGAGGTGTGAAGGACTTGGCTCAAGGCCACAGTGCATTAGTGGTAAGGCAGACTACAACCTCAGCCTGCCAGCCCAGAGCTCTTTGTGCTGACCCGAACCCCACATCTCGCCCTGCGCGTTGCAGCACCCTTGCCTGAAGTGCAGGCGCTTTGCTTGTCAGCCCTCTGTGGTCAGGCGAGGCAGGGCTCTCCCTCTGTGGTCAGGCAGGGCAGGGCTCTCCTCTCTCCCTCCCCGCCTCTCCTGGCCCCCACCTCTCCTGATTCCCCCCGTAATTGCTTCCATCTGGCCGGCTCCTATTCCTTTGGAAATGCGGCTCCCTGGCTGCCGCCCACAGGGCTGCAAGGCCTCAGCCGCCCACTGTGGTGACACGTGGGGAAGGGGAGGGCCCCTACAGGTCCCAGAGCTCAGGGACCTGGGCCAACGGTGGCTGCTTCCAGGGCCCAGGACCCGGCATCCCCAGATCCCTGCCAGGCAGGAGCACCTTTGCTTCCGGGTCCTCCTTGACACCCATCCTGGCCTGGCTTCTCCAAGAGCAGCTCTCAGTCCTCGGGGTGAGCTTCCCTTCTGCCTTGCCAGCACCCCCCCCGCCGCCCCCTTGCAGGTGGCTCAGGTCTGGGGGAGGGAGGCCTGGTTGGAAGGGACAGCAGGAGAGAAGTGGGGGCCAGCGAGGGCACGCCCTGGGGACCACTGCCGGAGGCTTCTGGGAGGGAAGCGAGCAGGGCAGTCCCGGCGGCAGAGGCTGAGGGACCTGGGAACTCTGGAAAGGTGAGCATGGGGCCTGCTTGTTTCCTTTGGTCCCAGGTCATTGGCCCAGAACAAGCAGAACTAGCGAGGCATCCTTCTGCTTTGTGTTGATATACAATAAAACCTGCACATTCTCACAGTGCATCTGATGCTCTGTTGATTCCCTTGCCCCAGGCTCTGCCGAGGCCGGGTGGGGAGGGATGCCAGCGGGGTCCTCAGTGGGGCCCGCTGGAGATTTCGGGAGCGTGCTTCTGACTGTGGAGGGGGCGCGTTCCCCATCGTCGAAGATGTTTAGGCATAGACCGTTGACCTTGACAGGGACAGTCCAAAGGAGAATGCAAGCACAGGAGGGGCACGGTGGTGGTGTGGAGTGGGTTTGAAAACTTTTAAGGTATTTTCTCCCCCAAGATTTTAGGATTTTAGTGTGAGCTCGAGGAACCTATCTTGTTCACTGCTGTGTTCTTCATGGCTGGAATGATGCATAGCAAATAATAAGTGCTCGGTAAATATTTGTTTGATAAATGAATGGAAGACGTACCTTGGGTTTTCTTCATTTTCACTGTATTTCTGCTTTCCTTCCTCCTTTTCCTGAGGCAAAGGAAGAAAGCTGCCCTTTGGGAAGGTGAGCTGTCTGTCAGAGAAGGGCCTGACCTGGCAGCTTGCTGCCTCGCTTCCCCCTGGGTGTCTCCATGAGCTGGAGAGGCAAGCGGGAGCCCCAGGTAGGAGCCCCAGGTAGGGATGCGCAGGAGGCTGCCCCCTGAGGAGGGCCTGCCCCTCACTCCACCCACCCTGGCTGCAGGCCGCTCGTCCCATTCACCCTCCTGTCTCGCCTCCTCGGCCCAAACTTGAGGTCCCTGCACAGACTGGTCCTCATCTCCCCTCTTGTCCTGACATCGGTCCTCTCCTCCCCTTTGGGGCCAAGAGAGGGGCCCCTGGGGGTGGAGTCCCTCTCTGGTGTCCACTCAGGAGGTGGGGTTCACCCCTGTTCTTGCTTCAACCCAAACAACCGCACTTCGATGCCTTCTTCTCCGTATTGGCCTTCCACGTAAAATTTCATTTGAAAGTAGGACGGAGGGTTTCTGGGCTTTGGAGAGTTTTATTTGAACCTTGCCCACCCGTTTGACCCCATCAAGACTCTTACTTCGCCAGCAGCATGCCGCGTATGTTCTCAGCTCCTCCTCTTTGCCCTTTCTGCACTCCCACCATGGCTTGGGTGCCATTGGTCACCACCTTCCTAAATGGCGAGTGTCCTTCAGCATCCAACCCGAGGCTCTGCTCTCGGAAGTCTGCCGGACTGCCCAGCACGCTGCCACCTCCCCCCCGCGCGCCCCCACTGCCCCTTGGGTCCCACTCTTGCCACAGGCGGGGCTGGGGGTGGGGGGGAGCTGTGCTCTGGGGGGTATGGTGGAGGCGCCCTGCTTGTCTCCTTTCCCGGCTGCCTGGCCTCGGGCCCTCGGGTTCCCTCTCCCAGGAGCCCACGCTTCTGAACGAGAGAGCATTTCCAGTGACATCCCAGTGTGCGGAATCTTCGGCCCAGCTGCTGCCCATCTGCCCAGATCCTGAAGAGTGTCTGATGGCAGGCCTGGCGGCCAGGGGCAGGTGTCCAGGCAGGAGCCACTGGTCAGGGCACCCTGTCTCCTCTCCGTCTGCTCCCAGGTCTGTGACCTCGGGCAGGTGTCAGGTCGTTATGCTCCCTCCGCATGTCTGTGAACTGGGCTCATGGCATCGGCCCCACCTCACAGGTTTGGGAGGCCCAGGGGAGGTAAACATTTGCAGGTTGGGAGCGGCCCCAGATGTCACCGTAGGGCGGGACCAGCGACTGCCTTCCTCCCTGCCGTGTCCTCGTACCTGGCACCGGGATGGCACACGGTACCTGCTCTGTAACGATTTCTTTTTGCAAATGAGGTAGTAAAAATGTAACTGGCTGGTCAAGGGCCCCGAGCGTCTCCTCCCCACAGGCAGGAGTGACCCTGGGTCCCCCTGCCCCCACCTCATTCCTTTCTCTGAGGTCCTGACATCATCCAGGCCCCAAAGACCAGGACGGGCAGGGCCAGCCACACCCCCGGGGAGCACCGCCGATGAGGGCGGATGGAGGACCAGGTGCACTGGGACGCGCTCTGGAAACGTCCACCGCCATCCTGTTTCTCCTGGGCTGGCCCTGTCCTCGGAGGACGCTAGCCCGGGCCTGGCAGGGCAGGGTGTGTTCTTGGAGATGGGGAGCCCGTCCTCCCGGGCTGGGTGGGCCCTGCTCCCCACATCACTGTCCCCCTTCTCTGCTGGTCCGTTCCTTGGGCCTTTTTTCCCTCTTTTTCTCTTTTCTTCTTTTTTTTTAAGATCTTATTTATTTATTCGACAGAGAGAGACACAGCGAGAGCAGGAACACAAGCAGGGGGAGCGGGAGAGGGAGAGGCAGGCTCCCCGCGGACCATGACCTGAGCCGAGGGTAGACGCGTAACGACTGAGCCACCCAGGCGCCCATTTTTTTCTTTATCTGATCGTTTTCTGCCTTCCTTTCTTCCCTCTTCCCCCCTCTCCCTTCGCGTCTGACACCTCTTCTTGCCCGTCTTGTCATCCGGTGTCCCCCACGCCCCCTTTGCCTCAACATCCAAGTGGTCCTGACATGGCGGCCGCATTTCCGGGGCCGGGGAGGCGCCCTGCTAGTGGAGGCTCAGGAGTGCCTGCCATTGTTGGCAGCGCCAGCGTTTTCGAGGGAGATGGTTCTCCCAGCAGCTGGGCTCGGGGAAGGGACAGTGCCGGCGCAAAGCAGACTCAATGTAAACTTAAACTCGGCTCTCTTGGCCTTCACCCACCTGCCTGGACATCCTCCTGGGCAGGAAGGTGGGACCTCGTCCGGGAGCCTGAGGGTCTCCCAAGACGAGCTGGCTGGTGGAGCTTCTCTGGCTTCTGATCTCTGCCCTCCACCTTCCTCTCTCCAGAGCTCTGGCTCTTTTCCGGGAGGGACCTGCTGGGATGGAGGAGGCTGGTCAGAGCAGGGAGGAGATTTCTGTTCAGGCACCTTTCAGGTGAGCGCATACGGTGTGTGGTGCTTGGGCCGGGGTGTGTGTGTGTGCGCACTGTAAGTGTGTGGATGAGTGTGTACGTGGGTTGTGCAGGAGAGAGAGAGCCTGGGCATGCATCCGTGTGTGGACAGGAACACAGGTGGGCTTGTGTGAGTCTGTGTCCCCCCTTCTAGGCCTGCTTCTAGCCCAGAGCTCTCCTCTCTGTGGTCTTTGTGACCCTGGCTTTGCACAGGGCTCTGTTCTGTCTTGAGGGCCAGCTGGTCCCCTGCTGTGGTCCCACGCAAGAATGACTGGTCTCTGGCCACCCATTTAGCCGCCTGGGGGCCCTCGGGCCAGCGTTTGCCCCCCACCTCCCAAAACTTTTGGAGGCGTGTGGGGGCTTCCTGCCCAGCGTCTCCACTCTGCCAAGGCAGACGGAATGGGGAACAGCTGCGTTGGCCGATTCCGGCTCCGTATGGATTTGGTTTGACAACAAAGCCCCGTCTGTGTTGTTCTCAGGCCCCTTACATAACCCGAGGGTGGGGAGTTGGGGGAGGCAGGCAGGAGGAGGTGGAGATGGGGACAGGGAGACACCAGGACGAGATGGCCGGAAAGGGGACAGGGAGGGGAGGGAAGGAATGAGAGACGGACCGCTGGGAAGGAGAGAGAGGAGGAAACGGGTGTGTCCTGACGCCACAATTCTGTTTGCCGCCTCCTGGAGCGGGAGGGAGCTGGGTCTCTGGGTCTTCTGACTTCTGCCCACTTGATGCCTCCTCTTCCTCTCCCTGAGCCCCATCCACCAGGCCCTGGACCAGCTGAGGAGGGGCTGGGGATGTGTCGGAGAGGAAGGGTTTGGGGCTGGGCCGGAGGGGCCATCCCCAGCCCCACCCTGTAGCTGAGCACTTTCCATAAAGAAGGGAGTCATTCTCTTCCTTTGCTCTTGGGCTTCCATTCACTACTCCAGGCCCAAGGCCAGGCTCCAGAGCCCCTCTTGCCACCCTCTTTGTGAGTGGCAGCCATTCCCTGTAGGTACCCTGTCGGGCTGCTCCAGGCCCCACCTGGCTCCCTCACCTAGCCTGCCCCACCCCCCCGGACCTCCCCCCAGCTCCAGCCCTCTGCCCGCCCCGTGGGAGGCCCTGTGGCCCTGTCGCTGCCCTGCCCCCTCTCTCAGGAATCAGACCTTCTCTTCCCACCATCACTATCCCGGCAGCTGTCCAAACAGAGTGAGAAGAAAATGTTCTCTTGCCGGAACAGCTGGACTGACAGGCCGGGAAGGCCAGGTGAGCCGGCCAGGCTTGGGGGTGGGAGGTACCTTGTTCCAGGGCCCTGATCCTGCCCGCTCCTGGGCAGGAGAAAACAGATGCTTGGAAGAGGGCAGGAGGACCCGTGGGGACTTCAGGTGGGGCCTAGTCCCCCGTGGCTGTGTGATCTCCTGGGTTTTCTCAGGGTCTGCGTCTTCCCTGGGCCTCAGTTTCCCCGAGTCCTTTTCTGGCACCAGGCTTCCTTGAGAAAAGCCTCTGGATTCCATTTGGCCCTAAAGGCAGTGCTTGTCTCCAGGTTGCCGTGGATTAACAGGGCTGTATTCTTCAAGCCTGAAAACAAGGAAGACTCCTAAAAGGCCTGGGAGAGGATCTGTTGGCAAGGCCCCAGATGTTGGGCGCTCTGGCACTTGGCTTGACCCCTGGGCACCGCCCTCAGTTAGATTTAGGGTGTCTGCCCAGAAGGTATCCTATAAGACCTGAGCCGTAGCAGCTCGGTGGAGAGGTGGTGTGGGCGAAGACCGAACCTGCTGAACGAGCCCTAGACTCTGGAATCCTCAGTCCCCAGGCCCTGAGCACCTTGTGCCTTGCCCTCCCACCACCACCCCCAGGTCTGGGATGATCCTGAAATTGCTAATGCCTCAGGGCTGGAGATGAGAAGGGCCTGAGTACGGCAGGGGGGTGGCAAGGGGAGGGCCTAGGAGTTTCCCAATTTGTGTGTGTGGGGGTGGGTGGGCCGGGAGGACAGTCCCTCTCCGAGGGATCAGGGTTAGGTGCCCGAGCAAAGAGGCCAGGCCAGGAGGATAGTGAGTGAGGGTGCTGGGTGGGCGTGCCCTCCACTGGGGCAGCTGCCTCTAGCCCATGAGTGACCAAGGTCCCAGGCTTCCCCGGGACACTCCCCAGCCCCTCTGGGGACATCCTTAGGAGGCTTTGAATCTTCCTCCCAGTTGCTTCCCTGCAGCACCCCCTCCCTGGGTCTCACCTCCCCAAGTACCTCTGAGCATGGGAGCTGGGCATGGCCCGGCCAAGGGCCAGGAGTCCAGGGTTTCTCTTTACCCAACTTTAAGAGGTGAAGGGATCCCCGGAGGGCTGGCTTAGCCACTCCCCGCTCCTCTGGAAGCTCCTGCTCCCTGGCTGATAGCTCCAGGGACCTGCAGCCTGACAAACAAACGGGCTGGAGCGGGAGCTGAAGTTGAAGCCGTCTGGGCAGGGCCCTCAGCCACAGGATGGGGGAAGAGAGCGCCCTGGCCGAGGGGGCCCAGCAGACCTCAGAAGCTGTATGTCGGGGGGATGGGATGGGAAGGAGAAGGAATGAGGGGTGTGTGCATGTGTGGATAGGGGTCACTACATTCCTGTGCATTTCCAGTGTTGGGTTTGGGTGTGCCTGTGTTTGAGCAGAGAGCCGTGTTCTTTTGTAGAGATGCGTTTGTAGGTTTTTGACATGGGAGGGTCCCAGCGGACTAGAGCTCGGGGGCCGGGGGGGGGCTTGAGAAGGGGTTCAGAGTGTCTTCCTGGTGCCTCCTGGCTCTGGGTTGTGGGTGGGGCTGTGGGCACTCAGACTGACTGGCTGCACATTTACCCTGCGGGGGAGCTCCGGGGGCAGAGGTCACCTCTGATAACATCAGCCAGCCCTCCAGCCAGCGTTCCTACCTGCTGTGCTCCAGGCTCTGCCCCAAGGGACCATTGCTTCCCCCCCCCCCCCCCCCCGCAGGGTCAGCACCTAGAATGCTAGCCAGCCCTCCCCTTACCTCATCGCCAACCTTTTTCTTGGAGGAGAGTTGGTTCATTGAAGGTCTTACTGATGTGAACCAATCTTAAAAGGGCCTGTCTTACTGGCTTCGCCCTTCCCAGCTGACAGCCTACTGCACGAAACAGGAGTCTTGATTTTCCGTCTTCTTGGTTGCATTTCTCTTTCAGAGCCCCCACGCCAGGTGCTATACCACCACACCTCAGCATATACACGCAGCACCTCCCTCCGTCCCTGAACTGCACCCTCACCTCCTCTGACTCTCTCGGGCTCCTACTGGGAATTCAAGAGTGGGTTCTCCCCTGCGGACACCCCAAAACCTCCCTGTTCCCAAACCGCCATTGTGGGGCAGCGTGTATCGCCAGGGGAGGGAGGTCTCCCTGCTGTTCCAGATGCTCCAGAACAGCCATGCTGAGAGCCGCCATTCTTGGGCCAGAGCTGGAATTGTATTCACCTCCCTCGAGGTCCTAGGACTGAGCATGGCCCTGCACTGTCCCTGCTTGGGGACTTGAGGAGCACCTGCCCTAGAGAGGGGACAACCAGCAGAAGGAACATCCCTCTGGAAATAAGTGAGGAGGAAATAACTGTTTCTGAAGCTGCTTCGGAGAGGGGGTGTTGGCCAGTGGAGGGACATAAGCTCCACCAGCTCAAGGACATAATGTACCCAGAGAGACACAGAAGGGCGCTTCTCCGGTGAGGCCTGCTCCCTCCCTCCCACCCTATGCTCCTCATACCCGAGCAATGCACCTAGAGTCTGGCCAGTTCACGGGGCCTGAGTTTAGTGTGGGGCAGAGTCTGGGTGGCGTGTCTCTCCCCGTCTCCCTGGGCAGCCACGTGTGTCCTGTGTTGTGTGTGCGATGAGCCCAGCAGCCAGGAGGTGGAGGGAGCATGGTTTTGTTTACAGTAGCAGGTGGGAGCTGCGGTTGTGGACCCTTCCCTTTGCTGGGATGGGGAAACCTTGGGTGGAGAGGAGCTGCCATGCACTTTGGTCCCTGCAGCTTCTGTTTGCCGAGTGCTCGGTGTCGGCCTGGCCTGTACTACGGCTCCAGGCTTTCAATCTCAGGATGGCTTTCGAGGCTCACACACCTCCCAGAACTTGCCCTCGTGACCTGTATTTCACAGAGGAGGAATCTGAGGCCCCAAGAGATATAGGACCTTGTCCAGGGATGCCCGGCCTGTGACTGCAGAAGCTGGGTCGGACGTTGGATTTGTGTCCAGACCCCTTTCCTCTGCCTCCAGGATGCCAAAGGTGCTTGGGGGTCTGGGGAGGGGTGGCTGGGGTTTTGGCTCAGGCTGGCCCTCTTGGGGAAAAATAAGGAGGATGCGAGGTTTCCTGGGTAATACGGCATCTTCAAGCCTGGAGCTCTCCTGGGACCACACCAGCTTTGTTGGTTGATAGCAGCTTGTCGCGTGGTCCCGTAACCCTGAAGCTGGTAGTGATTCAGGGGACTCAAAGGTGGTGATAGCCACTTCTTCAGAAACCACGCCTTCTCGGTGATAAGGGTTTGCTTGTGAGCACAGCCACATGTGTTTAGCAAAAGGTATGGCACTTCGTGGCTCTGCAGGCTCCCAAGCCGAAGCTCTACCAAGCCCATGGCGCCTCGGGTGCTCAGGTCTTCACAAAATGAGGGTCTGGGATGCTTTAACTTGATGAAACGTTCTGTCCATACTTGTTCTGCTCATTTGCTCATTCATTTAGACATCTGTTCGTTTCGGTATTTGTCAGTGACCTACCATGCAACAGGTATTAAATTTGGTGCGGAGATGCTGTGGACCATATGAAGTCCTGCTTTCTCGGGGCGCATGGGTTCATGAGTACATGAGATGGTGTGGTGTCATTGCTACAAAGGAAATAAGATGGGGTAAGGAGGCGAGTGTGGGAGTAGAGAGGAGATTCCTGGTTGGGTAGTCTGGGACCCTGTGTAGGGGGCAGCATGGAAGGGAGAGTGGCCAGGACAAGGGAAGCCAGGGAGGGAGATCTGGGTTTGTGATTCCAGATCCCCCACCATTTACACTTCAGTCAACCCCTGCCCAGACAAGGACTCAGATGTCACACTGTTGGCACTGACCCCCCCCCCACCTTCAGTCCCGCCTCCATTCTCAAATGGGGGTTGGGGAGTGGAGGGGGCATGCAAGCTAAAATCTTTACCTTTGGGGAGGGGAGGGCGTGTTTAGGAAGCATGGGGGAGGCCCAGCGGTCATCCAGGACTTTCTCAGTTCAGTGGATAGTCATTTGTGCATCGCGTAAGGTTCGGTGTTTATTTCTTTGCTTTTGGTCACGGAACAGACGGACTAAAACATACTGTTTCTTAAATGATGTTTTAATCCACCCCGCGTTCCAGATAGCTGCAGCTTTTGGATTCCACTTAGCACACAAGGAGTATGGCTAATAGTTACCGTTCACGGAGCATTTCCCATGTGTCTTTTCTTCATTATCTTGTTAACTGGCACAGTGAAACTCGTGATAGGGGCTCTTTACCTCCATTCTACAGATTGGGAGATGGAGGCTTAGGGGTGCTAAGTGGCAGAGGCGGGGTTCAGGTCCAGTGACCAGTCCCCCAGGCACAGCTCTTGGCCGGAGGATACAGTTCCTTCTGACCTGCTTGCCAGCCCAGACGTGGCCCTCGGCGTGGGCCCAGGGCAGGTGTGTGTGCGAGGGATAGCTGAGAGGCCGGTTCTGTATGGGCACTGGGGCAAGTTGCCAGGGTCAGGACGAGGTTGGGTGTGCGCAGAGTGGAGATTGGATCAGCGCGTCAGGTGACAATGTCACCTTGAACTGTGTCTCCACACTCAGAACGCTGACCGCCCGGGAGGAGGGGGGCGGATGCAGGGAAGAGTGTAGTCTCAGTTCTGCCGCACTTGAGACCCTGGGACAGTGCTCACTGTGGCGGTCCCTCAGAATGACCGGGGCCCTCCGCAGGCATACCAGATGCCCCGAGTTAGC
The DNA here is from genome assembly GCF_009762305.2 of Zalophus californianus. NCBI lineage: Eukaryota > Metazoa > Chordata > Mammalia > Carnivora > Otariidae > Zalophus > Zalophus californianus. Next base: position 22,018,655 of record NC_045605.1, read on the forward strand.
CTCCCTGAGATGGAGTCCAGGAAGCGAGTGCAGCTTCGAGTCTCTAGGAGAGCTTCCTGTCCGATCTCAGGCATGGCTTGGTCCAGCACAATCCGATAGGAATGCAGCGGGAACCCCAAATGCAAGCCACATCTGTAATTTCAAATCTTACAGAATGTTAAGTTAGGGGCGCCTGGCTGGCTCAGTTGGAAGAGCATGCCACCCTTGATCTCGAGGTCGTGAGTTTGAGCCCCACGTTGGGTGCTGAAATTACTTAAAAGAAATAAAATTTTATGGGGTGCCTGGGTGGCTCAGTCGGTTAAGCATCTGCCTTGGGCTCAGGTCATGATCTCAGGGTCCTGGGATCCTGACCAAGCCCCACGTTGGGCTCCCTCCTCAATGGGGAGCCTGCTTCTCCCTCTCCCTCTGCTGCTCCCCCTGCTTGTGCTCTCTATCAAATTAATAAATAAAATCCTTAAAATAAATAAATAAATAAATTTTTTAAAATGTTGTTACCCACATTTTTAAAAAGTACAAATAAGGAGGTGAAATACATTTTAATATTTTAACCCAGTATAGCCAAAATATTACTGCAGTGTGTGATCAATATGAATAATTCTTAAGGTGACAGTTCACTTTTTTTTTTAACTAAGTGTTTGAAATCCAGTGTATGCTTCCCACTTGGGACGGACCTCGTTGTGGACCAGCCACGCGGCAAGGACTCCACAGCCACAGTTGGCTGGGGGCCACCGTGTGGGACAGGGCAGGGCTGGTGCTGTCCGCTGTTTTCAGAAGAGGCATCTGGAGGCCAGAGGAGGGAGGGGACTGGCGATATTGGTGGTGACCTGAGTTCAAGCTCCAGCCCTGGTAGTGCCTTTAGCTTTGGCTCCCTGGGGCCAAATTCGGTGGCTCCTGGGTGGGAGGTCCGGGGAGGGAAGCCTGCCCCAAAGCGCCTGCCTGGGACCCTGCGGCAGGTCCGCGGCCCTACCAGATTTTTCCTTTTCTTATCCTAGCTCTGAGTCCATACTGGTTGGTTCTCTACCCGGTCACACAGCTTCAGCTTTCTCACCCGAAGAATGGAATTCAAAGCCTCTGCCCAACACCCCACCCCACCCCACCCCACCCCACCCTCCCGGAACCAACACCAGAAGTAGGATTTTCAAGTGGTTTCCTCTAGTGTCTTGTGACTGGCAGCTGATAAAGTGGATGGTACAGTGTTTCTATCCAGGAGACTGCAGTGCTGGGCTGGTCGGGGTGTCTGATGGTGGGGCAGCCTGTGACCCCAAGGATGGGGAACAGAGAACCTTCTGTGCTTCTGTGGGAAGCCTCTCAGGCCCCTTTCCCTCCAAGCCTGGACGGCCAGACAGACCGCCCCATCTGCCCACTCATGGGCCTTGAGGCGGTTGGCCGATTACTCAGCCTTCTGCTGTCTCATGTGAGCTGGGGCCAAGGCAGGCCTCCCTCCCCACTGGGCATGCTGTGGCCACACTGTGTTGTTCCGTGATGGGGAGAAGGCAAAGTCTGCAGGCTGTGTCCAGCCAGGGGTTGGACCGGAGTATCAGACTCACTGTTACTGCCTCTTCCTCTCTTCCTCCAACGACGTCCCTGATGAATAGACCCATTTATTAATTCAGTAAATTTGTATGGAGAACCCACTGTGTGCCAGTCGCTATTCTAGACATTGGTGGTGTGGCAGCGAACAAAACAACAAAAAAATCTTTACGAGCCGGGGAGGGGGATCCAAAATGTTGGGTGTGCACGGAATTTTTGATGGCAGTTTACAAAGGTGAATAAAGAAATGAATGAAGAAATATCAAGCCCCAGTCTCTCTGAGTACACAGGAGCCCATGGAGGGTTTTTGAGAACATCAGCTGAGAAGTGATGTAGGTGACTGATCTGTTCTGGAGAATTGCCATTAGCTGGCCATCTCCACCCAAGAATGAGTGATTAAAGTAGGTTATAGCCCTCCATGACCCCAGTGGTCTGTGTCATCATCTTGCCTTACCTAGCGATTATATTAGCTGCGTTAACTTCACAGTGCAGCTCGAGTGCTCCCTGGAATATTAGCAGCAGACTCTGAGCTGGGAGGAACCGCTGGGGCCAGCTGGCACTGCTGAGATTCACCCATCTTGACAGGAGGAGACATGACCCTAGATTCCTAAGGGGAAATGTGCATAAGCCGGTGTCATACAGTCCTTCTCTTCGGTTGGACAGGGTAGCCACCCAAGTTCAGGTTCCAGGAGGCCTGGCTTACCAGCTGAAGGATTTGAGTCCCGTGCCAGGGGTGTGATGTGATAAGTGAGCGCAGCCTTAGCCAGCATTCCTGGAAGTCTGGTGTCCAGATGGAAAGCAGTACTAATCCTGTAGCTACAGTTGCATGCATTTGAAGCATGCTGGAGAGCGTCTAGAGGAGCCCGGGGCTACGGCAGCGGATAGAGACTGTGTTCCATGAGGAAGCTGCCCGAGAAGGAGCATGGGAGGCTGTTTGTAGCTGTTGTAAATATTCGAAGGACTTGGATCTGATAGAGGGCTGACTTCCTTTACTTGCTCCTAAGGGCCGCAGGTGGACATTCGAGGGATCGTGGAGTGTAGGGAGCCATTCCTTCACAGGAGGGCTGTTGAGGCAGTAGGGGCTTAGGGGTCAGGCATGTGGGCTCTGGAGCTAAGCAGCCTGAGTCCCGGTCCTTGTCCTCACTAGCTCGACGTCCCTAGGAAGTTGCTGACCCTTCTTATACACTGGGTCCCTGTCTCTACAACGGAGGTTGTGATCGTGTTTAACTCACAGGGTTGAGATCATACTTGGACAGCCCTTAAAAGTGTCTAGCAGAGTAGTTCTCAGCATTTGGTAATGTCTGGAGACAGTTTGGTTGTCACAACCGGGAACTGGGGTTCCTACTGGCATCTAGTGGGTAGAGGTCAAAGATACTGCTCAACAGTCCATGGTGCACGGAGAGCGCCCCACAGCAGTGACTTATCTGGTCCCCAAAGCAATAGCAATGGGGTGGGGATCCTCCTGGTATCCCACATGGTAAGTGCACTGTACATTTTAGTGATTAATAAGGGGTGTAATACATGTTTAATCTCATCTTATTACTTGTGTGTCAGATGTTTACAAAACATCTGCTACCTTTTGAACTCTATAATAGAGTCTGAAAATATAAAGAATTCTCCCAGACCACAGAGGTCATAGTCTCATGGGCCAGATACAAAACATATATTAATATAACATAAAATTATATTATGTGATAAAGCATCTTGTGCAATCCATGTACTCTGATAGACTCTTGGTATAAATAAGCCTGCAGTTTTAAAGGTCATAAGATAGTGGGCAAGACATGAAAAGCAGTAATTATATAATATGAAATTATATTACCTGTTAAGTGCCAGAAGCAGGTTATAAACAATATTTTGTGGGAAGAAAAACATCAGTTGCTTAGAAATGTCGGTAAAGACTTCACAGAGGAAGAGCCCTTTGAGCTGATGCTGGAGTGAGGTTGTCTTTGTGCAGGGGAGGGGCTCAGGGTATCCTGCTGCAGAAGTGGGAAGAGGGGAGGGGAAAGGCAGCTCCTCTGGCCTGCTTGGGAATAGGGTAGGAGGTGCGCCTTCAGCATCTATGGCCCAAGGGTGAAGGGTCCTGATTGCCACTAAGGAGCTTTGGCTTTTTCATTTAAAGAATGGGGAGAAATTGAGGCAGGAGGGTGGTTTGATCCAAATTATTTCGTGGAAGCATACCATGTTGGCAGTTCCAAAGACGGGTTGAATGGGGAGAGACTTGTGACAAAGATGAATTAGGAAGCAGGTGAATTGGAATGGGATCTAGACTCATTGTGTCTCAAGAGGAGGAGATAGAGGACTGTATTCTAAAGTGTTTCCGAGGGGCACTTGGGTGGCTCGGTAGGTTAAGCATCTGCCTTCGGCTCAGGTCATGATCCCAAGGTCCTGGGATCGAGCCCCTTGTCAGGCTCCCTGCTCAGCAGAGAGCCTGCTTCTCTTCTGCTGTTCACCCTGCTTGTGCTCTCTCCCTCTCTCTCCCTCTATCAAATTAATAAATAAAATCATTAAAAAAAATAAAGGGTTTCAGAGGCTCTAGACCATGTGGCCTTCATGCTGTATCTGGGTTTTATTTTATTTTATTTATTTTATTTGTAATCGTTAATACCCAACATGGGGCTCGAACTCACAACCCTGAGATTGAATTTCATGCTCCTCCTACTGAGCCAGCCAGGCACCCCTCAGCTGGGTTTTGTAAAGCCTTACCTCCCCAGTGCCTCCCACAATGCCAAGCATTCAGTAGGAGCTCAGTGAGCACTGGTTGGAATGAGGAAATGGGGTAGAAACAGTTGTGTTTAGTAACGGTTTAGTAGGGGTGGTGTGAGGAGGGGCAGATGTTGGAAGACTGAGTTTATGATCCTGTGGGGACCGGGGTGGAGGGGTGGAGTGGGAGAAACATGTCTAGTTTGGGGTGTGTTAAGTTTGAAGAGTTAATGATCATCCAGGTAGGATGTGCTGCAGGCAACCAGAAATACTAGGATGGGGTCTGGGGAGGAACTGAAGGGTCTGAATCATCAGGGTAGGAGCCATGGGCAGACCTCTGAAAATGAATGAACTTGTCCTATAAAAACAGGCAGGAGGTTGATGAACACGGATGCAAAAATTCTCACCAAAATACTAGCCGATAGGATCCAACAGTACATTCAAAGGATTATTCACCACGAGCAAGTGGGATTTATCCCTGGGCTGCCAGGTTGGTTCAACATCTGCAAATCAATGTGATACAATACATTAATAAAAGAAAGAACAAGAACCATATGATCCTCTCAATAGATGCAGAAAAAGCATTTGACAAAGTACAGCATCCTTTCTTGATCAAAACTCTTCGGAGTATAGGGATAGAGGGTACATACCTCAATATCATAAAAGCCATCTATGAGAAACCCACAGTGAATATCATTCTCAATGGGGAAAAACGGAGAGCTTTCCCCCTAAGGTCAGGAACACGGCAGCGATGTCCACCATCACCACTGCTATTCAACATAGTATTAGAAGTCCTAGCCACTGCAATCAGACAACAAAAAGAAATAAAAGACAAAGAAGAAGTCAAACTTTCACTGTTTGCAGGTGATATGAATACTGTATGTGGAAAACCCAAAAGACTCCACCCCAAAACTGCTGGAACTCATACAGGAATTCAGTAAAGTGTCAGGATATAAAATCAATGCACAGAAAGTAGTGGCATTCCTATACACCATCAGCAAGACAGAAGAAAGAGAAATTAAGAAGGAGTTGATCCCATTTATAATTGCACCCAAAACCATAAGATACCTAGGAATAAATCTAACCAAAGAGGCAAAGAATCTGTACTCAGAAAACTATAAAATAAATCATGAAAGAAATTGAGGAAGACACAAAGAAATGGAAAAACGTTCCACGCTCATGGATTGGAAGAACAAATATCGTGAAGATGTCAGTGCTACCTAGAGCAATCTACACATTCAATGCAATCCCCATCAAAATACCATCCACTTTTTTCACAGAAATGGAACAAATCATCCTAAAATTTGTATGGAACCAGAAAAGACCCCGAATAGCCAGAGGAATGTTGAAAAAGAAAAGCAAAGCTGGCGGCATCACAATTCCGGACTTCCAGCTCTATTACAAAGCTGTCATCATCAAGACAGTATGGGACTGGCACAAAAACAGACACATCGATTAATGGAACAGAATAGAGAGCCCAGAAATGGACCCTCAACTCTATGGTCAACTCATCTTTGACAAAGCAGGAAAGAATGTCCAATGGAAAAAAGACAGTCTCTTCAACAAATCCGAATCAAAACCTCAATGAGATATCACCTCACACCAGTCAGAATGGCTAAAATTAACAAGTCAGGGAAAGACAGATGTTGGCGGGGATGCGGAGAAAGGGGAACCCTCCTACACTGTTGGTGGGAGTGCAAGCTGGTGCAGCCACTCTGGAAAACAGTATGAAGGTTCCTCAAAAAGTTGAAAATAGAGCTATCATATGTTCCAGCAATTGCCCTACTGGGTATTTACCCCAAAGATACAAATGTAGGGATCCAAAGGGGTATGTGCACCCCGATGTTTATAGCAGCAATGTCCACATTAGCCAAACTGTGGAAAGAGCCTAGATGTCCTTCGACAGATGAATGGATAAAGAAGGTGTGGTGTATATATATATATATATATATGTATGTATATATGCTGGAATATTATGCAGCCATCAAAAAGAATGAAATCTTGCCATTTGCAACGACGTGGATGGAACTGGAGGGTATTATGCTGAGTGAAATAAGTCAATCTGAAAAAGACATGTATCATATGACCTCACTGATATGAGGAATCCTTAATCTCAGGAAACAAACTGAGGGTTGCTGGAGTGGTGGGGGGTGGGAGGGATGGGGTGGCTGGGTGATGGACATTGGGGAGGGTATGTGCTATGGTGAGCGCTGTGAAGTGTGTAAGACTGTTGAATCACAGACCTGTACCTCTGAAACAAATAATATGTTATATGTTTAAAAAAAAAAAAGAAGAAGATAGCAGGAGGGGAAGAATGAAGGGGGGAAATCGGAGGGGGAGACAAACCATGAGAGACTATGGACTCTGAGAAACAAACTGAGGGTTCTAGCGGGGAGGGGCGTGGGAGGATGGGTCAGCCTGGTGATGGGTATTAAAGAGGGCATGTGTTCAATGGGGCACTGGGGGTTATATGCAAACAATGAATCATGGAACACTACCTCAAAAACTAATGACGTATGGTGATTAACATAACATAAAAAAAAAAACAAAACACACAAAACCGGGCAGGAGGGCAAAGTTTCAAGCACAGATGCCTGGAGAAGGCCAGCCTTTAAAGGGAGTGACAGAACAGTCACCAAGGTAGGAGGGAAACCGGGAGAGTCCTGACCCAGAAGCCAAGAAGGAGGCATCGGCGGATGGTATCAAAGACAGGAGGCCACTCATGGGTTCAGGAAGAGGAGCTATTTCTGTGTGAAAATCGGGGTGGGAGCCCGGGGTGGTGTCCAGTGAAGGCATGAGTGGATGTGGCACAGATGCAGAGGTCTGGCCAGTGGAGGTAAGGGTGGACGTGTGGCGGTGACTGGAGGACGTAGAGGCAGAGAGGGCCTTTGTTTTGTCTGAGGAGGAGGGAGATTGAAGTCTGTTTATTTGAGAAGACTGAAGCGGAGAGAGTGGGAAGAGACAGGGCGGAAGGGGATGCCTGATTGAACGGTACTGGGGAGGGGAGCCGGGCGTCGGTGTCCAGGTGGAGGGATTAGGAGGGAACGGGAGGGGTGTCTGAGTCTAGTCAGGGCGGGCAGGCAGCTCTAGATTTTTCCCTACAGAACCGAAGGGACGGTGACATCGATTATATGACTTACTCAAGGTCTCTGAACCAATAAGAACGGAGCCTCTGCTTCCGCCCGCATTGGTCTTCCCAGGCCCCTGCTCAGGGACACTCAGCCTTATCCCTCTGATGGGCCCCAGGGCTCTGAGGGACCTGGCATCATGCTGTGCCCTTGGGTGGATATGCGTTCTGTTCCTCTCGCTCTAGCAGGTAGCTGCTGGGTGCTTGCTGTGTGTGAGCCTGTGAGTCTTGTACAGCATGAGGCGTGGTGGTTGCTTACGGGGATGGGGGGGCATAATTCTTCCCCCCATGCCCCGCGTGTGGCCCTTCAGTGAGGTCTGGGGCAGTGTCACAGCCTCGGGTCAGCGAGGGACACTGTGCTATTTGGCAGAGCACCTGAGAGCACGCGGACTCCCTACCCCGGGATCAGCGTGGCCTAGTGTGTTGGGTGAGCTGGTCTCCCTGGCGGTTGGTGGCAGGCCGGCGCTGCTGCGGGTGAGACATGAGTGGAGCGGAGCTCTGCTCTCCTGCCTGGGTACTCCCCTGTGACTTTGCCCATGGCCTTTTGCACCCGGGGGCCTGGTCAATAATGTGGGGCAGCCAGCAGCTGGGGGAAGGCTGGGGGTCGCCCCAAGTCTCGGGCTCCCCGAATGTCCGCGGCTGCTGAGCTCTGGCCTTGGCTTGGCCCAACAAGGGGAGAGGCTGGGCTGGTGAAACCCCTGATTGGGGGTCTTGGAGCAAGCTCTAAGCCTAGGCGGTCTGCTTCGCACACACACCAGCACCGCTTGGGAACAAAGATATACCCGGGCAGGCTTTCTGGGGAATAGGTCAAAGAGCGCTAGTTGACTTGTTGCTCGGGATCTGGCTGAGTCAGCTCTGTTCACTCCCACTGTCAAAGGTGTCCTCCACCCAGGTGGGGCCTGGGGGGGCGGCCGAGTCTGTGTCTTTCAGTTACTGTGGAGCTCCCTCTATGTGGTGTTGTCCATCCTGGCTTCCTGGAAGGGAGGTGGGGTGTTTTTGTTTTGTTTTGTTTTTCACTTACGAAAGCCTGGACCCCTGCCTTTAACCAATTAAATAAGAATCTTGGAGAATGGGACCTAGGCCTCTGTATGTTTTTAAACTCCTCAGGGGCTGGCCTTGTGCCAGTCGGGTCACCAGTGTTGTGACCTCCCAATACACAGGGAGCTGATGCGAAATGGAGTGAATCCTGGTCATGAAGACTGACAGAGTGGAGGGGAAGAGAGGGTGTGGTTCATAAAGTCAGGAGATGTTAGGGCTGGAAGGGTCCTGGTGTGGAGCTTTGCAGCACAGAGTGTGGTCCCTGCCGAGTGGCGGGGCACCACCTGGGAGTTGGGTAGAATTCGTACCCAGCCTCGCCCACTGAGTCAGAAGGCACACATCAAGGTTTGAGCAGCCTGCTTTGGCCATCATGCGGACATCCTACCCTCCTCAACCTCCTCAGTGGTTCTTAACCCTGATGGCGTGTTAGAATCACCTGAGGTATTTGAGCAAATTCCGGTGCTGGGCCAGACACATCAAGTCAGAATTCCTAGGTGTGGGACCTAGACGCTCTAATTATTTCTTATTTTAAAAATTTTTTAGCACCCCAGGCGATTCTCCTTTTCAGTCAAGGTCAAAAACATCCACCTGAACCAGTGTTTCTCAGACTTGAATGTGCATATGATTCATCAGGTGATCTTATTCAAATGCAGATCCTGATTTTGTCAGTATAGAGGGACCTGAGATCATGCATCTCTTTTTTTTTTTTTAAGATTTATTTATCCATTTGAGAAAGAGAGAGCACGAGCCGGGGGGGGGGGCGGCTCTAGAGGATAGAGGGAGAGACTCTCCAAGCAGACTCCCCACTGAGTGCAGAGTCCGACGCGGGGCTCCATCTCATGACCCTGAAGTCATGACCTGAGCAGAAGTCAAGAGTCTGACGCTCAACCGACTGAGCCACCCACGAGCCCCGAGATTATGCATTTCTAATAAGGTCCCTAGTGATGCCCATGGTGCTGATCTGATAAATATATTTTGAGCTGCAAGCATCTATTGGGCTAACTTCCCAGTTTTACAACCTGGTAAGGGATGAATTGGCAGTGGCTGTAGGTAGGTATGGAAGAAGACATACCACTTTCGGAGGAGTGACCAGGGAAGTTACTAAAACCGTGGCTTTCGTTGGTGTCTTCTAACTACAAATCCAGAACTTTTCTTTACTGGATAGGGTCATCCTCCATCCCTACTGGGGTTTGGGGATGGGTGCTCCTGACTCTCCTGAGGATGTCTGGCTTGGTCCCTACCCCTCATCCCACCCCCTCCCAAGACTCTCATTCTTTGGTGTTTATGGACTCAGAGTGGAGCCTGGGGGCAGAACATTGACTCCGTCATAGGACAAAGTTCAGGATAATTGAGTTATGATTTCTAACAAAAACCAGCTCTCATCCTGATGCTGTCTCCTGCCCTGAAGAAATAATGTGAGGTTTTCCAGGTCTCCCTGAGAGAGCGCAAACACTAGAGCTTCCCTCCCTTTCCAGGAGAATCATAAGAATCATAAGATCATAAAAATCACCTGTTTGTGAAAATGCCTGTCCCAGGTTCCGCCCCGTCTGATTTAGCGATCCCTGGGAGGAGCCCTCGAATCTGTGTTTTCAGGAAGCAGCCCAGGGTAACTCTTCTTATTCAGGTGACTGAGGAACAGTGCGTGGATGACAAAAATGGTGCCTGGCGTCCCACACCTCTTGGTGTTGTGTGCAAGCTGCCTAAATTCCTTCCCCCGTGACTGCAGCGTGGCCCTGGCTGAGTTTGTATGTGCGGACCTCTGCTTATGTGCATTTAGAAGCTGACCCCTTCCAGAGCCCTGTCCTTGCCATGCCAGCTTCGCCCTTACCCGAGAGGGTCTCCCATCTCCTCTGACCAACTGGACCCTCCCTCCTCCCTGCGCTCCCATTCAAACACTTGCCTTCGTGGAGCTTCCCCCAGTGCTGGGATGATGAGGGCTTGGACACTGTTTGCATTTGGCCAGAGTCTAGAAGGACTGGAGGACCATCCCACAGCCCACCCTCCCCCCAGTGCCTGGCCTGAGTGGATGCGTTTGGCTGGAGTAGTGGGAGACTGAGAATGGAGAGGTGGGTGGGAGCCAGAACTAAGGGACTGCTTTGGATGGCAGAGAATAGATAAACCTCAGCTGCACAAACTACAAATCACACCCTGTACTGTTCACTTCCATGTAAAAGGTGGGTTGAGGTTCCCATCTGCCTCCTGGAGCTGGCCCTTCCCGGGTCAGACTGAGGAAGGGGACAGAGAAACCGCACCAGGGAAGCTGGCTGGAGTAGGCCAGTCTGGTGTGGGACCTCATGTTTGAGGAGTGGGCCTTGGGGTCCCTTGCCCTCCCCCACCCCAGACCCCTGATGCTGTCTTTGAGGGATTAGGAGGATGTCCGCTCTCTGCATGGCCACCCTGGAAGCAGCTCTGTGCCTTCTGGAGCAGGGAAGGCAGGCTGTGGGTGTGTCCTGCTCTAGTCTCTAGGTAGAAGGTTTCCAGAACTGACCACACACCTGTGACTCCTAACCTCCTAGGTGGCCCGAGGCAGCCGGGATGACAGCTCTCCCCAGGAACCCTGCTACCCGCTGAGAAACATGATCAGCAAGTCCCGTGAGTGTTGTCCCAGGGCTGCCCCACCCTGAAGGATGGGCCCCCAGAGGCAGCCTTCAGCATCATCCTGCGACCCCCTGGGGGTTCTGGAGGCACATGCAGATAGCCAAGGGGCCCTCTCTCCATCTTGAAGGACAGTAGAAACACAGGCCCAACCCCGGTGCTAGAAAACTCTGGCCAGGCGAGAGCCAGGGGCCGGGTCTGCTTGAGTTGGAGGTTGCAGGGGCCCGAAACAGGGTCGGTGCACTGGGGCTGTCCCTGCCTGTCTCTGTCTAGCTCCTCTGTGCATGTGCCCTGCAGGCTGGAAGCTCCTGGCCATGTTGGCTCTGGTCCTGGTCGTCATGGTGTGGTATTCCATCTCCCGAGAAGACAGGTACATTGAGCTGTGAGTCCAGCTTCCTTGTCCTTCCATCAGTTCTTCTCAGGAATGGGCTCAGGGATGGAGGGTCATGGGGTGATGGACCTAGTGGGGCCAGGAGGGTTCAGAGGACCAGGGTATGACCCCTCCCTTCAGCTGTTAGCATGAAATCCTTCCGGGAGGGTTAGGTAGTGGGTTTGGGGTAGGGTCTGTGATGTCTCCCCAGGGTCCTCACCCAGGGAGCTCAGGAGAAAGGAGGGCCGGATCTGCAATGAGGTGGTCTCAGAGCAAACGGGTTGAGGTGATTCTACCCTGCACATCACTCTCTGGGACCTTGGGACCCATGTCATGGGAGAAGGTTGAGGCTGCCTGGGATGCTGGCCCCTGGGCCCCGAGAGGTCTGACTGGAGCTCCTGCCTCCTCTCCTTTTCTGTCTCCAGTTTTTATTTTCCCATCCCAGAGAAGAAGGAGCCGTGCTTCCAAGGTGAGGCAGAGAGGAAGGCCTCTAAGCTGTTTGGCAAGTAAGTACTTGAGGCTGAGGTGGGGCAGGGCACGGGGTGAGGTGGATGGGGAGTTTCACAGGATGGGGACCTCAGTGCTGGCTTAGATGGAGGGAAACTTATTAGTGGACATGGGTTAGGTGAGCCCGTGAGGGGAGGAGAGGCCCTTGGACATATATATGTATGTGTAATATAATACAATATGTAATATTATATTATTATATATAAGATCATATAATATATAAATATAATTTATATATTGAGTGGGAGGTTGCAAGGGCCCAAAGTATTGTATTATTAAATATTATTTCGTATAAGTAATATATTTATTATATATAATGTTATTCTATATTAGATATAATATACATAATATGTATTTTGTTATTTATTTTATTATATGTTATAAATATGTATTATTATATATTTAAAATATATAGCACATATCTTATATAAATATATAATATATATTATATGTAAATACATAATATATATGATATATTACTATATTATTAAATATTATATAATTACATTATATATTATATATGATATATATACTGTTAGTCAGGGGCCTGACCCGACTCTGATTCTGGCTTCTTCAAGATTAATCCCTTTCTTTTTTTTTTTTAATTTTTTTATTTTACTTTACTTTTTTTTTATCAATTCTATCTTACTATGTTATGTTAGTCACCAGACGGTACATCATTAGTTTTTGGTTTATTTATTTATTTATTTATTTTTTAAGATTTTATTTATTCATTTGAGACACAGAGTTAGAGAGAGAGAGAGCATGAGCAGGGGGAGAGGCAGAGGCAGAGGGAGAAGCAGGCTCCCCGCTGAGGAGCCCGATGCAGGGCTCGATCCCAGGACCCTGGGATCATGACCTGAGCTAAAGGCAGACGCTTAATCATCTGAGCCACCCAGGCGCTCCACATCATGAGTTTTTGATGTAGTGTTCCATGATTCATTGTTTGCGTATAACACCCAGTGCTTCATTCAGTACGTGCCCTCCTTAATACCCATCACCAGGCTGACCCATCCCCCCACCCCCCTCCCCTCTAGAACCCTCAGTTTGTTTCTCAGAGTCCATAGTCTCTCATGGTTCATCTCCCCCTCTGATTTCCTCCCTTTCATTTTTCCCCTCCTACTATCTTCTTTTTTTTTTTAATTAACATATAATGTATTTGTTTCAGAGGTACAGGTCTGTGATTCATCAGTCTTACACAATTCACAGCGCTCACCACAGCACATACCCTCCCCAGTGTCTATCACCCAGCCACCCCATCCCTCCCACCCCCCACCACGCCAGCAACCCTCAGTTTGTTTCCTCAAATTAAGAGTCTCTTATGGTTTGTCTCCCTCTCTGGTTTCATCTTTTTTTTTTTTTAACGATTTTATTTATTTATTTGACAGAGAGACGCAGCGAGAGAGGGAACACAAGCAGGGGGAGTGGGAGAGGGAGAAGCAGGCTCCCCACTGAGCAGGGAGCCCGACGCGGGGCTTGATCCCAGGACCCTGGGATCATGACCTGAGCCCAAGGCAGCCGCTTAACGACTGAGCCACCCAGGCGCCCTGTCTCTAGTTTCATCTTGTTTCATTTTTTCCTCCCTTCCCCTATGATCCTCTGTCTTGTTTCTTAAATTCCTCCTGTCAGGGAGATCATATGATACTTGTCTTTCTCTGAAGATGAATCCCTTTCTCATCCCCACCCTGCTCTCACCTCTGTGCAGCTACTCCCGAGATCAGCCCATCTTCCTGCAGCTGAAGGATTATTTCTGGGTCAAGACGCCCTCTGCCTATGAGCTGCCCTACGGGACCAAAGGGAGTGGTAAGAGCGGCCAGGTGAAGGGGGGTGGTGGGCTCCCCTCGGCCACACTGCTTCTTGTTCTTTGCGGCCCGCGGTCCCAGTACCCACGTTCTGAGCCAGGCTCCGATGTGGGGGTCAGGGGAGGAGCGGGGGCAGTGGAGGCTCTGAGGAGCAGCGGAGGGAAAGTTGGCAGCCTTTGGAAAGCTAGCTGTTGTCATGGGCCCCTCCCAATCTGCGTCTTTTTGTAGAAGACCTGCTTCTCCGGGTTCTAGCCATCACCAGCTACTCCATTCCAGAGAGCATCCAGAGGTGAGGAGACAGTCCTGCCCTGAGGCTGAGCGCCCTCTCCCTCCTGCCCCTACGCGACAGTCATGGGCCAGCAACTCCCAGTGAGCCTTCCTATCTCTGCTCCCCTGCGGCCAATTTGACCCTTCTTCCCAGCCTGCCTGTCTCCCGGGGAGGCAGGGGCGCCAGTGTCCACGGCAACTGAGCCTGGGCATCCAGGTGCCGTCTGTAGCAGGCAGGGTATTGCCGTGGCAACAGGCGGGCTTGGGCACCAGGAGAGGGGGCTTTGAAACGGGCTTTCTTATTGGTCCCCACCGGGAGCCCTCCCTCCTCCCCTCCTCCGTCTTCCCTGCTCTGCTCAGTCCCCTCTCGCCTTAAAGCCCAGGGCTGTGGAGTCTGCAGGACCGTAAGCAGGACTCCTTGGAGATGCCTGGGCCCTGGGGGATCGGGGGCTGAGGCGGCCTGGGAGGGAATCCGGGGCCAGGCCCGAGGGCAGACCCAGAGCAGGAGTTAAGTGGGGCAGGAGCAGGGATCACCCCTGGGGCTGATCCCCCTCTGCCCACGGCAGCCTCAAGTGTCGCCGCTGCGTGGTGGTGGGGAACGGGCACCGGCTGCGCAACAGCTCACTGGGAGACGCCATCAACAAGTACGACGTGGTCATCAGGTCTGTAGGACCGGCCATCATCCCTTCTGTTTGGGAGTGACTGTCGACTGGCCCGTGGGGCTCTGGGTGACGGACATCCTCCTACCCGCCTTTCAGATTGAACAACGCGCCAGTGGCCGGCTATGAGGGGGACGTGGGCTCCAAGACCACCATGCGTCTCTTCTACCCCGAGTCAGCCCACTTCAACCCCAAAGTGGAGAACAACCCAGACACACTCCTCGTCCTGGTAGCTTTCAAGGCAATGGACTTCCACTGGATTGAGACCATCCTGAGTGATAAGAAGAGGGTGGGTGGGGACATGGGGAGGGGAGGGGTCCGGCCTCAGGGATGGGACCCTGCCTGTCTCAGGACCTCACGCTCCACAACGTCTGCCCTGTGGTCCTAAAGAGCCCACAAGGGGAAGGCGTGAACTCCGTGTTCTGTGGGGCTTCTGAGAAGCCGCCGCCGAAGCAACCAGGGCCGACAGCCTGTGGGAGTCGGGTGGCGCCCCAGGCTTGAGGCTGCCTGGGCCAGGGAAACTGCCAGAATATGTGTTTGCCGGTGAGGAACGTGGGAGCAGAGGAGCTGGTCAGTAGCATTTCCAGACGGGGGCTGGGTTAGAACAGGAGATCTGTCCTTCCGGGTGGTGTCCACTGCGTCTTTCTCTCATCCAGTCAGTTGCTGAACGATCCCGTCTAGCATTTTCGCCAAGTGTTTACACAGCCCCACACTTAAGCCCCTTCCACCTGCTTGAATATCTTTGGAAGTGGGCCGTAGTCGGACCCCATGCTCTACACAGCATGTCACCTGTCCACCCCCCTGCACCCCGGGCAGGGCCCTCCCGCCTCTCTCTCCCCACTCCTCTCTGGTCGCCCTTCCCTTCTTGGGTGCGGGCCTAGCTCCACCTCCCCCGCCACCCTGCATTCCTGGGGGCCTCCGCCATCACGTGGACCCCATCTGCTGGCTCAGGACCACCAGGCTGGACTTGAGAAACAGGTCTTCGCACACCCTCATCTCTCCCTTCCAATCCTGTGCCCTGCAGGTGCGAAAGGGCTTCTGGAAGCAGCCTCCCCTCATCTGGGACGTCAACCCCAGGCAGATTCGGATTCTCAACCCTTTCTTCATGGAGATTGCAGCTGACAAACTGCTGAGCCTGCCGATGCAACAGCCTCGCAAGATTAAGCAGGTGCAGGTGATGGTGGGCTGCGGGCAGGGGAGTTCCTAGTTTCTGGGGTGGGACGTTTCTAGAGGCTTGGGAGGCCCTGGAGGACCCCAGGAGAGGGGAAAGTAACAACTGAGATGGCAGTTTGCATTTGAACAGCACCTGGGACAGCTTCCTGACCACACCTTGCTGCACACCCTGGTATTCAGTCTGGTTTAGTTGGCTGCGGGAGGGGAGAGTGCGTAATTTTGAGAACTGTGGGGGCATCTGAGAAGCAGGAAGTTGGGGGAGGGTTTTTATAGGGCTTGGGGCTGGAGTTAGAGGCTCTGGCAGGTGCGGTCAGAATTTATGAACCAGGGAGTTGCTGGAACAGTCTGTGGCCTGGCTTTTGAATAACTGGGGTTTCTGCAGTTGCCTAATAGGTCACTTTATATGTGATCTTATCTTGGAACAGATTAGAGTGAGTTAAAAGGAGCTCGAGCTTCAGTTTCTCTTGTGTGTCCTGCTTTGGTGTGATGTGTCAGTTTTGGGAGTCATGGTACAGTTTTGCAAGCTATGGTTTTTGTTTCAGCTGGTGGGCTTTAGCCACCAGCTCGTACCTTTCCAAGGTCTTCCACACGTGCCTTTTGAGCCCCCAGAGAGGCTGTGTGGGATAGTTGTCAGAGGTAACTAGTAAACATAGCCAGGACCCGGCTGTCCTGCTTACGCTGTAGCCTTGGGCAGATCGGCCACTTGGAGCCATGTTTTTTCTTATCTGTATGGTAGGGATGGTATTAGTACTGACCTTTTAAGGCCCTTGTAGAATTTAAAAACATAATTATGTAACATGCCTATCGCAGAGATTGGTACACAGTGGATGCTCACTGTATTTGCCAAATTTTGCATCAAGAATCTTATTCTTCACTGAATATCTACTATGATTCAGCGTCATATGTTGAATGTGTCCTTTGTGGCTGCTCAGTCCCAGGCCCCACATTTGCATGCTTGGGGAGTAAGACATGCACCTTGCCCTAAGGACACTCAGTCTAGCAGAATAAACATACAGGTTGCAACATGGAGTGGCAGAATGCCCCAGTAGAGAGTTGTTCCAAATGCTGTAGGAGCTGGGAGGAGGGGCAGACCTCTGTGTGGGGCTGGCTGGGAGGCCCCCCACCCACCCAGAGGAAGTGGTCTTGGAGTTGGGCCTTTGAGGGGTCATGGGCCCCATCAGGCAGAGACTTGGGGAAAAGGTATTTCCTTTTGGCAAGACCAACCAGCTCCTCTAGCATTGAGTTCTAGCACAAGTGAAGTTGAGGGGAGCAGAAAGGAGGCATTTTATGCCCCTGATGGGGTGTGTGGCCGAGGGGGAAGGACCAGAACCCAGCTTCTGGCCGTGGGAGGGGAAAAGGAAGGGATGCCCCTGATGTAGCGGTTTCCCATTGCTGCCTGCCTAACAAATCACCACAGTTGAGTGGCTTAAAGCAATACCTATGGATGGACTCATAGTTCTGGCAGTCAGAAGTCCAGCAGGGCATGGCTGAGTTCTTATCTGGAGGCTGGAGTGGGGTTGGGGCAGGGGGACACGCTTCCAGGGTCCTTCTTGTCAGAGAGATTCAGTTCTTTGTGGTTCCAGGACTGAGGTCCCGTTTCCTTTGCTGGCTTTTAGCTTTGATACCCTCAGCTCTTGGAGATGCTGTGGGTTTCTTGCGATACAGCCCCCTCCACCTTCCAGCCAGCAACCGCATGATAAATCCTTCTTGGGCTTCCCACCCCTGACTTCCTCCATGACCGACCTCTAGACCCAGTTGCAAAAGCTCAGATAATTAGGTCAAGCCCACCAGGATGATCTCTCTGTCTTATGGCCAATGGCACCTGTTGGGCAACAGACTGTAATGTACTAGGTCTCAGATTTGTAGGTTCCACGTGCACTCAAGGGTCATTCTTAGGGATCTCCCGCTACACCATTTATTTTACAGGTGAAGTTGAGAGATTTATCACAATTCTTGGTTTCCAGTTTACACAGCTGGCTGGGTGGTAACGTGCTTAACTAGTATAGGGAATACAGGGGGAGAGGGGAGTCTGGCAGGTTTCAGGAGCCCGTGACCAGGCAGAGCTGTCTAGCAGGCCATGGAAATGTGGTTCGGCAAAGGTGTGGACTGGATAAGATAACTTAGTGGTGGTCAAAGAAACAGGAGGGAAACAGAAGGCCCCGGCAGGAAGGGACAGATGAAATGACAGAAGAGCTCAGAAGGGACACTGGGAAAAACCTGGGCCGACGAGGTCCAGGGAGCGGCTCCTAAATGGGAGTGGGCAGACCGAAGCAGTCAGGAAGGCAGGTTGTTGAAGCTGAGGAAGGCAAGGTCTGTGAGATTAGAGTTATCGGGTGGCTGAATTAGGAATGAAGAAAGTATGTCTCCCCCTGCCCCCATAGCAGCCCATATGGTGGGTGGGAACAGTATTGCTATCCCCACTTTACGGAAGGGGAGAGCCCACCCTCATAAAGAGGCACACAGCCCACGAGTGAGAGAGCCCCCAGGTTTTCTGAAAGAGGGGAAGTTTTTCAAAGCAGAGAGCAGAACCTTTACATTCCTTGAGCAAAGAGTCGTAGGCCTGTTTCCCTATCTGTCAAACGGGGCCCATGATAGTGTCTACCTGAAAGTGTTTTTGTGAAGATCGGATGCACTCCCGTATTATACGGGGTAAAATACTTAACATAGGGTCTGGCACACAGTGCTCAAAAGGTAATAGATGGTGATGATGATTACCATTGTCATTATTGTCATCCTGATTGCCGTCATCATGCCTCAAGGCCCAAACCCTCCCTGAGCTGTGTTGGGCTATCCTACCCAGTCTGGTAGCCCTGAGCTACCTGTGGCTATTTAAATTTAAGTCAATTAAGTTAATTAAGTATAAAATTAAATAAAGTGAAAGATTTAGTTCCAGCCCCACTCCCATGCCCCGTAGCTGCATGTGGCTCATGACTGCGGTGTAGACGGCCCAGATGAAGAACATTTCCGTGGAAAAGAAAGTCTGTTGCACGGGTGCCTGGGTGGCTCAGTCACTGGGTGTCTGCCTTCGGCTCAGGTCCTGGTCCCAGGGTCCTGGGATTGAGCCCCGCATCGGGCTCCCTGCTCCGCGGGAAGTCGGCTTCTCCCTCTCCCACTCCCCCTGCTTGTGTTCCCTCACTCGCTGTTTCTCTCGCTGTCAAATTCATAAATAAAATCTTAAAAAAAAAAAAAAAGTCTGTTGCAAATTGCTGGCCTAATACCTTCCCCACCCCTTGTCCCCTCAGAAGCCCACCACCGGCCTGTTGGCCATCACACTGGCCCTCCACCTCTGCGACCTGGTGCACATCGCCGGCTTTGGCTACCCAGATGCCCATAACAGGAAGCAGACCATTCACTACTACGAACAGATCACACTCAAGTCCATGGCGGTAAGTGGGCCCTGCTCCTGAGCTGGCTGGGGCGGAGCTGGGGACACTGGGTAAGTGAGAGTGGTACCAGGGACCCAGAGGCAGCTTGTGGTGAGGTCACTCGGAGGGTGGAATCCAGACCCCTGGGCTCCCAGCCTGAGTCCGCTGTCCCTCTGGCCACACAGGTCCTGTCTTCCTTCTGGGAGCCAGCCCAGGGAAGGGAGCCCCCAGAAGGGCGGGGCTGTGGGGAGCACCAGAGAGACCTTCTTGGGCCGGGGAGGTCCCTGGGAGTCCCTCAGTTTGCTTCCTTGGCTGTCTCCACAGGGGTCAGGCCACAATGTCTCCCAGGAGGCCCTGGCCATCAAGCGGATGCTGGAGATGGGAGCAGTCAAGAACCTCACATTCTTCTGACTCGGGCAGGAGCTGTACCCGTCAGTCCGCCCGCTCTGCCACCCGAGCGGCCCCATCCATGGCTGTGGGGGTGCCTGGTGCCAGCATGACCCGCTTGGACTCTCCCTCCTCTGTGTGCAGAGGGGTCCTGGTACTGGCCGGGCCTGAGACGGGGCCCTGCCTCTGGCAGCTCTCGTGGCGGCCGTATTTGGTCAGGGTGGAGGCCCTGGGGTGGTAGGAGGCCGCCTGAGGCACAGGGTTTGTGCCGTGGCACCCCCTCTCCACCAGCGCCAGGAGCTTATTTAATGGGCTATTTAATTAAAGGGTAGGAATGTGCCGCGGGCTGGTCCCATGGCATCGGAGAAGGGGGCAAAATACAGTGTTCTGCCCACTTTCGATAAAAACACGGAAGTGCTGCGTCCACTAGAGCCTAGACCCAGAGCAGGCCTCCCAGGAGGGCAGGGGCGTCTGGAGCGGGTGGGTGCCCTCCAGAGAGGGGCTGCTACCTCCCAGCGGGCTTGGGAAGAGCAGTGGGCTGGGGGTTCCACGGAGAATGGGACCTCATCTAGAAAAGAGGTTTGAAACCTAACATTAAACTATTTTTCCTAAAATGGAAGCCGTTGTGATACCCTGTGTCCTTCAGGTTGGGGAGGACATGGAGGGGGCAAGTGGGTCACAGCAGTGCCCCCCCCCGGGCCCCCAGCACTAGACAGGCTGGTTAAAGACCAGCAGTGTCTCTGGGACCCTGTGGGACCCAGAGGAGGCCATGGTCATTCAGGAAATAATTACTGGGTACAGTGCTTGGTGCCCAGTCATTCATTGTCATCCTGGTGACGTCATGGTCATCCAGGCGAGCAGGTGGTGCCCAGAGCAGGCTGCTGCTGGACACTCAGCCTGGCAGTCTACCTCCTGGTTTACTTCCCAGAGGTAGGGAGAGGCAGGAGGATGCCAGATGGGAGTGGCAGAACCCTCTCCTCCTCTCCCTGCTCCCTCTCTTTTCCCTCTCAAGCCTTTCTTTTCTAAAACCTCATGCTGGGAGGTGTGCGTTTGAGGACAGGGGTGGAGTAAGACAAAGGAAGCCAAGTTTCCTTTCTCAGATTAAGTGGGAATCATAAAATGGAATTTACACAAGGTCCTGCCCAGTGGCCCAGGCTGCCAGGATTGGGATGGGCAGGGTTTGGGCAACGTCTGAGGGATTTGGCAAGGCCTATCCAGCCCGTTGCCGGGCCAGGGGACAAAATGCTGTTTTCCCTGGGTTTCTAGAATTATGAGAGCCCTGCCATTTGCCTGTATCTCCCTGCTTTGTTCTCCATCTTCCCAGGCCTGCTTAGCTGCCAGCCGGGCATCTTGCCACCCCCACAGCTGTTCCTTTACATCTGGAGCCAGGAGGGAGAGCTGGAGCTCCCCCACAGGAATGGGACTCACAGCTGCGTTCCTGGCTTTCTCGGAAAGAGTTGCAGCCTTGAGGTTTTGAGACCGCGAGACTGGGACAGGACAGATAAAGAGGGGCAGAGATCTGGGAGAAGCAGAGGAAGATGACACACTTCTGGGCCGAGCGTGGGAGTAGCCTTGAGAACACCCAGCCTCGTGCCACAGAACTGTCCTGAGGAGTATCGCTGGGAATAGAATTGCCTGCTCTCTCAGAAGCCTGGTGGCATTACTTTGCCAACTGCTCTCCCCCCAAGGGAGAGGGGGATTCCGAAAGCAAATAGGGCCCCAGCCTCTGCAGCTCCTCGCCCTCTCCCCTCTACACGGGCAAGCGTTGTCTCCAGGCCTTAACCTGGGTGGTGGCAGGGTGGGGTGGGGGGCGACTTGTTGACTCCAACAGGGGTGTGAACGTGTGCGCCGGGCTCTTAGCTCTGCTTACCCCTAAGGCTTCCCCAGCAGCTTCTTGTGAGGGTGTGCAAGGGAGTGTCCATTTTCCCATCCAGGGCCACTGAAAGTGGCTGTCAGCACATATGATCCAGCTGTCCTGGACTGGGGCCACTGTCTCTTACTGAACACGCCTAAACTTGAGCCAGAATCTAGCACACAGGGTTGGGTCAGATTCCCCCCTCCACGCCACCCCCCTAAACTCCACACACACGCATAGAGACACGGGAGCATTTTACATTCTTGTTGGGTTATGCCTCCGATGCTATGTGCAGAGAGTCCTTCAGAAGTACATCCTGATAAGAGTGTGTGGGGGGAGGGGGCATATATATCTAAACTGGCCATTGTTCCCTTGGTGGTCTCAGCTCTCTCCAGGGTGCCCCAGCCCCAGTGCAGATTGCAGATTGAGTCAGTACTGGCCCAACGTCAGAGCGGGGAGTAGAGCTTTGATTTGGAGTCTTTGGATGGGGTTCTTTGGTGTTCTGAGAAAGGGACTGTCATTCTTCAGTTAGCTCAACCAGTGGGAATGAACTGCCTCCCAGTCGGCCTGGTACTGATTAAACAAACATGCCCTGAAAACGAGGCGGGAGGGGAAGTAGGGAACACTATGGGAAAGCACTTGAGTCCAAGTCTACACATCTGGGATCCACACCGGGCTCTGCCGCGTCATTCTGTACGACCGTGGGCCAGTCATTTCTCCATGTCTACACTCCGATTCCCACATTCGTTGAGACGAGAGGGTGGTCCAGCCAATGAGGACCACTTACACCAGAACTATCTGGGGCTGATTTAAGAACGCATTCCTGGGTCTTATCCAGGCCGCTGGGGAGGAGGCTCAGGAATCTGGAATTTTAACAAGCACCCAGAACCGCCGCTCCAGCAGTCTAGATTCCAGGAGGAGCTCACGGCCTCTTTCAACTCCACGGTCTGCGCGCGCACAGCCCAACCTGATCCCTGGCGTCCCTGAGGGGTGTTAATTAGGCGCACGCGCGCTCCTCTCCCGCGGGCGGTGGGCCACGCAGCAGCCAGGGCTCTCAGTTTGCCGCGCCCCCAGCGGCGGCGGCGGAGGCCGGGGTGCGCATGCGTCGCGGGCGCGGGGCCGGCGCTGGCCGCTGTGGGAAGCGGGTGGGGACGGACGACGACCTCCCGCAGTCTGCCCGGAGTCCTCTGGGGCGCTCACCCCAGCGCCGCGCCTCGTCTGAGGCCGGCGCCTCCCTGGCAACCGGCTCAGGGCCTGGCGATGGCTGTAGAGGGGAGTCCAGGGCGGGCTGGGGCGGTGGTGGGGTGGGTCCCCGCCCTTCTACCCGGGTTTGCTCAGCCCTGTTTGCTCAGCCCCTGTAGACCGGAACTCCTCTGCCTCCCGCTGGGCTCCTTCACGTGACCTCCGTTGACTTCACCGCAGAGGCCGGGTTGAAACAGACTTGGACTGCGAGGGAGCAGAAGAGAGCTCCATCCGGTGTGAACAGTGGGGGAAACTGAGGCCCGGAGAAGTGAAGGGATTTCCCCCCCCGCCCCCAGCTCGACCACCTAGCTGGGCAAGACAAGAGTTTAAGCCTTTTACCTAGCTCAGGAACACATTTAAATAAATGATATTCTATATTCACAACACATCGTGTTGCCTTAATTTTGGACACTTCGGGTTTTTATTTACACTTTCTGAGGACATAAGTACATCCAGTTGCTTTACTCCGGAGGCTGTCTAGCTTATGAAAAAATTTGAGCTTGGTTGGAAACAGTTCTGTCTTTGAGGCGGCAAGGCGTAGTACACACAAAATACGGACGATTGGATCGTGGGTTTTCCCTGCTCTGTCATGTAATTACCCAAGTACACCTCTGCACCTCCATCTGTATCACGCATGCCCATCTCACAGTGAGGTTTTAAGGATCTAATGGGAATACGGTTGTGAAAAGATGGTGTAGACTGTAAAGTATGATATAAATATTAGATTGGAAAGCTGCCTCACATGATGGGAAGTCCTGGGAAGCGTACGAAACAGGTGAGGTACACATCTGGAGGGCCAAATATTTGCCCAGGTACTAAGATGGCTGGTTACAGAAAAGCCTTTGTCGTCAAATCACCCACAAGCTAAATACGACATTGGCAAAATGACTCAAATGCAGGCTTCGCATAATCAAACAATGCACAGTGATTTCAAACTGCTCTCTGGCAGTGGTTTTCAAGTTGAAGTCAGATGCCTTTAGGGGTTTTTGGAGAAAGTGGTTTCTTGGGCAACGTGATCCATCCTGATGGCATGCAGGAGGAGGTTCCTAAACCGAGGTTGACAAGGACGAGATCTCAGAGTTGGGATGCTCTTCTCTAGACCCTCCGACCTTTTCGATGCCTTAATCATAGCTTCAGAAAACTGTTAGTTTTGAGCATTCCCATGGTTCTGCACCCGGATGCGGTTCCAGGAAAACTTTCCAACTTAAAAGTTTAGGGAGGGATGTGTGGTGAGTGTCTGTAGTGTTAGCCTGTTTTCCTGTCCAGTTCTTTCGCAGTGAGTTTACGGCTCATGAGACACTTGGGGGATCCTGTGCCCGAGAAATGAACCTTGAAGCTCATTATTAGGTGTCAGATTTGTTGGGGCGGGGGGGGGGGGGGCGGCGGCAAATGTATCGGAAGGCTCCACTTCATGGAAAGTGATTACAGAGAGCTGGGAGCAGGTGGGAGAGACCACAGTCCTGTCTAGGAGGGGTTAGCACAGACGATTTGACAAAAGTTTTTAGGGAAAAATGAACTTTTGGGGGTTGATTTTAGGTTCCTGGAGAAGATCAACAATTTAAAGCCCACGCACCCCTAGACAGAGGCACAGCTCTCTCTCATGGCAAGGCTGGGAGGGTGGAGCTGAGCGGAGGGAATGAGAGAAGGCTCAGATGTTGAAATCACCCTAGGGGATAAAAGTTGGAATTACTGAACTAAGCTATTCCAGAACCATCTATTATTCTGAGGCTTCCTAAAACACTATTTACATACATCACCAACTTTAACACTCAAGGAGTATCTTCTCTGCTTAAAGATGTATTTCTCTCCTGAGGAAAAAACTCACAAAAGTAGAAGTTAGAATCCGGTAGGGAGAGTCTCTCCTGTCTGTTCTTTTTCTCGGTAGGTTTCTGTCCCACTCCTATAGCCACACATGGCAGGAGAGCTAGAGAGACTTTTAAATTAAAAGTCAGAGAGGAGGTTCTTATCAGAAAATTCCTTCTTCATTCAGTATTTCTCCCAAGTGCAATGTCCGTTAGTGTCATGGATACACTGCCTACGGGCAGCAGGGCCCTCTCATTTCCTTACAAAGGGGGTGAAAGTGGTATCTTTTAATTTAATCCCCCCGACAATGTCTTTGCCTAATTGAAGGTGACCCTCAAGGGGATGAGTCCCCATATTCAGCTCCTATCTCGAGGAGCACTTTTCCCCTTGCATAATTGGTAACAGATTTCGGAGAAGCCCCAGTTAACTAAGACCCAGATTCTCCCAAAGAAGACCTGTTTCCTGAGACTTCATTCACCTTGTCTTTGAACATTAACAATTTGGATTCACGGCACAGAGGACGGTTAAAAGGGAGCATTATTCGAATGGTTTCTTAGCACTCCAAAATATTTCCAAGGACCGGGACACCTGGGTGGCTCATTCGGTTAGGCATCTGGGATCGAGTCCCCGCATCGGGCTCCTTGCTCATCGGGGAGTCTGCTTCTCCCTCTGCCTGCTGCTTGCCCTGCTTGTGCGCATTCTCTCTCTCTCTCTGACAAATAAATACATAAAATCTTAAAAATATATATATATTTCCAAGGGCCTTAGGTTAAGAAGGTTAAGAAGGAAAGGAAAGAGATGTCTTTGCATAGCTCAGGGTCCCTGATCAGCAAGCTCAGGGGTTGAGGACGTCCTAGCTCTGGGGGTGGGCTGAGTGGACTGTCCCAGAGAGGAGCTCTGGGAACATGGAGTGGCACCAGGGATGTCGACCACAAGTCAACGATGTCTCTTGTGAATGGTGTGTGTTCACAAAAGGCCTTTTAAAGATGAGGGCTGTGTCGGAATGAAGAAACCTACAGGGCCTGTGATAATGAAAGCTTTTAGCGTCTGTCAAAGACTTAGCCGTTAGAGAGGAGGGGGAGATGGACCCAGGAGGAATAGCAGTTAGAGATAGACAGAACGGATGGTCCTCCTCTCCTTATAACAAACACGTATTCATCCAGGGAAACAAATCTTTATTTTTAGACAGACGACTAGCTTGAAATTGTCTCATTTTCCCCAGTTTATGACCTAGTTAGAGAGACTGAAACACAGGGGGTTGGGGAAAAGATGTTTGGAGCCTTACCACTAACAAGAAGTAACCATCAGAGTGAGAGTGAGAGCTCCTTATCAGTGATTCTCAAAGACTGCTGGTAATTTTGATGCTAAAGCTGCAAATAAATGGCTGCTATACGGTTACATCTCCTAAAAACAACTTAGATAAGAGGGTTTTTTTAAAAAGACTTTTGTAAAAGGGAAGTAAAATTTAAGATTTAGCGGAGATGTCCTTAGTCTTAAAATAAGCACAGCAAGTGGTATTTTAAATGAAAATCTCTATACAAATTAAGATCGTTTTTATTTAAATTACTTATACTTCTAATTTAATAAAGAGTTTATTTTGTAGGGAAACTTCCTAGAGCATAAGCTAATGGCAGGACTTCCCCCCGCCAGCCCGCCTTGGTCTTTTTTTCTGGTGCCCTCATAAACCGCACACACGATACCTGGGCAGAGCTAATGGAATCTGGGGTGTGGACCTTGGGATTTCGGTTCAAGTTCCATAACAGCACATGCCTTACACCCCGTGTCCCTCCCATGCAGGCAGTGAGAAATGGATTTCCCGTTGGCTCCTTTTCTGCTGTTCCGAGAAGCCTCCCAAGGACGGCCTCATGTTTATTTTCTTTTCCCTGGGTCCTCTCCACTCCGGAAGCTCAAGGGCAGCTTTGAGGCCCTATTACTTTAGAGCACTTGGTTCAATCAGCTTCATCAGAAACGGATTTGCTGTGGTATTCTAGCTCATCATGTGAGAGTGTTTCCTGTTCCATGAAAGTTGAAGAGGTACTGGAAATGACCCCGGGCTTTCCAGACTGATAGCGAGCCTGAGAATCAGAAACCGGGCTCCCATCCAGGGCCTGGGAGCCAATAATGAATTTTAACGCTATCAGAAAACTAGATACTGGTCTGGGTGGGGTGGGGGTGACTGGATACACAGGATGGCTTTGTTTGGCGGGAGTGCGGTCTGTCCAGGTCGCCTGGGGACTTGAGGTGGAGGATGCTAGTCCCGCCTGCCTTCCTAACAGAGCTGTGGTCCCTCCTTGCTGAGCCTGCCCCAGAGTGGGAACTAGCAGGTGGCCTTTACCGTCAGCCGTTTTCATCATATTCTAGGATGACCGCGGCCTTGAGTTTGTGCTTTGGATGGAAATACTTCACAGGGGAGATCATGTGTGTATAATGTCACATTTGCCACTTGTTAGCCTGTGACCTTGGGCTTCTTGAAGCCGCATTCCCTGGTCTGTAAAATGGTGATCCTTTGTGAAGATTAAATAAGATTACAGCTGTAAAGCACTCATTTCAGTTCATTTGAAATCACCTACAGGAGAATCCAGGGCTTCCCTCTGCCTCAAAACCTTTTTTTAACCCCTCCCTTTACCAGCTTTTTTGTGCCCCTCACTCTTCTGCAGGAAGGAAATAGGGCTGGGGACAACTGAGGTGGGCACGGAGTGCAGTCTAGGCTCCTTCTCAAGGCCGCCACTTTCCAGAAGCCTCCAGGTGTTGCTAATTCCCCCCCCCCCCCCGTTCTTCTCTTTCACCGAGTTCTTACTTGTGACCTCCTACCCCTTCAGCAATTCTTTGAGGGACTCATGCATTGGAAAGAGCTCATGGGGTTGGGCCTTGCGTGGCCAAGTCTTGATGACACAGGCCCTGTGCTCTCTGCTTGCTGCCATGATAGTTCACATTCTTACCCAGAGTACCTGAAGCTCGAGAGGGACAGAACTCCTTCTGTTCTATGGGAGAACAGTATGCTTACTTGTTCTTCTGGTTATGCCGTCATAACCTGAGATTCCAGGCAAGAATGGGCACCTCCACCCTTTCACGAGAACTGTATATGTGTATGTGGCTGGGGCAAGGGGTAAGGGGCAATGTAGGTGTGGTGAAAATTAGGTGGTAGATGTGCCACCCACCTCCAAGGTGGGGAAGGCTGGAAGGAATTAATAGACGAATCTTTAAGTCATCCTTTTCCTGTGCACCACACCACCTTGCATCTGTTCTTAGATCCTTGTTCCTTGTTGGCGGAGGCAAAATATGTGCGGGTTTTAAAGACCTGACCTCTAGTCTCCTTAAGCCCTACGTGCTCCAGGAAAGACTCCCTGCAATGACTGTTGGAAGAACCCGGACCCAGAGAAGCTCTCACACTTCTTATATTAACCCCGATTGTGCTGGAGGGCAAGAGGACAGTACAGGAAGCAGGGGTGGGTGGGGAGGCTCTGAATTGCACAACCTGGAGACAGGAGCGTTGGGCGAGGTTCCCCAGGTAGGCCCATGTTCCCTCCTACCCCTCCCTCTCCCTCCCAGGACATCAGTCTCCGACTGGGCCAGTCCCACCTCAGAGTTCAGAGGCCTCAAGTCCAAGGACAGAACTGCAAGAGTATGGACACAAAACACCGAACAAATTGGGGGTGGGCTCACAGCCAGTGTGGCAGGAGAGATGCTCCGGGGCCATTTCCGGCTTCTCAGCATCCAGGGTCTGGGCTCTGAGCAGCAGGGGGCGCTGGTGGGGGGCGTCTGGTGGAGGGGGGCAGCCCAGTGCTGGGACGCGCTTCACCCCCCTTCTCCCCAGCGTTGTGGAGGAGCAATAGGTACAGGGGTAGGGCTGTGGGCAGCACAAGGTAGAGCTCAGGGGGAGGCCGGAGAGTGGACGGCAGTTTCATTAAAGCAAAGTTCTAGCTGCCTCGAGTGCCTGTAGGGGGAGGGCCTCCAGGAAAAGGCCAGACCGGAGGGCCCAGCACCGAGCACAGCGCACTCAGCTGCATCCTCCGACCGCGTCCCCACCCGCCCGCCTCTGGCCCCGCTGCAGCTGGGGACCCGGGTTTGTGCTTGATCAGGGGCTTCGGAGGAGGGCGGTCGCAGAGGCACGGGGCGTGGGGGTGCTGTCCTGGAGGCGGCCGGTTCTGGGGTGCTCTGCAAAGCACCCACAGTCTCTGGAGAGCCAGAAGGTGGCACGCTCCCCCCGCCCCTTCCCCAGCCCGCCCCAGCCCTCCCCAGCGCCGGTTTGGGATTCTCAGACGTGAGTCTGCATCCGCCGCTGCAGGGGTCGGCTGGGGTCGGAGTTCTGGGAAGAGGACTGGGAGTGGTGGGAGGACGAAGCAGAGGCCTTGCTGGCCTTGTCGAACTGCACGTAGCCGTCCTGCTTGCCGCTGCTGCTGACGCTGCTGTCACACTGCGTGTCCAGGAAGGAGCTGCTGTCGCTGAGGGAGCCCCTCTGGAACTCGCGCTCGCAGAGCTCGATGGACGAGCTGCCCATGCCCAGCACGAACCTCTGCCCGTAGTCGTAGAGGCGGCCCTGGCCGCTCAGGGTGCTGTAGATGTTGGTGAAGGACATGCCCGTGGGCACGCGCTGCTTGCCCGCGGGGCGCAGGTCCGGCTGGCAGCTGCTGAGCGAGATGGTGGGGGTCGAGTGGTGCTCTTTGAAGGTGTTGACGCTGTAGTAGCCATTGGTGGGGTCCTGGGAGGGGGCCAGAGCGAGAGCAGCGTCACCCGGCGGGCACAGCCTTCCGAGGCAGTCCTCCTTGGCACGGGGAGGAAGGGGACAACGGCGGGCACGGGGCGGCGGCTGGAAGGAGCCGCGTGGCACGGAGGGGAGGGGGCGGGCGGGTATTGCGGCGGCCGCAGGGGCGGGGGCGAGGGGCCGAGGGCATGCGGCAGGGGGCGCTCCACGCGCCACGTGTCACTAGGTCGGGGCGGGGCAGAGGCTGCTGAGAAGCCGACCTTGAAGGGTTTTTGTGTTTTTGTCCAGAACATGGCTACTTAATTTAAAAACGGTGTTTGTGAGGAAGCTGTGGGAGAGGAGGACCGTGGGACCGCAGCCTTCACTCTCCCGCCTCCTGGGGCAGGCGAGCGTCCCACCTCCGGGAGAGAGAGAGAGAGAGAGAGAGAGAGAGAGAGAGAGAGAGACTAGGCACCTGTCCTTAAGGTGACCTCTGGCCTCCTCGTTTCCCGTCTTTGTTTGTCTGGATCTGGGCCTTAAGGCATGAGGGCTGAAGTCAGGATTCCACAGCTGTGACTTCCAACTTGTGGCTATTCTTACCTTCAGGTTCTGAAACTCCTTCTCCTCTTCTTTGAGAACCTCCAGCTGCTTCAGTACTGAGTCTTGTTGGAATTCACCCCGGTCCATCTACAACCCGAAAATGGCTGCTCAGTGGATTGGAGGTGGGCTAAGCGTCCACTTCCCGCAAGGAAAAGATAGAGGAATGAACTCAAAAGAAGCCTGCCATCTCTGTCTCCCCCTCCCCACCTCCTGTCCCTGGCTGGCCCATGGAAGGCAGGTGGAGGAGGCATGGGGAGATCCCAGATGTCGTCATCGTTCCTGGATCCCTGTCCTGAGAGACAGGGAGAGACAGGAGGAGTGGGGGGCGGGGCAGTTTGCTAAGACCACACTTTCTTCCCTTGGGCTACGGCATGACCTCCAGAGATCTCACTTGGATGATTCGAGTCGATTCATGGAGCATTTACTGAATTTCAGGCCAGGCATACACACATTGAGGGACATTAAGATAGGGCTATACACAACAGGGAGCTGGGTGTGTAGATAAATAATTACAGAACCTCTGGGTTCAGAAGGCACAGTCTGGGGTCCCAGCAGGGCAGCTCATCACCCAGTGCTAGGCTCCGTGAAGGTCTTAGGAAAGAATCACAGTGCAGTACTACCTGTGAGATGCTGGCAACATGGGCCACACCTGTTATTCATAGCAATGGCTTCGATGTACTAAACGTTACCTTCCTAACAGAGGCCAAAGAACCTTGGGGCAAGGATCACTTTTAGCTTCTCTTTGGGTCCCCAGCCCACCTGGCACAGCGCCTTGTCTATTGTGGTCATTGACCAAAATGCTTTGGGCGTGAAATCACAGGTAACTGTTTTAATTTGTCATGCCTAGCACAGTGCCTGGTAGACCGTAGGGCTGTTGCAAATGTTATGTTTGTGTTGGCTGAATGAATGGAATGGCATAGCTCTCGATCACTGAACATGGAAGTAACAGTTAGATGGAAGGTGGAAAATCAAGCATGCTTGGCACACGGTGGGTACATGAATCTGGATAACCACGGTGACGCTGACTTATCCTGTGGCACACAGATGCTTCCCGGGTGTCACTTCTGCATACGACATGATCTAGGACAGCCTCCCACCCGCTCTTCTCCCTTGTGACTCACTTTCTCGGTCTCTTTTCGGAGCCTCATGGCATCAGCCAAAGGGTTTCCATTCTGTTTCGCCCTCACTGATACTGCTTTTTTTCATTTTCCAGTAAATGTTCAGTGTCTGCCTGGATTGGAGGGCTTTCCCACCAGATTCAACTTCTAAGCCTACCTCTCATCAATGTTGGGGCCTTACAGGGGCCAGGGGGTGGGGGGAGTGGGGGAGGGGAGGCTCCCAGCAGGTCCCTCTGCCAGGGTCCCTCCCCCCACCCAACCTCACACATCCTCTTAACTGACTACTGAGTGACCCCCCACTCTTTCTCAAGGGTTTGGATTGCAGGGTGTGGAGACACTCTGAGGCAATCAGGACGTCCCAGTGGGAGGGGATTCAAGGTCCTTTTTGGGAGGAAGGACACGCCAGGACACTTCCACACCAGCCTTGATGAAGCTCATCTACAGAGACATCCATTCCTTCTTGGATCTAGGCTCTGGTTTCCACTCTTGTAAGATTAATTGCTCTCCTGTGTCAGGCACTGTGTTTGGCCTGGGGGGGAAAGAGATACGCATAGATTTGGGAATGTGCCCTTCTGGAACTCTGAGATAATCGGGGCGCTGACGTGTAATCCGAGCAATGCACTATAAAAGAGGAGCATGCAACGTGTTTGAGGAGAGCAGGAAGTGTGTAGCTCTGCCAGCAGTGGGGAGGGGGAGAGGGTTAGGGACAAGCATGGAGAATGGTGGAGGGAGTGACATTTGAGCTGATTCTCCTAGGAGAATGTGAAATTTAATAGGCAAGATCAACAGGCCTGTGTAAAGTCTCAGAGGTATAAAAGACTCAAAGGCTGGGAACAGCAAGTTTTTGGGGTGTCTGGAGGGCCGGGTACATTTAGTAGGAAGATGGAGCTGGAACGGCCAGCAGCTGCCACCTCTCCATGAAGGGCCTGAGACATGCTTGGTGGTTGGACTTTATCTAGTAGACAGGGGGAGCCACTGAGGGATTTTAAGTAGGAGAGTAACAGGATCCAATTTTCGTTCTAGAAGGACCCTTTCTGTGGGACTCTGGAGGGTGGATTGAATAAGGTGGTTAAAAAAACCCAAAAAACAAAAAAAACAAGGTCGGGCGCCTGGGTGGCTCAGATGGTTAAGCATCTGCCTTCGGCTCAGGTCATGATCCCGGGGTCCTGGGATCGAGTCCCGCATCAGGCTCCCTGCTCCTTGGGAGCCTGCTTCTCCCTCTGCTTCTCTCTCTCATGAATAAATAAAGAAAATCTTAAAAAAAAAAAAAACAAGGTGGTGAGACCACTAGGCTGTGGTACTAGTCCAGAGAGCCACGATAAGGCCCCATCAGGGAAGTCATAAGGGGACAGGGGCAAGGGCACACATTTTGAGAAAGTTTCTGAAGTGGAATTGAAAGGACCAGAGAATGAGATTTGGAAAGAAAAAGACTGGGTGAGGAAAATGTCAGTTCAGCTCAATCATGTTGGTGAGCCTCCACCAGGGGCTGAGAGTCCTTGGAGTCTCGGGGATGAACAAGGCAGCTTGCTCACCATCTAGCGGAGACAGATAAGGGAAAGGGTGATTTTACAGCAACACAGTGGCTAACATTTCCTGAGCACTTACTGTGTTCTACAGGCTCCAAGTCCTTTATGGGTTTACTCATTCGGCCGTCACCATGGCCTTGTGCGCTACGACTTTCATCCCCACTTCACAGGTGGGGAGACTGAGGCACAGGCAGGCTCCCTGCTCTTCAACCCGGGCTTGCTGCTACTCCCTCAAGGTATTTGAACCATGACATAGTATGCCCTAGAGTTTTCTAGCACAGTTTCCCAGGTTTCTGCTTGTACAGCTGGGTGGATTATGGTCTAGTAACAAGAATCAGGAAGAGCGGCAGGCTTAGGTTTGCTGAAGAAGTTATGAGTTTTTTTCTGGTGAGCACTCGGGTTCCTGAAGAGGAACCTGTATTTCTTGTAGACTTTTGGGGCTGGGTTTGGGGGAGGGGCAGGGCAGGTACTGAATATCTATCATATTCATGTGTGTATAGAATTATGTACTAAGTGACAACATATTATGGCACTTTATGCATGTGTTGTCTCTCTACTGAACAGTCAGGTTCCCTGAAAGCTGGGATGGCATCTTAGATGGCTTTGAGTCTCCCAGAACACCAAGTGCAATGTAGCAGATAGACAATAACTCTTTGCTGGCGGAGAATGGGTGCCTGACCTATTATGGGGGGAGGGCACATCTTGACCGATGCTCTGCTTCTCGGGAGCATCCAGGCCACCAAGAAGCCTCTGGAACCAGGACCTTCGGGGCACAGAGATCGGGATGGGGTGGGGATAAGATGGCATTCTCACCATCAGCTGCTTGATGGTGGGGTGTTCCTCAGCCTCCCGGCCGGAAGCAGGCTCCTTATGGACAATCTCCACTCGGATGTCATTCTTGGCCGACACAACCCCTTTGAGATCTGGACGTAAAATAGGAAAGTGTAGATGACAGTTTCAGTCCTCATCCTCAGGCGTCAGGGCCTGAGATGTCAAGCCCCCACTTCCCCCGCCACCCCCAGGGTTCACCGTCCAGCCCCTGAACTCAGTAGCTTCCAGCCCCCCACCCCCACCCCCACCCCAGTAGAACACCTGTCTGGATGTGCTGTGGGCTGTTGGGGCTTCGGCTCTCTTTCTCTGTGGGTCGTGTTAGGTGCACCTCAGCCTTCCACTCTGCTGCCCTGGCTTGAGAGGCCATCCTCGTGCATTCATCTGCCTCACAGAGCTAGGTCCTTTTTATCCTCCTTCTAGAAGTCTTTCCTGGCCTAGTCTACCAGGCTCTTCTCTCTCCATTAAGAGAATCGCTAATCTTACTGTCAGAAGGGGCCTCGGGGTCCCATGGTCCATCCCCCGCCCAAAGCAGACACATCCCTGACACGTGGCGGTCCAGCTCTTGGGTCAATGCTTCAGTGGTGGAGACTTTACGGCTTCTAGGGGAGACAGCTGATTGAGAGTCGGGGAGCTCTGTTAGAAGACTCTTGCTAAAACATGCTCCCCTATAATTTCCACTGAGAGGGGGTCAGGGAGCTTCCAAGACCACATCACTGGGGGCAAGCAAGAGAGCCATGGCTGCCAGGCTTGGGGTGGAGGAAACCTAGTGGGGGACACCCCGCTTTCTTCTAACACATCCAAGTGGTGGAGGGAGTCGGCTTCTTCTGATTATTCATCTTGTGCCTTAGGATCATCGAACGTTAGAGCCAGTGGGGTCATAAAAGTCTCATCACGCAATCCCTAACTATCACACGCAAGGAAACTGAGGCGGGGAATAGTGGCGGCTTGCCCAGATTCGCGTGAAAAAGGCAGGGCTAGAAGCCTGAGCCCCTACTGGTGGCAGAAAAGGGTGGGGCTAGAAACC
Organism: Zalophus californianus; assembly: GCF_009762305.2. NCBI lineage: Eukaryota > Metazoa > Chordata > Mammalia > Carnivora > Otariidae > Zalophus > Zalophus californianus. The sequence goes on from NC_045605.1 coordinate 22,052,858, forward strand.
CGAGCCCCCACTGGTGGTAGGAAAAGGCGGGGCTAGAAGCCCGAGCCCCCACTGGTGGTAGGAAAAGGCGGGGCTAGAAACCCGAGCCCCCACTGGTGGCAGAAAAAGGCGGGGCTAGAAGCCTGAGCCCCCATTGGCTTCCCTCACTCAGTCCTCCCAGTTTATCCGTCCGCGCGTCCGCCCTTGACAAGTAGCGTCAGAGCTGCACTCGGGCTGGAACTCCAGGTCCGAGTGATTCCTCAAGAGTGCAGAATTTTATCGCTAGTGACTGCAGAACTTTAAAAGTCTTCACAAAGGGATGCCTTGAGTGCTTTTCTCCCCTTCGTTGTGGGTGACCTACTTCTCTGGTTAGACTAGCAGAACCTGGAGGGCAAGGATCAAGCCACCTCCCCCCAACCCCCTCCCAGAGTTCTCTACGGCTCCATCCAGCCATAGGTGCTCAATCCCGAGTGCTGGCTGACGGCCTTGGAAGACGAAGCTCACTTCCGTTCAGTTCCGCATCAGTTGCGTGCCCACTAGGTGCCAGACACCACGTAAAGCACTGCACATAAGAAGATGCCAAAGACCCCATCCCTACCCCAGCAGCTCACAGCAGGTCAGGGCCCCTGCTCACGGCACTCCTGCTTACTTGCTCTCCGGAGCAGTCTAAGCCTGGCCTTTTTCTCTGTCCCCCTCCCTGAGCTCCCGGGTCCCCCTCCCGTACTTCTCTGGGAGCGGGCACAGCAGAAGGCCACAATGGTTGCCAGAAGGACGAGGAAGGCCACACCAGCTCCTACGGCCACCCCGATGATGACGGCCATCGGCACAGACTCTGTGGGAGAGAAGCAGGCACAGCCGATGGGAAATCAGGGACAGCCCACTCTCCCCACCAGGGCCTTCCCCAGTTTCCTCAGGGGGGGGGGGGCAGCCCCTGGGGCTAGACACCTGCACTCAGGCCCTCCTGGGAAGTGCCTGGGGAGGGGTGAGGGTGAGGGGTGGGGCCTGGGCCGGCCCAGGCAGAGTTCCAACAGGGGTCAGCTCCAGCGGGACTCAGGGATTCAGGACCGAGGAGGGGGTGCGAGGGACTACGGAAGAGGTGGGTGGGGAGGGAGGCAGGCAGACATGGGGAGGGGAGGGCCAGGGAGGGCTACCTGGAGATGAGAAGCAAGGCTGTGGTACTGTTTAGCTCCCTTCTGTACTAAACCAGGAATAGTCTATCATGCGGGGGCTGGAGAGTAGAAAGTCCTGGATTTTTTTTTTTTTTTTTTTTTGTAAAACGACTATGGTCACTTCCCTTGTTTGCCTGGTTTGTGCTCTCCTTCTCTTCCCGTTCCCAGGTGCAGAGGATGGACATGGACCACCAGCTTTTAGAGAGTTCTCAGGCCTGAGGCAGCTTGTCCTCACGGGCCTGCCGGGCACCAGGGTAGTAGCTGCCAGAGGCCCAAGTCTTAGGTGCAAGGGGGGTGGTCAGGATTGCAGCTGCCCCCCACCTCTCTAAGGAAAAATGCTCCTTTTCCTTGCCCCCCCCCCCCCCCAGTTCTGCTCCTTCTCTTCCAGGGCCAGTCCCCAGGCATCCTGGTAGCCCTCTCTGCCAGGCGCCCAGAACTCCAGCTAGGCAAGCCCTCACTCCCTGCTGAGTTTATCTGTTCAGGGCCCTAGCATGGTGGAGATGCGGATGGGGAGGGTATATTGGGGGGTGTGTGTGTGTGCTCTTCCAGACAGCCCTGGCCCTTCTGTGGCTGCATGTGGGCTGGAGTACAGGATTTGGAGCCCCGTATAGTCCATTGGGAATAGAATTAGAAAATTTGGGGGCAGGGAGTCCTTACGGCCTGCTGAATCCAAACCTCCCATTTATAGATGGAAACACTGAGGTCCAGAGAGGTCGCATGACTCAGTCAAGGACGCACAGCTGCAGAAGGCCAGGGCAAATCCCGGCCTCCTCTTGCTCCCCAGCTCCGTCCGCTGTATCACACAGCATCCTCCAAAGTTCACGTGCTCTGGACAGCCCAGACGCCAGCACCTTTTCTGAGCAACTTACCTCACCTCTCTATCTCCAAAATGGGATCATTACAGTGCCCACCTCAGGGGGTGGTTACAGGGTGAGTAACCACTCACTCCATGAGTGAATGCAAGGAAAGACCTTGAAACTGAGTCTGGCACCAGTCCTAGTCAAGTGTTTGCTCCAGTTTCTGGAGGGGTAGGAGAAATGTAGCAAGATCAGAACCTTGAATGAGAAGAAAATTCCTTCTAGAGCCTGAGCTCCCTGCCCCCCAACATGCCCCACATTGTCAGTGTGGATGACTGCGGGATGTCTGGGACTTTGTCTTGGGCTGTGGGTTAGCCTCTCATTGCTGTTGGTTGCTTTAAAGAGGGCAAGAGAGGAAGAAACCCTCCAGGCCTGGCCCCTGGAGGTGCAGCTGGGCGGCGGCGGTGGGTCGCCCCCTCCCGGGAGGAGCAGGTGCCCAGGGTGGGCAGCGTTGGTGGTTAGGCTGGATCTGCACAACAGTGCACTCATCACCTGCCTATTGGTGGCTGAGACCGCTGTGAGAGTGGCAGGGGAGGGGAGAGGAGAAGGGGGTGCGGAGAATACGCAGGGATTAAAAATGGGAGGGGTCTGGGTTGGTCTCAACAGTCAGGAGTGACAAAGGGGACTTGACCTCAGTAGACCTCAGTCAGACCCATGAGCTTGCTTTGGTACGTAGATGATTTCTGTCTTTGGGTTTTAATTCTGTTAGGCAAGGAAAACTGCTTTGGAAGCTCATTGGCTCTGTTCTTTTGAATTTTATTAATTTGGGTTCGATTTGGTTCCTCCTTGATTCCTCCTAAGTCTCCTTGGAAACACTCAAGTCTTGTCTCAGCTGAGCTCAAAGCCAAAGGATGACCGTGGAAGGTTCCTTAAGCTCTGCAGGCCTCGATGTCTCTCCCGTCCAACTAGAGGACCAGGCAACAGTATCTAAGGTGACTTCTGACCCGGGCATCTTGTGAGGCCACATTTCCTTCAGTTGTTATACGGCACCGTCTTATCTGGAGAACTGTCTCCGAGTGGGGGGGCTGGGACAGAGAGAGGGTCTGCTGGGGTCAGGGGGACCACTGGGGTGGCAGTCCCTCTGCAGCCCGCCTGTGTGTGTGTTTCCTCCTTGCCTGGCTACCTGGGGACTGGCCAAGGCCGCATGGGCAGGCTGTCCCTCTTGGATGTTCCCTGGAGAGGGGCGGGAGGAAGGAGCCGCCCTCCTGCTCAGCCTCACCTCCTTCCAAGGAGGGGAACTGGGCATGAGGAGTCTCAGCCAGGAAGGAAGGTGTCAGGGAGCTGCAGATGAGTGTGAACAGACGGGAGACATGGACACAAGAAGGTGACACCACCTCCAGCACCAGTAGTGGTTCTGAGGGAGAATACCACAGGAGTCTATGTACTTCCTCTGGGAGCTTGCCCGGGCCCAGACTGGTGCTCTTAAAGGGCATATCCGCCCAGAGGGGAGGGTGTGTGGGCCCCACAAGGAGCTTGATGAAGGGACTGGCGGGCCCTAGCTCCTTCACGGTCAATGTGGCAGAGGACCCCCACATCTTGCTCATGGCTCTTGTCGGCTCCATGGAGTCTGGCTTGCAACGTCCTGATTCTCTTTTTGGGTTTCTGCTTGGAGAGTGGAGGCAATTGTCTTGTGTGGGGTCCTAAGACAGAGCAACTCAACCCTGGGAGCCTGAGGACCACCTTGCTGCTGGGCACGTGGGGAGGGAGGCACTGCCCCGCAGCCTGAGCCCCCGGGTGGATGACACTTCACTGGGGGAAAGGCAGGCAGGAGTAGGGGGAGGAGGCGGCGAGCAGAAAGCATGGATTAGCATGGGTTATGCAGGCCCAGGGGCTGGGAGGCCCTGGAGTCCTGGGAAGCATGGCCAAGCTGGTGATGATGTTGAGAAGCCGGAAGAGTCCAGGAGAGCCTGGAAACAGAGGGAGGCCAGGCCAGGGGCGAGCTGAACCCAGAGGGGAGGAGCCAGGGTTTCCGAAGAGACGGGATGGGAGGAACAGAGGGGGAGGAGTGAGAGCCGGTGTCCTGGGCTGCAAGCAGCCTGTGGGCTCTGGCATTGGCGACAGAGGAGATAGGTCTCTGGGGTCTCTAGGCCCATGCTGGCTGGGAACCCCTCTCCCTGCTCTGGCTGCACTAAAGCCTGGAGGTGGGGGGAGGGCAGAGAAGTTAGCGGCCTGCATAGGCCTCCCTACCCCTTTAGGGTCCCTCCCCAACTAGCCCAGAGGTCCCTTCCTCCCAGCCCGGGGAGTTCTCATGTCTCCTTCCGTACCTGCTTCCAGCCCGGCTCCCGACTTCATTTCCGAACCTGTTTGGAAATAAAGCAAGCGTCCACAGCCAGGGCCTGGCTGGCCAGGGTGGGGTGGGCCTGGGGCCGGCCACCTGGTGGGGATCGGGATGAGGGGCTCCCTCCTCTCTCATGTTTCCGGGACCACCCAACGGACCCAGGCTAGCTGAACTGAACTGGGCGTTCTTTCAGACTGACTTAGAAGAGACTCCCGAGGGGTAGGGACCAGAGAAAGAAGTTAAGGCTTGGGAGGAGGGGGGTATCTGGAGAGGGTGGGGTGAGAACACTAAGGGAGGGCATGGGGGTGGGGGCACTCAGGGGAAGACATGGAGGGCAAGCAACGGGGGACTGGGAGGGTTTAGGATGATGTGTGGATGATAGTATGCAAATTATGTGCAAAGCATTATGCAAAGCAGCATTATTAGTGAAGAGGTGTAGGGAGACACTGATCCGCAGGGTAGCGCTGAAGTCCGAGGGGTCCAGCTGAGACCACCTGCTTGGCCCGGAATCTCCTGCCAGGCCCTGACAGTTTGTGGGTGCGCCTGCATCTTGGAGGGGTTGGACACTGCCAGGGCTGAGGAGCCTGGACCGCCCTGTCTGCCATAGACTGAGCCCCCCTGGCAAAGGGGCAAGATCTACAGCCCATTTCAGGCTCTGTGTACTGCTGGCTGTCTGCCGAGCGGCTCAGAGCCACCCTGCGGTGCCCCTCGGAGGCTCCCAGCCTGTGGTCCGCATGAGACCTTGAAGCGGAGACTAGAGTTCTCAGCATCTCTCTGATCAGGAGATGCGCAGTCTGTACACGGGGTCACAGGGGGGGTGAGCCTTCCTGATCCACCTCCTCGCCCAGCCAGCAGGTCTGAGCCCTCCCGCCCAGCGCTGCCCTCTGGCTGGTGTGCCCTTCAGCGCACAGTGGTCCATTGGTCTTCTATGGTCCTGGAGGAACTGCAGGGGATCTGAACCTGACCCCACCACCATGTACCAGGGGTTGGGGGCAGCTCAAGTACTATCCCTTAGCTTAGCATGAGCACCCTCTGGGGGACTTTTGGGGAACCGGACTGGCTTATTGTCTTAATGGGCTGGGCCAGGTTCCCCAACACATCCGTCCTGGTGTACCCCTGCAGGGACACTCCTCAGTAGATGACACCCCCCTAAGGACACTAGGGAAACGCTGAGTGCACAGAAGCCAGGGCCCTTAGAAGCTGCTAGAAGGCTCCTCATGGCAATCAGCTTGGCTCGCTCTGTGGTCACCTTTTCCTGAAACACCATCCTGGAGAACCACCAGCCTAAGCAGGTTTCCTCCCCCTTTCCTTTCCTGGTGTGCCTTGGCCTTGGGGGAACTGGGCCACAGAGGGCCACTTCCTGTGACCTGACCAAGGCTGTGGAGCAAGTTAGGAAGTGCTCTGTGACTTGTCCTCTGGCTCAACCTGCCTGTGGCCTCAGGTGGGCTTTGTTGGCTCAAGACCCTGGAAGACCTTGCCTGGGGCCCTACCCCAGGCGGGGAGGGGCCCTGGCGGTCCTGTGATCCCCTGGTGGCCCTGGCGGCCCCCACCTTGCTCCTTGAGCCGGATGATCTCCGTGTCGGAGCCGAAGCTGTTCCAGGCGGTGCAGTTGTAGATGGTCTGGAAGTCGGCCCGCACGATGTTGCTGATGGTCAGTGTGGAGATGACCCCCTCTTCGGTGCTGACCGTCTCCACCGTGTAGCGCCCCGACGTCCCCGACTCCAGCACGTTCTCCTTCCAGGACCAGGCCTGTCCGAGGTGCGCAGAGTGAGGAGGAGACCCCCCACCACCACCAGCGCCGCCCTGCCACCTCCCTGCTCCAGGCCGGACGCTGCCAGGCTTGCATCCGGCAGCATCATGCCCACGGGTCCGCACACACATCCCAACACGCCACAGACGTGTGCACACAACACACATCAACGCACATCACAACACACACACCAGACCACACACGCACATAACCATGTACGCGCACACGAAGGCTGGGCCACCTCGGAGGGCATTTCCATGGACAGGGGCCTTCTGTGGCTCTTCCCTGGGACACCTTCTGGGCAGACAGGGAACCCTGTGACAGCGATGGGAGCCCCCCGCCCTTGGCGGGCCCTCAGCTGCCCTGGCAGGTGGGAGAAGAAGACCAGCCCCAGAGTGACTGAGCCTAGTTTTGTCACTTTGCTCCTTTGTACAAACATATGTTCCAAGAGTTGTACTTGTGACCATGTTAACCTGTCTTAGTTTATAAGGCTGAGAGTGGAATTCTTCTCAGAGCCTTTTCACATTTGTCAGCGTGTGAGCACACAGGCCTGGTTTTCGGCGTTGGGGAGAATGTGACAATCTCTGCAGGTAAGCGCTTGGTGGTGGGTGAGGTGCCAGTGCTTCCTCAGACTTGGCCCTGGTGACATTCTGGACTGGAACATTCCTGGTTGTGGGGGCTGGTTTGTGCATTGTAGGAAGTTTGGCAGCATCCCTGGCCAACATCTGCTCGATGCTGGTAGCACCCCTCCGAACTGTGACAACCAAAAATGTCTCCAGACAATGCCAAATGTCCCCTGGGCGGGGGATCTTGTCCCATTGAGAACCGCGGGCCAAGAGTTAGATCTCTATGAAGAGAAAGATCGTGCGAACACGCTCAGTAGTGAACGGATTATTCTGATGGGCATGGGTTACAGTTATAACTTAAAAAAAATTAAAGGGTGAAGGGAACAGGGGGCACATAGGTATTAGTTCTATGTATGACTTCTTGCAATTTGCGTGTGAATTTTTCAGACAGTGAATGAGCTGGATGCCTGAAAAAGTGTGTAACACACGTGATGCGCTAACCATATCGGAGTTTATAGGATGACACCTTGAGCGTTTACAGCTTCAACGTCCCAGCCCCTGGCACGCACATGCCCTGGTTGCTCAGTGTGCACCCCCTACGTCCTCCCTGGTGGAGTTGACCCTAGGGCAGTCTTCTATCAGGACTACGCTAGGCATCGGGGACCACTAAAAATAGTATCTGACTTCCATTAATGCTAGAAAATGCTTCCCTTCTCTGTTTTCGTGCCGAGGCTCCCACCGGTTTCAGATGGACTTGGGTGAAGACCCTGGCTTTTACAAATGCAAACACCTGGCAGGGCCCAAGTGTGAACTCTTCAGGTGGCCTTAGTGGCACTGCAGGGATGGGGATGAGTTTTGCAGAAGGGAGGGACAATGGAATGATATTTTTGGAGGGGAGAACTTGGTAAGTGGGGCAGGGCAATCCACGGGCACCTGGAGGCCAACAGAGGAGGACTCTGGGGGGGTGAAGAAAGGGGATTGCCGACCACAAACCACACTCTGTCTAGGATTTTGCCAAAGACTGGCCTTGAACCCAGGAAAGGGAAGCAATCGCTTATCATTCCTTTCTGCTACCCTCACTTGCCCCTCTGCTCCTAGGACGCAGAATTTGGTTGGAAGCATTACTGTTATTACTGTTAGGGCACATGTGGACAGCAGAGCAGAGTTAAAGACACTTGCAGACCAGCTCTGGGAGCACACTGTCTTCGTGATGCCTTTCCCAGAGAGACAAGGCAGGTATAATTTTCCCCACAGAGGATGGGAAGCTCAGAGGCCTGGTGGTTGTAAGAAAGAGGCGGTCTGAGATGAGCGCCAGGGGAGTCCCCCAGCCCTCCCCTCCCGGCCCCAGAGCACTCACGATTCGGTCGGGTGGCGGTGTGCTCCGGATGAAGCACTTGATCTGGCCCTTCTCCCCATGCAGGGCATGCTGGGTCTGGGTGCTGGAGATGATGGGGGGTCCTGTTGGGGAGACAGCATCACACCAGTGAATCAGGAAAGGCAGGTGCCTGGCTGGACCCTTCTGGGGTGGGGTTCAGAAGTTGACCCATTCATCCAATCGTTCAGCACACATTTACTGGAGGCCTGTATGTGCAAGGTAAAGTGCAAGGCAGGGGACTCAAAGATAAATTAAGCGTTCAGTCATAATCCTCTCAAGGGATGACGAACGAACGCTTCTAAGTCAGAATGCCCAGAAGACATAAATAACCGTCATAAAAGGTGGTGAGTGTTCGTACCACGGAGCGGTACACACGAAGTGCCAACGGACTTCAGAGGAGAGGGGCTAATTCTGCCTGGCGGGTGGGGAAAGCTTTACGAAGGAGGTGGGACCTCAGAAGGGAGGAGGGGAAGTGTCGGGGAGGAAGGGATACTAAGTAATGTTACATCTCTAACTAATACCACCTCTGCCTTAGTGGACTGTTCCACTCGAGCCATTCTCCCCCACATCCAGGAGAGGGCGCGCCTGCCTAACAAACTGGGTGCCCTCGCTGGGCCGGGCAAAGCCGGAGGAGGAGAGGGAAATGCTCGAGTTCCTCTGGCGGGGAGGGGGGGGGAGGGGGGATCACCTTGCTTAGGGGGAATGCGCTGGGAGGGTTCACAACCTTCATCTCACGTATGTCGTGTGTGTGTGTGTGTGTGTGTGTGTGTGTGTGTGTGTAATGTTTATGGATGTCTCTCAGAGTCCCTGTCTTATCTACCTGGAGAATCCACCTGTGGTCTAAGAGTGTGCCGCCTGTCTAGTTCTGCCCAAATCCTTCCCTCACAAAGCCCACCTGGCATGGAAAGGGGGAGGGAGGAGAGGCGAATTCAGCTGTTTGCTCAGCTGACTTCCTGGCTGGGGCTGGGGCGGCTGGAGCAAGCAAGCCGTGTAGGGATGGAGACCCTCACGTCCCCTTCCCAATCCTGAGGGAAAAGGTTGGGTCTTAGGTGGCCGAAAATGGAGGAGAAAGAGCTAGAGCAAGGGATCTGGAGGACAGGCAAAATTATGCTGGGAACAAAACAGAAATTGCTGCAAACATAATTGCTGTTTATTAGCTGCCTTAATTAAAACAGATTTGCATTTCTATGAGTAGCTCTCAGCCAAGGGGGGGGGTGGGTACTGGGAGACACTCAGGTGCCTGCTATTGAGTTTGGGATGGCTAACAGCTTGGAGCTGGATGCGGCAGACGTGGGGGACCCTTCAGGTAAGGGCTTCCCCCCGCCCAGCCCCGAGGTGGCTCTGAGCATGGGCTGAGCCGAGTGTAGTGTCTCTCTTACATGTTTTTGCTCCAAGAAGCCTTTGACCAAAAGGCAGGAGGGCTTGATGTTCTAGGAACTTGGATGGCACTTTGTTTTGCTGCTGGCTGGAAGTGAGGATACCATAAAACCGTTTCCCCTTCACTTCCCAGGGACTAGGAATTCTCTGGGGGGTTTTCAGGCATTCTAAAAGCCATTAGGCAAATGGGTAAGTGTTTAAGGGCTTCTTAGAAGAAAAAAAGAAATCAGAATAAAGGTGGGGTTGGGCAGTCAAAGCACAGTGGTAGTGTGGTTAATCTCCCCCTCCCTGCAGATCCCGGGTTTGAACCAAACCAGGCAAGACCTGTGCCAATTTACTCCCCAAAAGGCAGTGGGCAGCAGTTGCCCACCAGCTGGGGTGTGTTGTGAGGAGCACCCCATCTCATTTTGGATCCTTTCATAATGTCTGGTTCCTTCAGCCCAGCCCAGGCCCCTTTCCAAAGGGCTTCGCCATCCCTCCACCTGTTCTCTAGATCATTCCTCTCCAACGTCGGCTCCACACTCCCCCCGCCCCCCCGCCCGACCCCGGGCCAGTTAAGCCATCCCCCTGCATCAGGGCTAGATGACCCCAGTTCAACAGAAACAAACAGCCTCCTTGCTTCACTCCAATCCCTTGGGCGGTTCTCTTCCTGACGATCTAGGGGAGCCTGTGCCAGTATTGGAGGCAGAGGAGGGGGAGAGACACAGGATCCCTGGCGGGGGGGGGGGGTGCAGATCAAACCCTGTGTAGCCGCCAGGGCCCAGGCTGGGGTGTCCCTTCCAAGAGAAATGTCCTCCCGAGGTGTGCGAGGTGTGCGTTCCCTCCCCAAGAAACCACTTTGAATCCCTGCGGGGAAATGCCTGGATATCTAAAGTGACAATGGAATGTCAGTCCCTCATTTATCCGCCTGGTTTTCCCCAGAAATGGGGATGTTCAGGCTTCAGGCTTGGGGTCCCTGGACGGTCCCCAGCCCTGCTGGGCTGGTCCTGGGGCCAGCAGACGGGAGCTGGCCACAGTCATGGGCCAGCACCCAGGGCGGGCAGCGGGGGAGGCCACTGCCTTCATGGGCCCTGGTGCCTGAGCCCAGTGTCAGACACGGAGCAGCAGAAAAAGGCTGCAGTCTGCGTTGCCATGGATATACGGAGGCGCGACCAGATGCTGTTATTTTTAGCCCTGCAGTGCCAATTTATTGGTGGCGTCCTGGGGACCCAGGGGGAAGGCAGGAAGACTCCTGTGTCAGGGTTCTGCCCAGGACAGGTGGCCTGTGAGTGCACCCGGGGTCTGAGTAGATTCACCCTCCCTCTGGGGCTGCCAGGACTCTGGGGGAGGAGGAGAGGAAAAGAAATCCGTGGAGGGGGGCTGGCTAATGGGGAAGCCGGAGGGGGATGGCTGAGGAAGCACCAAGCTGGTTTTAGTTTTCTAGCAAAGGGGGAGAATAGATGAGGCTTCCTGTGGGCAGCTTCCTGGGTGGAGGTGAAGCCAGGACGGCAGATTTCTGGAACATGACTCAGCCCCTCCTTAGGGCCTTGATCTGGGGCCAGGACCCAGAGGCCCTGCAAAGGTGGGTCTGGGGCTTGGACCCCACTGTGGCTCAGAGCCTCAGGGCTTTGACCAGAGGCAGACTCTGTGGGACCAGGGGGCTCGTAAAGAGAAACCAAAAACCCAGTGGACTGAGGAAGTTTGGAAACACAGAGGGGCTTGGCCTTCGCTTTTCTCCCTCTCTCCAGCCAGCAGCTTCGGTTGCCCGCGCCCCCCCCCCCCCCCCCCCACCGCCCTGGCCTGAGCACGTACCATGGCAGGGACGTCAGATTTCCATCGTGGTGCTACAGCCTTCCTGGGCCTGACCCAGCTTCTCTGTAACATTCTATATGCCATCATCCATGCTGGTCTAACACTCTGTCTCCTAAGTCATCTGTGTTGTGCGGACATCTGAAAACCCTCTCCTGCTATAATGGTTTTATGGTAAGTGATAAGACTCTGCCCTCAAGAGGACCCCCTGAATGCTTGGTCTTGTGGAAATTGTGATGGGTCTCTCCGACCGAGCAGCCAGCATGCAACGGGAAGGGGCCAACCAGGAGTTGCAGAGACGCTCCCTTACATTCCCTCCAGGACCAAGGTCAAGGTCCAGGTCAGAGGGTAGATACGGGATCTAAGTTGGCTGCCTAGTGATCCTCTGACCCTTTCCTCTTGGCCAGGATAAAATTCATCAGCTACCACTCCTAAGCCTGGGACCCCTTAGGAGGAAGGTGACGCAACTAGCCAGGTCCTTCCTCACCTCAGGCCTGGGCTTTGACACGGACTCGAAGAGGTGGGCAGAACGGCTATGGAGCAGGGCCCGGGTGGGAGCAAGGCCCAGAACCAACGACAGGCCCTCTGAGGCAGTGCCTGGGACCAAGACGCCTCGGGCCCCTCTCTGCACCCTCCTATCCTCTTAGCATGAGTGGGGGGGGGTGGGTCTTACCATTGACTGTCAGGGTCACCTCTCGCTCCCCGGCTCCCACCCGGGGCACCACGGCTCGGCACACATACTTCCCAGCATCCTCCTGGCGGACGGTTTTGAGGGTCAGGGTCTTTTCATTGCTCAGCACCTGGGAGGATTGTGGAGGATCAGACACGGAGAGCAGAGCCAGGCTCCCTCTGTCTCCCAGAACCAGAAGGGCTGCGAGGTGGGCCTGCGGTAAGTGACCGGTCTTCAGCGTGGCAGTGAGGCGCAGGGGTGGGGTGGGAGACGGTATGCCCCGTGAGCTGTCCAGGGGAGATCTACAGCTGCACACCAGCTGGGAGGGGGGAGTGTGCAAGGAGCAGCGGGGGGGGGGGGGGTACTCCCTGGCTGGGGCCCAGAGACTTTCTCAAACACAGGCAGGCTGCCCACCAACTTGTACCCGGCTGGCCCCGAGGATCTTGTTTGCAGGTGCCTGGACCTGTCTTTTTGGAGCCATTTTCAATATCCTTTTGGGATAGAGTTTGGGCGTGATCCAAAGACTTTGGCCTTAGCTAGCCCTGAGTTCAAATCCTGACTTGGGTGGTGACTACCTGCCTGGCCTGGGGCAGTTTCTTATCTGCCCTGATGCTCTTATTGCTACAACAGGGCAGCCCTGCTCACAGGATGGAGCGGTGTCCGGCCCACAGTAGGTCACACGGAGGCCAGTTTCTGTCTGCCTCACCCTTGACTTCCCTCCCAAGGCTCTCGCTGGTCCTCCTGAGGGGAGGGGTTTCTGATAAACTTATACAACCGAAAAAACATATTTATTTTAAAAGAGGAACACAGGAAGACTGTGAAACTTAACTCAAAAGCTAATGGATCACTTAACTATTCAGGGAAAGTGGAAAAGGCTGTCTAGAGACTTTTTACTCCCAGCACATTGGTGACCACCTGCTTTTCTTCTAAGGTTTAGTGATAGGGCAAAACTGCAGTGGTTGAGTGTGTTTAGGACTGAGGGGGTACATGTGGGTATCTGGGGTTCACTCTCTTCTTTCTGGGGTTCTTCTCCCTTCAGCTTACAGTGGAGGCCGATGCCCTTAGCCAAAGGGTGAGAGGGGCCCAGAAGGCAGTTCAGGTGGTCCGAGGCCCCTGTGGGGTGTGAGCTGAGGACTTACCACGCCTGAGCCCCGTTTCATCCAGACGATGGTCAGGGAGGGGTTGCCTGTCCAGGCACAGCTGAAGACCGCATCGGAGCCCAGATCCACGAGCAGGGACTGGGGCTCTGTGGTCATGCGGGGCCCAACTGTGAGACGAAGAAGGGGGAGACAGGGCTCTTGGTGGGCTGGGAGCTCTGGGAGCAGGGTCTGAAGGACCCGGGAAGTAAGCAAGAGATCCCTGTCCCCCAGCCCGGCCTCCCTCAGGCCCACTCACTGGCAGCAGCAGCCCTAGGAAAAAGTGCTCTGGCCCCATTTCTACTGGGATTTGCCCCCATCTCCTGCCCTTTGTCCTGGTTCCAGGAAGCCCCCTCCCCAATCTGCAGGCAGAGGGGACTTCCTCCTGCCCCAGAAATCCCGGGATTTTTCTGTGTCTGCCTTCAGGTCCTTGCCCAGGCTTCAGGTGAGGGACCTAGAGTCCAGTTACCCTGTGCACCTGGCCCAGCTCCTGGAGCCCTCCCAAGGTCCTCCAGGGGCTCTGAGACAAGGCGTGGAGGAAGCCTGCCTCTCCCCGTGTTTTCCACCCCCTCCAGGAAGCCATGCCTTTCCCGGAGTTCTCCACTTGCTCCGAGCCCGCAGGTTATGCTCCGTTCCAGCCCCTCCCAGCCTTTGTCCAACCCCAGTGAAGTAGCTGGGCCTGGTCCCAGGCCCCTGCTAAGTGTTGGTGAGCATTAATGGAGGCTCCTCTCCGTCTCCCCGCTGCACACCAGAGAGCCTCCTGCAGACCAAGCCTTGGTCCCCAGAGTGGGTGTAATGGTGGGATTTCAGGCACGGTGACGGGAGGGTATGCAGAGCACTGCTTAGCTGCTTTCCAGGAGCAGAAGAATGTGAAAACCGGGGTCAGGAGACCGGGATTAGTCCCTTGAAAAGGGAGTAGTGGCACTTTCTGTTGAGGCCACTGAGGGTGAGGGGAGGGGTCAGATGTAAGAAAGTTTGCAAAAGTGCTTTTCAAACTGTAAAGCGCAGTAGATGAGCTAATGCTTATTGCTGTGAACACATCCAACCCATCGGTCAGTGATGGGCTGGCTCACCCCAAGGGGCTCCCTGCCAGGCCACCAGAGGGAGGTGTACTCGGGCCCCTAATGGGAAGCAGCGGGGCCTGTGGTCAGCAGTGGATTTGCTTGAGCCTGGCCTAAGTTCTCCTTCTGCGACTTACTTGCTGAGTGACCTTGGGCCTCCATCCCCTCACCTGAGTAATGGGAATAATAATTCCTGCCTCCCTGGATGACTGTAAGGGTCAAGGGAAGCCAGAAATACCACACCAAGAAGCTCTTCTTAAAGTGGGCGGCACCGTGAGCTCGTGAGGCATGGTTCTATGGTGTGCAGAGAGCCCAGCAAGGTTCCTGAGCCCCTGAACAGAGATGCTCCGGGGCCGGCCCGCCTGGGGATACTCACAGTAGACGTCCACCGTGCGGCTGATGTTGGTGCTGCCCAGGGCGTTGGTTACCTCGCAGGAGACAGGCTCTGAGAAGTACGTGTAGTCCACTGAGGTCCGATACACTTCTCCAGATGCTTCCTTAATGATCTGGCCCCGCTTGGCCCACCTGCAACACAGGCCCCGCGTGCCGCTGCGGCCCTCCTGCTCCTCCAATGGCAAGGGTGTTCCTCCCACCCAGGGGGTGCGTCTCTGTAGAAGCTAGAAAGCGGGGTATGGCATGGGGTGGCACAGGGCTAGCCCCCCCCCACCAGAGATCCTTCAGTGCCAGGTGGGGAGGGGGGCCGGCAGGAATCTCCGCGGAGGGGAAACTCCCGGGGCCAGGGGAGGAGTCGGTGTTGGAGGCAGCAGGCTTTGCTCCGCGGGTGACAAGCAGGTTATTCTGGAGAGAGCTGGGTGGATTACTCAATAGATTGGCCCATCTGACTGGCTAGGAAATGAATAAACCACTGTCAGTCCCTAGATAGCTTGGCCATCCTGCTCTGCGCGCTACCGAGGGCCCTGTCTGTTGGGATCCCCGGTGGGAAAGAAGGAGGCCCAGGTCTAGTGGCACGTGCCCATACACGCGTGCGCGTCTGCGCCCACACACGTGCACACGCGTGCACACACACAGACTTGGTTTCTAGACAAGGTGGGAGGTTGTGGGAGGGGTATTAGCCAGGGGTCCCGAGGGCCCTTCTTCCAGCTCTCTCAGCTCTCCCGTCCTGACTCCTGTCCCCAGCGTAGGTCCCTCACCGTGCCCCCTCGTCCCTCCCAGGGATGGCACTTGCCCTTTCTCCTGCCCAGCTTCTAGCCTCCCCCCTCCCCCCGTCTTCACTCCTCAGAGGCTTCGGCTCCATCAGTCCTGGTTTGGTCAGAGGGGCGGGAAGACGGCCGTGCTGATGTCTTTCACCCACCAATTGCCAATCAGTACCACCAGAGTCGAGAGACTGAAAAGCCCAGGGGTTGCCTCGGTCCTGGCCCTGGGGCGGTGATCACTGCCTTGGACCAGTGCCGGAGCGGGGAGCCTGCTGTCTGTGAGGCAGTGCTGGGAGCTCCCAGGGGCACGCATGTGTGCATGGGTGTGCGCGCGTGTGTGGGGGGGGGGGGCTTTCCCTACAGACCCCCAGGGAGAGAGTTCACAGTGTCCTCTGCTTTAACCCCACTGTGGACAACACTTAACTTTTCACAAAACTTCCAACCGGGCTCCTCCTATTCCAAGCCTATTTTGGGGTGTTTGTCTTATTGTGACCCCATGACCATGACCATGAGTCCCGGTAACCACAGCTTCCCTGCGGCCCCCGCCTTCACCTCCCCTTTCTCTAGGTCCTGGAGCCATTGATGGTACCGAGGGGACCGTCTCCTGCCTTCCCTCCCTCAGCTTCACACTAAGGCCCGTCCAGCCCCGGGAGATGGCCGTGCCTTGGCATCACGTGGAGCACCCAGGTTGGCACCATGTGGTTATTATCGTAAGTTAATATCACATAATTATTAAGAACATGATTAATAATAACAATTATAGTTTAACAACAGCAAACCATAGCTCCCTGAGAGCTTAAGGAGCTTCCCAACAAACCATTATGAGTTATTCATGAATCATTTCCATTTCTAACTTTAATTTAATGACCAGACTTAACAGCCAGGCACAGCCCCTGCCTGAGGCAGAGGAATTCAGTGCCAGGCACACGGCTGGGGATCTGTGTCCAACCTGCAGCTGAATGAAGCATGGGGTCAGGCGGAGGGGGGCAGAGGGGGGCTGAGGGGGGCTGCAGCAGGTGGGACCAGGAGGAGGGAGGGGTGAGCCCCTCCTGCTCCCCCAGGCCTGCTCCTGCCCCGGGGTAGGTAGGTTAGGGCCCCTGTGGGCTGGTTCTGAAGGGCTGTCCCCTTCTGTCATTGGAGGAGTTCCTGGAGAGGATGGGGCTTTCTCCTCCTCTCTGGGGCCCTCATGTAAGTCACTGAGGGTGCAAGCTTCACCTGCTCAGCCCCGAGGAGCTCAGGAGAAGTGCTGGGGCTCGCACAGGCCCGGAGCCCAGCAGGGCTGTGCTGTCGCAGCCTGGCCCCCTGTGCAGTGGCTGCCCTTAGCCCCCCAGGGCCTGTTCCTTCCTTAGAGGCGGAACAGGGCACGGGGGGAATTCCTAGGCTGTCCTCTCCCAGGGTCACAGGCAGGAGCAGGCTGTGGGGGCTGGGCCCTCTGGTATGGCAAACCAAGGCTTTCCCCTGCTCATATCTCACTCAGTCAGTCTTTTCTCTCCCTTTCTTTATGTTCCTCTCCCACACCAATAAACCCTCTGTAGGGGTCCCTTCCAGAAGCTCAAAGCGCTCCTTCAAGCGGCTGGCCACAGGGTCCAGGGTGATGCGGGAGCAAGGCCACCTCTCTCAGCCCTTCCCTCTCCTCTCTCTTCTTTGGCTTAGCTTTCACCTCCTCCTCCTTCCAGTTGGACCCTGCACACTGCCCCTTCCCCCCAGCCCTGCCTCCACTGTGGTTCCCACCCCACCGCCCCCAGCCCCTCTGAAAAGGAGTCAGATTAAGCTCTTCCCAATCAATGTCTAATTTGTCCAGAGCAAACGTAAGAGGATTAATTATTTATATCACAGGATCAGGAGGCCTGGCTGTCACAGCTGACAGGCTGTCCTTAAATAGCCCCGAGTTTCACACAGGGCGGTGGCCCCGGCCCTGGGACCTGCAGGGGGGTGCGGGGGGCGCAGGAGAGCCTCAGCAGGTGGGGAGATGCTCTCCCTGGTGTGCTGGGACCTGGCCTGCCCGTCTCAGGCCCCTGGTCCTAGGGGGCAGCTGAAGTGACTGCCCAGTCCGCCGCACCTGCTCCCACGCCCACCGATGTCCCCTTCCTGGGTGCTGGGGTGGAGGAAGCATAGTTCTAATTTCTGAGATCAGAGCCTCGGAGGGGCACAGGAGGAAGCAATCAAGGTGAATATGGAAGTGAAGAAACACAGATTCCTGCAATCTTGTCAAAGTCAGTTGGGAAAAATCAATGTCCTTATGTGAGGAGATTTGTTTAAGGCTTTTCCTCTTGGAGCCCAGCACATCATCTAGAACCACCATCTGCCTGCTGACTGAGCCCTCCCTCGAGGGGCCCCGGCCTGTGTGGGTGGGCGCGGCGGCGGGGGGGGGCCTCCTTTCTCTCCTCTTGCCACCGCCCCTCCACTCTCTTTTCTCCTAAAATTTCCTAGTTGCCCGAAGGGCTTCCCCAAAAAGTCTCTGGAGTCCTGAAGGGAGTGTGGTCCACACTGAAGTGTTTCAGGGCGTTTGGCTAATCAGAGGGCCGTGAGGGAGGTGACTCGCCACAAGCGTGAGCGTGAGCGTCTGTGGGGAGGCCTGCCCCTTCCCGCACCCACGGCTGCGCCTCTGTAAGCGGGGGCTGACCCAGGACCCTGGGCGGCTGCAGGGGAGGGTGGAGGCAGAGGGAGACTTGCATGCTCTGTGCTTGTTTGTTTATTAACTTTTTAGTTTAAAAAAAACCACTTTGAAATTATAGAAACATGGCAAGAATAGGCCAATTAACTGCCATATTCCCTTCACCTAGATTCACTAGTTCTTAACGTATTGTCACATTTCTTTTTTTTTTTTAAGATTTTATTTATTTATTTGAGAGAAAGAGAGAGAATGAGTGAGTGAGAGAGCAGAGCCAGGGGGAGGGGCAGAGGGAGAAGCAGGCTCCCCGCTGAGCAGGGAGCCTGATGTGGGACTTGATCCCAGGACCCTGAGATCATGACCTGAGCCGAAGGCAGATGCTTCATTGACTGAGCCAGCCAGGTGTCCCTATTGTCATATTTCTTTATGATGATCTCTCCAGAAGGAGATATGAACTTCATCATCATCATCATCATCATCACTGGTGTTCTGCTTCTAGGGGGGGTGCCCCAAAGACGAAGCCCCGCTGCCTGGCTTCTGGGGCGTTTGCTCACTCTGTCCTGGTCAGAAGGCAGGGGAGGGTTGGGGGACATTGCTGGGTCCTGGAGCATGGCCCTGCCCGTTGCCCAGCCCCCCCATAACCGGGTCCTCAGATGACCTGGAGCCTGGCAGTGAAGAGACGTGGAAGTTGTGTGTTCTGGTCTCCAGGGCCCCACAGGCTTTCCCGGGATGGCTGTGAGGGTGACCATGGGATGCGTCTGCTTGGGTGCCTGTGGGAGTCCGGGGCTGCCCAGAGAAACAGGTATTCGAGGTCTCTCTGGGCACGTGGGGCTTGGCATTTAGGGATTGTAAGCAGACCCCTGGAGCGGCAGCAGAGAGGAGCCGACCCTGTGGAGGGGTGCGCAGGCCTGCAGGTGCACAGAGGAAGCCCAGAGAAAGGGACTCTCTCTGGGTGTCTGTTTCGCATCTTTCGTCACTTCCAGACAGATGCCAGATCCCAGCCAAACCACACCCGCCCCCCCTGGACCCACACGGCTGTGCGCCTGCAGTGAACTTTCCCCTGCCTCCAGCCCAGGGAACCGTCACACCGGACAGGACAGCTGGGTTTGCATCCTGTTTTAAAATATCCTCAAGGATATTTTAAAACCCCATGCCTTTCCTGGGGTTTGGTTCCAGTGTCCTGGTGTCGTTCAGTTATCTGCACTGCGAGGAGCTCCTCCTTGCGTCCAACCTGAATCTCTCTCTGGCTGCCTCTTTGGCCCATTCCCTCTCATTGAGCACTCTGGTCTGTGCTGCCTCTTGTCATCCCTGCCCTCCACTCCCACTGGCCAGCCGATTATCTAGTCTGGGGCCATTAGCATCCCTGGCACTGGCTGATGCTGTGGCTTAATAACCCATCTCGACAGCAGAGGTGATGCTCTGGGCTCCACCATCAAGTCTGGGCTGGTGGGGAAGGACGGGACCGAGTTAGGGCCATGTTGAGTTCCCCAGGGTGTCTAAAGGAGGTGAATGTCCGAGTCTGCCCTTGAGCATCTCCGAGGGCACTGTGTCTCTTGAAATCTCATGCGGCGGTGCCCAGGCGGGAAGGTGCCCAGGGGAACCAGCCCGCATTATAAAGCACCTGCTGCATGCCCCGCGCCGTGCTCCATGCCGAGTACCGTAAGTGGCTAAATTGCAGTTCTTGCCTTCAAGAAGCGCCATCAACAGGGAAAGATGAGCATGTAAAACACAGTGCTTTTATCAGTGTTGTGAGCAAGGGATGCACAGGGGCCATGGGTGGACATGATCCGAGGCACTTGCTGGACAGGGCCTTCTGTCCCAGAAATCGTACCCTACACAGGTGAAGAGTTCGGTGAGCACATGGCTAGAATCTAGGTTCTGATCTTACTGCTTCTCCGGGTTGTTTTACCTTTTTTTTTTTTTTTTTCTTTTTTTCTGAGCGTCTCTGCCTCTTTTCAGAGAGAAGGGATAACCAAGCTCTCCAAACACAAGGGGTTATACCCACTGCATCCCGTGGAAGGGGAGTGTGCATGTACGTGAAGGAAAGGGAAAGTCTACCTGACCAGGGATGGATGGGTGTGTGGGGAAGGGAGAAGGATCCTGGGCTCCCACAGTGAACCAGCCCGTGTGCTGCGCACCCTGGACCACAAACGACACCCCGTGTGATGGGCAGGGGTGT
The DNA here is from genome assembly GCF_009762305.2 of Zalophus californianus. Lineage (NCBI taxonomy): Eukaryota > Metazoa > Chordata > Mammalia > Carnivora > Otariidae > Zalophus > Zalophus californianus. The sequence continues at coordinate 22,072,808 of NC_045605.1, forward strand.
GCAGGGGTCCAGGGGCCAGGCTGTGCCTCGTCAGCGGGATTCTCACCTGTACTGGGTGACAGCTGGGTTGGCCTTTGCAGAACAATGGAACGTGACAACGTTGTCCTCCAGCACCGGCTGTGGTTCCACCGACAGGTTGACAAGCGGGGGGTCTGCAGAGAAAAGAGATTCCTTTGCAAACTGGGGAGCTGTGTCCATGGTTTTGGGGCAAGAAGATCCCCTGGGTGACATGGAGGATAAAGGCCAAAGATTCTACCAGCAGGGACCCTTAGTGCAGCCACCACCCTGATGGTCCCCAGAGAGTTGGGGGCCTCAGCAGGGGGCTCCCTTACTCCCTGGGGGTGCCTGCTTCTGCTGGCCTGGTAGTGGGGTCAGGGCTCCCCCTGTGGATTCAAGGTCTGGTGTTTAAATGAACAGCCAGCCAGGAGGCATGGCTTCCTGAGCCCCCAGATGCATGCTGCCCATCTTCCAGCCTTTAGGCAGAACAAAGCACTTCAGAAAAGAGAGGTGGGAAAAGGGGGTGCGGGGGGCACAAGGGGGAAAGTGGACACTAAGCCCCATTTAAATACACAGTTTTTTTGTCTTTGAAATGTCTGTTTCATATCTGTTTGCATAAAGGTTCTGGTGCATCTGTTAACTTGAAAGCGGCATTTACACCCTTTCATCAGCCTGATCATCTCTGCTGGGCCCTGACTGGTGTCACCCAGCCCTCAGCTCTCCAGGCTGGGCGAGTCTTTCTCCTGCAATATGATGAGAAGCCAGGCTCTGAAGTGCTAAAGGGTAGGAGGTGGAGGAGACAGGAAGAGAGGGAGGGAGAGAGAGGCAGAGAGGGAAGTGGGGAGGGAAAGGAGGTGGGGAGGGAGAGATGGAGGGGGAAGGAGAGATGAACAGGAAACAGACAGAGAAGGGTTGGGAGGCAGGCAGAGGACACCTACATAGAAGAGGGATAGGGAGGGAGACACAGATAGAGACAGAGAGAGATTAAGAAATGCAGAGGAAGAACAAGAAAAAGAGAGAAGCAGAGAGATGGAGGGAGACACAGAGAGAGATGGACATATACACAGAAACATATAATCAGACAGAGATTTCAGACTAAAAGCAAAAAGACCGGAGGAGACCAAGCAGATAGAGACAGAACATGACAGGATGTTGGGGAGAGAGACCCCACAGTATGGAGGACTAGAGAAGAGAGACAGGGAGAGAGACGCGGAGAGATAGGAAGGTGGAAACCAAGACCAGCACCCGTTCTTCGTCCTAGTCCTGGTGTACAGGGCTGGCTGGGGTTCAACCCTGGGCTGAGTGAGGGGGGCAGCGTGGTCCCCACCCCCCAGCCAGGGTCCTGGGCTGCATCTTCGGGCCAGTCCTCACCTGAGATCGTGGCAAACTGCCGGAAGGGCATGTGGATTTTCTAGGGGTTCTGTCCAGCCCATTTTCAGCAAAAGAAGAAGCCGTTTCTCAGAGACCATGGAGAAAAATGCTGACCCCTCTTGGGCGCCTGCGAAGGGCACCACGAGGGGAGCAGGATTCCAACCTGCCCGGCCTGAGCCTCTGTTTGAGGCCACAGGTGCGCTTCTGAGACCCTCAGAGTCCTACGCACAGTCCCCCGGCTGTGAACTGAGGCAAGCCCACCCCGGTGTTGGGATCATTGGACCACTCAGCCCCTCTTTGTCCTGCTGGTGCTCAAGCTGGGTCATGCCTCCCTGCACAGGCCCAGGGAGGTGGCCCACAGGGCTGCGCCCATATCTGCAGACAGCTTGAAAGACATGGGGGAGAGAACTCTGGTTCCTGAGCAGGGTGACTGACTATTCTGGGGACCCTGATCTCCCCATGTGAGCCCCCAGTTCTGGATTCGGACCACCATCCTGGGAGCCTCTGTTATGGCAGCAGTGGAGAATTTCATGGAGAATTGCAAGGGAAGTGACAGGTATCTCAATGCTCTCTATCTTTGTTTTTAAAACATAATTCAAGTAGTAAGGAGTGTGGCAAGGACCAGCCATGAGAGCTCTCCTCCCACCTTCCAGGAGAGCTAGGGCCCCAGAACCCTGTAGCTTCTCCCCAGCTGCTGCCCATCAGCTGCCCCCTCGCAGCCCCCCCCACCCCAGCCGAGGACCGCCAGCTTCCAGGGCCAGTACTGTCAGGAGCCCCAGTCTTCTTTCTCTGCAGGACCAGCCAGCTCAACTGGGCACCCAAGGGCCCCTAGGGCTCCGATGGCACCACCCCTGGAGATGTGGAGACCCAGGGAGGAGCGTGCATCTTGCTGCATGTTGGAGAGGCTCATGTGAGGCAGAGGAATTTGGTGATTGCCATCTGGAGCCAAATGCATGGCTGGCTCGTGGCCTTACACTGTAAAATTCAGTACTGAGAGGCGGAGTAGAGTCCCCCAACCCAACTCTTGTTTGAGGAAGTGATGGCTCCAGTTGGATAGAATCTAGAATCTACCTGCCACAGAACTTGGGGAGAGCTCCAGGAGGCCCCTCCCCACCTGGGTGTCCTTTATAGAGTGAGGATTCTTGGGGAGCAGGGCGATGGGGTATATACCTGTTGGGGGACCCTTCCTGCTCCCGCCATTCTGAGATTATCCTGTGCGTGCCTCTCACCTGCAGCTTCCTTACCTTGGCCAAATCCTTGGTACCCCACCTTTCTTCACGGGCCCCAACAGAACGGGTCTCTAGGAGGCTTGTACACTTGCCAGTCTCATCTGCACCTCCACCCTGGACCCCGAGGTGCCTGGGTCCCTCTGTCCACCCCTCTCCTCTGGATGTGCAGGATATGAATTTTCAGGAGTCTACCAGGCTCCACAGGTATAAATAGTTTATGTCATATCCAACTATTAGACATGATTTTAATCCCACTTGTGATGTCGACTGCATAGCTTTGCAGGAGGGCAGCTTTGATGTAGTTGGTAGAACTGAGATCGTATTGAACAGATGTTACAGCTGAGAGTCTGTTAGTGTTTCCATCAGCAACCTGCGTGTGCGTGTGCGCGTGTGCGTGTGTGTGTGTGTGTGTGTGTGTTCAGGGGAAGTACTACATCGAGGAGGGGGTGGAAAAGAGAGAAACTCCATGACTCAGTGATTTTATAGCACATTCATTTGAAACTTGGCAGCTGGATGCAGCGTCCAGATGTAGCGAGACTTTGGGGGTGTTAAGCTTTCTCTCCCATTACTCAATCTGGGGGCTTTGTCTTCCGTTGGGTAACATATAAAGACCAAGGGAAACAAACAACAAATGCGCTTTTGCTGAGTTTGGATGCTTCTTGGTTGACTGAGAAAATGGAGCAGGTTTGTAAAGGCAGCTCTGATCCGGCCCATGGTGTCCACAGTAAACAGTTGGATGCTTATTGAATGAACAAATGGACAAATGGAGGAGGAAGGAGGCAGGGGGAAGGTGGTGGAGAGAGCGTGTGCTTTTTTGCTTGGCAGGCACATGCAAACACCTTCAAGAGAGGGGATAAGGGGCTGGAGAGCTCTCCCCTGTTTGGGCTGAGAGGGGCACTGCGCATGGTGAGGACAGCACACAGGTGCAGCATGCTCACCCTGTGCGGAGCACTGTGCTGGAAACGTCCCCCTCACAGCCACCATATGAAGTCAGCATTTGTCATTTGCACAGCTGGGGGAACTGAGGCATAGCAGTTAAAGAACCGGGCCGGCATCATTCAGTAAGTGGCAGAGCCGGAATTTAAACCAGGAGGAATGCTGTGGTCTTAACCACGTCCCTGTCCTGCCTCAGATGGGGCTGACCTAGGAATCGGGCACCCGGGTCCTCAGCCTCTCTGGGACCTAATGCCTGATGCCTCCCACCTCGTGTGGCGGAGGCGTCCTTGGAAAGAGATCCGGCCAGGGCACAGAGACCTGGCAAGCCTGGTGTCCCCCTCTGATGCAGACTCTCTGCTGTGTGCCCTGGTGAATGGATCATCTCATTAGAGTACATTAGAGGAGCGCCTTTTAATACTTGGCGGGCTGTTAGGATGATGGCTTTCTTGTTGACAGGAGAGCTTCTCCAGGCGTGATGGATAATGGCCTGGAGGGGAGCGGGGCTGCTGCTGGGTGTCCCCCTGCCGGCTGGCTCCTTGTGTGCAGGATTCTGTACGCAGCTGGTGTCGGCCTCCTGACCAGATTGGGGATCGGTGGGGGCTACAACCAGCAGCCTGGCAGTGGGAGGCTTGGATCTCTTGTGTCCCCCACCCTCATTCGTCCCAGATTTGGCTTATGTTTGGAAAGAGCTCTGATCACGGTCAATCTTAAGGGCAAGAAGAAACTCTGGACATCATGCGGTCAAAGGACAAGGGACTGCCATCTCCGGAATAGTGACAAGCTTCGGCCCGCACAGCCCATGGGTGGTGGAGCCTTTTTGGATGCTGGGCCACTTGATCCCCAGCGCATCCTGCTTCCTCTCCAGAGCTGGGCCTACGGCTGCTCCTTGGAAGAAGTAGGTGGGTATGGACAGCCAGGCAGGGAGGCCCGTCCGAGTGAGCGTCTCCCTCCCATCACCCTGGTCCCAGGTCTGGCAAGAGCCCCGCTCTTCTTGACTCTAATTAAATGAGGAACAGAAGAAGAAGCCTCCAGTTGGTGGGGGTGAGGGAGTAGTGAAGATGGGAAAGATAAAGCCTTCTCCAAGAACTCGGCTTGCTGTGTCTGGGTGTTTGGAGCAAGCCTGTCTCAGGGTTACAACGGTTTCTGTTGCCTTCTGGAATCTCAGCGGCTGCTGCCAGGATTCTAGATAGACTAGGGACTTCTGCTCGCTAGCTCTGCAGCTGGGCCCTGGAAAGGCCAGGACACAGCCCCAGAGCCCTACAGAACCACGTGAAGCACAGAATCCAGAAGCCTTAGATGAGCCAGGCTGTTGGGCAGGGGTTTTTAAATGAATTTAATTTAGAATGAATAAAATAATATGAAGGAAATGAATGCCAGCCTTCAGCTCTAGGCTGCACCAAAACAGCCCCCAGCACATGGAGGCATCGTGCTCCCTGGCAGGGAGGGGCATTTACGGGAAGAAAAGTCCATGTCTGAGTGCTGATCCTTCAGACCCAAACCAGTCCGGTACTGGGAGTGAGGCCGCCAGACCACCTTCTTGAGCACTTTTTTTTTGTTCTCTGGGGCCGACAGGCACTGTAGGGAGATTTTAGGAGAGGGATAGGAGTCTTTTTAGGTGACTTTTGGAATAGGGTGCTGGGGGAGCTTTAACGCATCATGACTGTTGACATTAACCGTGAGAACTGACACACGCCGAGGACCTACTGTGCGCAAGTGCAGAAGAGGGGTTATGGTGCAGGCTCCGGAAAGCCAGGCTGTCTACATTTGATAGTTAGGTGGTCTTGGGCAAGCAGATTGACCCAGGGGTGCCTCAGCTTCCCCACATAGGGACCACCAGCATACCTACTCAAATGGTGGTTGTAAAGATGAAATAATTCCTGGAAAGTACGGGCTGACTAAAAGACTACTCTTCTTCCTCTTCTTCTCTCCTTGAACCCTTCCATGAGCAGGCCCCCCTGGGTACCCACGCTCTGTAGGGCATGCACTCCTCCCCCACTCTGGAGCTCTGAGCACCCTGCTGACCCCAGTACCTCTGCTCTGGTTTTCTCGCCAAGGGAGCGTGTGGGGCCACCGGGTTAAAGCAGAGCTAGGGCCCTGCTTTATATTTGTTGACGTGGAAAATTCTACCTGATACAGGTTTAGAAATGTGGCTTGAACAAGTCATTGGCAAAAGATCCTCATCTGATGTCGTTACTTTGTGTGACAATAAGGACAAGCCCTTTGGGTGCCCACAAACACAACCTCGGCCAGTCCAGGGAGCTGTCTGACCCATTTCATCTTCAGACACCTCGCAGGGCTGTGGTGTTGGCTCTGGTGACCTGGTTATCCAGGCCTGGCTCTTCCCCCCAACCTGTGCTTCAGGCAGGGAGTGCCGGAGGTGGGGGGGGGTTCCTGCCCCAGGCCTGGCCCGGCTGGCGGGGGCCGAGTTAGTACTCACGCTGGATGTCGATGGTGACCGAAGTCTCCTTCCCTCCCGGGATGGCTTTGTTGGTGGCTCGGCACACGATACTCTGCCCATTCTCCACATCGCCAGGGGAGATGAAGAGGGTACTCACGATGCTCTCACGCTTGCCATCTCGCAGCAGGGTCTGGGGGAGCAGGGAGAGAAGGCCCCAGGTCACTCAGCTGGGGTGGCCTGGGCAGGTATGGGAAGACATGCCCAGCCTCAGAGAAGAAGGAGCCCTTAGCTCTGGACAGCCAGGGGTGCGAGTCTCTGCAGAGAGCTGGGGGGTTACTGGTGACTCCCTGGCCTGGCTGAGCCCTGGGCTGCAGAAGGACAAAGGAACTAGAAGCTCTTCGATCACATGGGAAAATCAGCCTGGACTTGTATACCCCAAAGGAAATCCGGCTGGAAGTCTCTCCTCTGGTGTCTGGGGGAAGCCTCTGGGTCTGCAGGCAGCACTGAGGTGCATGCAGCTGGGGGGCTGTGGCCCCCTGAGGCAGTGAAGTCACCTGTAGGAGGGGGTGCAGCTTGGGTCACGGGGGTAAGGGCAGGGCTGGGCTGGGGATGCAGGGAGAATCAATGCACACTTACCATTTCATTACTTTATCTACGTAAACCCTTCCAACTTTTCAAATCATATCACTTCATGACCTCATTAGAGGCCTGACCAACCAGAGGCGGGACAGATGCCATTATCTTCCCCGTGACAGATGAGAAGACAGGCAAGACCAGGAGGGGCTGCAGAACTGTACCAAACTTACACTCCAAGTTGGGGGTGAGAGGGTTCTAGAGTGGGCTGAAGAGGTTCCCCAAAATTCATGTTGTCTTGGAGCCTCACAATGTCACCTGATTTGGAAACAGGGTCTTCAGAGATCAGCTAAGTAATTCGCAATTAGTTAAGGATCGCAAGAGGAGATCATCCTGGATGGGCAGTGGGGTGGTGTGGGGGGGCAAATATAATGACTGGTGTCCTTAGAAGAAGAGGGGAAGACACAGAAAGGAAGGAGGAAGAAGGTCATATGAAGACAGGCAGAGACGGGAGTGATGTGGCCACAAGCCCAAGGACTCTGGGAGCCACCATGAGTGGAGGCAACAAGGGAGGACTCTCCCTGGAGGGAGCACAGCCCGCCGACACCTTGATTTCAGACTTTTTGGCCTCCAGGAGGCAGGACAATACATTTCGGTTGTTTTAGCACCGGTTGCGGGACTTCAAGAGGGCAGCCCTAGGAAACAAAGGCAAGTCTGAAAGCCTTTGGTTTCCTGCCTTCCATTCCTTCCATTTCCAGTGAGGCCATGCTGTGCGCCTTCCCAGCTCCCTCCCCGGCGGTTTGATGCCCAGCATCCTGAGGTCACGGAGACCCAGCAAGGTAGGTGCTGGGGGAGATGTGTCAGGCAGAGGGGCCACTTCCAAAGTGGGACTGGACTTGTTCAGGACTCAGAGACTTTTGATCCTGGGAAGCTACTTAACTCCCTCCAGAGAAGGGTGCCAGACGCTGTCTAATTTCTCCTGCTTGGAGCCAGAGGATAGATGAATAGACTTTACTTCTCAAAACCTCCCTGAAGACAGTACTGGTACTGTTCTCACCAGACCCTGAAAGGAAGGGAGCACTGGCTCTATTTAATAGAAAAGAAAACTTAGTTCAAAGTGAGTCAGAAACTTGCCGGGCAGGGCTGGGATTTGTGCTTGAGGATGGTGACCCCAGAGGCTGTGACCCTCCCGTCACTGCTCCCTGCGAGCTAGACTGTGGTTAGTAAGATCTTCACTTAAAGATGGGAACAGTTAGAGGGATTCAGCAGACTTTTAAGTTTACTGAGCTACTTAGCAGTGCTAAAAAGGAGACAGCCAGCCCAAAATGGAGTCACTTACGTTTAGGGCCCCACAATCAGCAAACCAAGACCTAATACCTAGCTAGCCTCCTGCGGTTTCAAACCCCAGGCCCCCCTGGGATGTGACGTTTAACTGGCCAACCTGGAAACGCCCCTGGTGGGCAGGGGAGGTCATCCTTCTGTTTCCCCTAAGGGAGACCGTGCCCGAAACGAGGCATTCTTTGCCAATAACTTCCTTTTTCCCTCTCCATCTCTGCCTTTAAAAACCTTCCGTTTTTGTACACTTCCTTGGAACTCCTTTCTATTTGCGGGATGAGATGCCGCCTGACTCATGAGTCGTTTAATAAAGCCAATTAGATCTTCAAATTTACTTAGTCGAATTTTTGTTACATGTAGCCTGCTGGAAACTTGCTCTCTGGGTCCTCAGCTCTGTGTGGTCCTTCTCAGCAAAGCTGGGGCAAAGCTGGTGGCCTACAGCACTAGGAGCACATGACTTGAGCCATCGTCTAGAAAGCGCATCCTGCTTTAGACAAAGATGCCAGAGAGATCCACAGAGCAGGGCAGTGGTCTGGACTATTTCTGCCCACGTTCCAGAACCACCTGGGCCTGGGCAGGCTCCCATGGTACATTCTTTCCTGGGACGTGGGGTGGTGGCCTCAGCCCTGGGCAGAGGGGTCCTGGAGCGGGGCTGGGGGGAGTGATGGGGTCAATCCCAGCAAGCCAAGGGGGAGGGGCTGGGCTGTCAGTGTGATGAGGGTCTTTAGCTCAGCCTCAGGGCCAGGAGCTAAACTGGAGGCCAGCAGAATAGGCCCAGGGGTGGGGGGTTGGGGGGCCTGGGGCTGTGTGGTTTAGCCCCAAGCCAAGCCCTATCACAGTAACGGTTCTGGACTCTTCAGCAGACTTCATGTGTCTATAAATAGCCAGGCGTTAATAAGAACAATTTCCTGGATGGAAGTAAGACCTGGGGTAGGGGGGAGGGAGGGGGAGGTGGGGAGGGAGCTCGGTATGGTTCCTCCTCATCCCCTTGTCTTTACTTTTACGCTGTGCTAACAAGAACATTTACATGAAGTTTGACTCTGCCAGGCACCTCTCCAATTGATCTGCTCCCCGCCTGGTGGAAGGGAGCAGGGCTGCCAGGGTGCTGGCCGGAGGGGAGCGGGGAGGCCGGAGCTCCTAATTAGGCCCTCTGACTGCTTCCCTTCCTCCCCATACCCAGGGTGCTCCAGCGCCTCCGAATGATGATTAATGACATATTTACTGTGTCCGGGCATGTGCTTTTCTGGGAAATAAAAATTCTGGTTCAAGTTGTTTGTTCCACCTAATTAGAGAAAAGGGAGATGTGTTCATTAACCAAGGGGAGAGCAAGGGGAAGGCAGGGCCTCAGCAGCTGGCTTCCCCTGGGAAGCTGAGCATCTCACCCTGGGCCCCAGCTCCCAGGGATCGGACCCCGGGTGGTGTCCCCAGGGAGAGGCCAGGGTGCAGGCATGGTGTAGGTAGGATGTTCTGGGAAGGGCCGGGGAGACGGGCCCACCTGCAGGTGTAAAGCGCCCCCCCCCCCCCCCCCCCCCCCCCCCCCCCGTCCCATGGCCCGGTGGCCTGTCTGCTCTGCAGCCAGCGCTTGGCCTCAGTCTTCTCAACCTATTTCCCTTCTTCCGTCAGTCCTTCCTTATTCTCTTTCTCTTCTCTCTTTTCCTTTGTTCCCCCTCTTGCAAATCTCCCCAGTCTCCCCTTTTCTGACATACAAATGAAACCTTTGGACTTTGTGGTGGCTTTGAAGGTACAGGCCAGGTGGAACATTCTATCATTTGCAGGTCCCCATCCCAGCCAGCTTTCCCCTCCTCTCCCTCTCCTGGTCTCCCTTCACCGAACTGGGCTCTGGGGACACACCTTGGGCCCCAGCCTCCCACCTCCTGCTCCAGAAACCTATAATAGAATGCAAATCAGCTCAGGGAGGGTAAGTGGATTATGAATGGCAAGTCACTTTGTCTCTGGGGCCACCACCTCCAAGGCCCTTTCCTCCAGCTTGGTCGGGAGGAGCGTCCTGCCAAATCTCGGCCTCAGAGTCCCCCAGCCCAGCTCTCATGACCTCGCTGGGGGCTCCTGTGGCTCTACCAGGACCCCAGCTCACCTGTGTGTGGAGATGCGGGGCAGGGGCCTGCGCAAGGTGGGCTTTCCACCCCTCGGCCTGTGTGTGTGGTTCCATGGGCCTCCATCCACGAACAGCTTCTAAGCTTTCCAGACTATCCATCCCAGTGGCTGTGTGAGGCGTCTCTAGACCCTGCCTGCCGGGTGCAGCTTCCTGTGCCCCCAGCCCCACTGCGCCATCCCTGAGGGCAGGCACTTGGCATTCAATTGGCAGAGGCCCGGAGGTGGGGCTGGGGCAGGGGGACAGCGTGTACCCTGTGTGTGGTTGTCCAGTGTAGGCAGCAGTGCTCGCTCTGCTCTTCCCAAAGCCCCCAGGGCCTCAGCTGGGCAGTGGGGAGCCCAGAGGCCCCACCAAGAGGCGGGCAGCCTGGTGATGCCTGCATGGGAACCACAGATGACAGGGTGGAGCGGGGCGTGCAGTGTGGAGGTTGGAGGGAGTGCAGGGGGTGGGTGCCCCAGCCCTGGTGCTAAATCTGGGAAGCTCACTGATATGCAAACGGCCCCGGAAAGCCCTTGAGTGAGGCCTGACTGCCTGGCAACAAGGCCTCCCTCTTCTCCCTCCTCACTCACCTCCCCCACCTGCTGTGTCCTTTTTTTTTTTTTTTTTTTTTTTTTAATTTTCTCTCCTCTTCCCCTTTTTATAGCTGCCTGGGGCAGGAGTGGGGTGGGGGGATCCATTAAGGCCTCTTGTCACGTGGCTCGAATGGGGGCTGTAAGGGAAGGTGGAGAACCACAAGGCCATTTGCCCCAGGCCCTGCATCCTCGGGGACCCCAGGCTTGTGCCCTGGGTGAGAACGGATGCCCTTCACAAAGAAGGCCAAGATGGGTGGCAACTGCCTTGCTGCGTGGAGACTCTAGGCCCCTAAGAGAAACATGGAGGGGGTGCTGGGATGACTGCTAGGGAGAGAATACACAGCAGAAGGGGCTCATGGAGGGAGCTGGGCCCCAGTGAGAGCCTTAAGGGGTGTTGTTCCAGAGTTCCTCTTAGCACAGGGCCCTAATGAGGCTCCTGGTCCTGGTGGTGGGTGGGGGGGGGGGCCCCTTGGGCCGGCAGCAGCCTGAAGCTGGAGGGAGCAGACAGGTAGGGCTGGAGAGTAACGGGCTTCAAGGTAAATACATGTATGACTGGCGGCGTCCAGGAGGAGAGGGCTTGGAGAGAGGCCTTGGCACCAGCTCCGCTGCTTCTGCAGACAGACACCCGCCGCGAGTCCCAGGCGCTCACCCAAGCACCCGGGCCACCAGGGTGTCCAAGTAGAGGTAACACAGCCTGTGCTGGGGGCGGTGGGGAGGCAGAGGGCACTTCTTTTTCCTGGTTCTCCTCCCAGCGCAAGGGGCCTGGCCATCCTCAGTGACACCATCCTCCACCCTGCTGGCCACAGGCTGGGTATGTGGCAACCTTTCAGAAGGTTGCCTGAAACCAGGGCTGCTGGATGACCTCCAGGGAGGCGGACCTGGGATGGAGATCTGAGAGGAGGGTCTAACACGACCGGCTAGCACTCTCTCTGCCAGGTGCTTTCTGTACATCGTTCCTTTCGAGTCTCAGAGCAACCCTACTGGGCGCCCATGGCTAACCGCACCCTGTTTTGCAGCTGGGGAAACTGAGGCAGAGAGACTAAGTTACCATAATATGTGATGGAGCCCTGCAGTGACGCTGACGTTCCCATCTAGGAAAGGGGAGAGCAAGGTGCACCCTGGGGTCCGAGAGGATCAAGTGAGGGCCGGGCAGAGAGCCTGCCAGCCAGGCACTCTTCTCATTCGAGCCTTACAGCTATCCTTTGAGGCAGGCGCTGTTCTCGCTCCCACCGTATAGGTGGGGACACTGAGGCACCGCAAGGTTAGGTAGCTTGCTTGCTCACCTTCACAGAGCTGGAAGGGGGTGGAGCCTGGATTCGAAGTGAGGCTGCCCAGCTCCGGGGCCCATGGGCTTCACCAGCACCAGGTGACAAATACTGAGGGCTTCAGACCTCAGGGCTGTCTGGGCTGCCCCAGACGATCTTTTCTGTAGATGCTGGGCGCCTGGGTGCTGCTTGACTGTGTGTGCATTTGAATGCTCTGTTTCTGTCTCTGTTTCAGCTGCTCACATTCCGCCCCCCACCCCAAGCAGAGCTTGTGGGGGCAGCTCTGCCTTCGGGTCATCAGAAGTGCCACTGTAACTGGTCCTTGCAGTCCCGGGGAAGGAGCGGGGAGGCAGAGGGGCGGACTTGGTGGCCCCTAGAGCTGGTTCCACGTGAGCACTGCTGGGTCACCCACCCTTCTCTGGGTGCTCCACATCGTAGGTTTGTAGCTTGTTAGAGCTGGCAGGCACCTGCTCCGGACTGAGCTGTGTGCCCCCCGCCCCAAATTCATATGGTGAAGCCCGGACCCCCAGTGTGAGTATCTATGGTTATCGGGCCTTTAAGGAGGTGACTAAGGTTAAATGAGGTCATAAGCATGCTAAGGTGTCCTTATAAGTAGAGGAAGAGACACCAGAGATCTGTCTCTCTGCACACACAGAAGAAAGGCCATGTGGGGACACAGAGAGAAGCTGCCGTCTGCTAGGAAGAGAGATCTCACCAGGAACCAGGCCTACTGGCACCTTGATCTTGGCCTTCCAGCCTCCGGAACTGAGAGAAACAGATGTCTGTTGTTTAAGCCACTGGTCTGTAGTATTTTCTTACGGCAACTCAAGCCTACTCATACAGAGTGTCTGATCCAACTCCTTTGTTTTACAGAAGAGGAAACTGAGGCCCAAGGAATGACTTTCCTGAGGTTCACAGAGCAGGGTCTGGAACCCCAGCCCCTCGCGGCCTGGTGCTGCCACGCTGGTCGTCTCCCTGCAGGAGTGTGATCAGGGCTGGGGTCGGGGGGCGCGGTGCAGAGGGTTAGCGTGGCCTCCTGCCCTGGTCTGCTGTAGCACCATGCCAGGCTCTCGGAGGGGCCTTCTCCACATGGATGACGCAACGTACTGGGGCGAGGTGACCCCTGGACAAGGCGCAGCCGGGTGACTCTGAACTTTCTGTTCACCACATGGGGGTGTGTCCTCGGCAGGACATAAACCTTGGCAGGGGCCAGGCTGGCCGAACTTCAAGGAGGGACTGGACAGATGCCCAGCTGGGAAGGAGCACCCCTTGCCTGCCTTTTTATCCTCGTCTGGATGATATATTCCCTCTGCCAAATTTTTGTATTTCATAACACAACAGGGGTGGCTCCAGCCCCTATGTGAGTGAGTGAGGGATTTATTTCTCAGTGCTCCCCCCCCGCCCCAGTCCCCCACCGGGGTGAACTTGTACCGGATGGAAGGCATTTGTCCTGGGTTCTGGCACCAGACTCTGGGTGAGGGCCCAGAGGGGGGTGGGGCCTTGATCAGCAGCCCCGGGGCTGACTCCTTGGCCGGGTGTCAGCTTTGGACAGGAAGGACACACCCCCAGAGAAGCAGCATTCTGGCCTCATATCCTCCACTGGTGATGAAAGCCTTGCTTATCTTTTCAAGACCCAGGAAGAGGAGCTGGTGGTGGGGTGGGGGGCGGGTGGGGAACGGGTCACACATCTCCCCACTTTCTGAAGCCAAGGAGAGCCACAGGGAGAGGAGAGCTGGGGTGCTGGAGGCCTGGACCTCCAGTCTGAGCCTGGGCGTGCTGGTTGGCCCTGGGGCCGGACTCAACCTCTCAGCAGCTGCCCCTCCGTCTAAAGCTGCACTGGGAGGAATACAGGAAGGAACGTGGCCCTGGGCACCACGAGACTGTCGTTCGGGCCACTCACCAACTGAGAAGGGCAGTCACTTCTCTTTCAGGCCTTGGCTTTCTATCTGTAGATCAAGGGAACCAGACTGGCCATCCTCCATGGTCCTGTTCATCTTTAAAGACTCTGTGGTATATAAACGCTGTCTGGGACTCTATTTACAATTTCCTTGAGTGGAGTCTGGTGGGGGCGGCTTTAACATGTACCTGGGATTTTATTTTTCTTCAGGTAGGTTGAGGCCAGCAGATCAGGAGATGACTGCCATGAGGAAGGTCCTTTGTTACAGCTCCCTAGAGGAGGGGGAGCCCCGCTCCACATAGGGTCACAGGGTATGCATCTGGGTTGGTCGGGAGGCAGGGAAAACATGGTGCAAGCCTTTATCATGGTTCTTGTGGGAAAGAATGGACAAAGCAGGGTGAGCAGCTGAAAGGTTTTAGGATTGGGTGGTTTGAATAATTTGCACAAGCTCTAGGGTATAGGACTGATCTCCAGTTATCCAGTACCTGGCCCTGAGGATTTAGGGGTGGAGGCTAGCACCTAGCCCGCTAAAAGGAGGTGGTGAGGGTCTGGATGCAGGATTGTTTGCATACCAAAGGCATGTTCTCAGCATGTGGTTTGCTGTCTCTAGGAATTAGCTAAGCCTGGGAGTGGCAGTCCCTCCTCATTCACAAGGCTTTGAGATGTCAAAGCATCAAAAAATATAGAAAAATAAAATACAGAATATTTTATAGAAATAAAATATAGAAAATAAAAACCTAACTAATACAGGGGCCAGTTCAAGGCATTTCCGGCTCATGGCACCTTGGGTGAATTACAGAAAAACACCCTTGCAGGTAGGTATCTCAGGTGCAAGGCATGGTGAAGGATTATGGGCTGGACTTCCTGAGTCAGGCGTCTTGGACAGGGAAGAACCTAAACAGCCTTACCTGGTAGCCCTGGAAAGTTGGCCAGATTTAGCAAATAAAAATACCAGGACACTCAGTTAAATCTGAATTTCAGATACATAGTGGATAATTTTTTAGTCTAAGTATGGCACATAATTATGCCCCATGCAATATTTGGGATATACTTATATTGAAATTCAAATTTAACTGGGTGATTTTATCTAGCAACCCTAGGCCCTGGCCACTTCTGTCCTTGAGCCTCCACCTCCGACCTTACTCTATTCTTAGGGAGCCCCAGGAATTACCCCAGGAAAGAAGAGAGGAAGACAGAGTTACACAGTCATCGAGACAGAAAAGGTCAGATAAATAGAAACATAGGGCGAGAGGGAAAAAGTGACATGAAGCGAGAGAGAAAAAGACCCAGAAACGAAGAATGAGAGACAAAAAGCACACACAGAGAACAAGAAGGGCAGAGTTGGGGAAAGTGGGCTCTCCCCGCGCGGCTCCGCCCCTCCTCCTGCCCCCAGGCCTCACCTTGGAGTAGGTAGCCCCATTGATGACCTCTCCTTTCCGCAACCAGATGATGGAGGCCGCAGGCTTTGCGTTGTCCGCGTGGCAGGTGAGGTTGAGGGGGTCCCCGGCCCGCAGGCTGATTACAGGCCCCCCCAGGATGACCGGGTCATCAGGTGGCACTGCGGGAGTGGCAGGGGGGGAGAGGAGTAGAGAGGTCAGACTGAGGGCGCTGCTCCCCTCCGGCAAGGCTGGTGGGCTGGCCTGGGTGGATTTTATGGAGCCGATGACAAACAATAATTATCATACTTTAATAAAATGTATAATCCCCTTGTATTATAATAATAATAGCAGAAACAGCAATAATCCCTGACATACGCACTGCATGTTTATTTGCAGCCGATGTTCATGCCATCATCTCATCCGAGGCTCACGATGAGCCTGTGAGGGGACAGGGCAGGCATCATTAGCTCCGTTTCACAGATCAGATTGGGAAGCAAAGCTCCGCTGCCAAGATAGTATCTGTACTTTCTTTCTTTTTAACTTCTCTCTCTTTTTTTTTAAACAAGCACTGTCACATCTGTTGTCTGATTTAATCCTTACAACAGTCTTGCAAGGTAAACATTATTATTACCCCAGTTACGTAGCTCTGGAAATCGAGGCTCAGCAGGATTAAGTGACTTGCTCAAGGTCGCTGGGGAATGGGCGCCAGAGCCAGGGCCGCAAGCCAGGGCCTCTGACACCTGCAGCTCACCGCCAGTCCCCTGCCTTTGCAGGGGCAGGGGGCAGGGGGCAGGCAACCTTGCAAGGCTGAGACAGTGTTTCAGAGGGCTGTGCGACCCTTGGCACCTCCTAGGAACTTGGTTCTCCCAGAACGGCTCCAACTGCCTCATCTCAGAGTTAGGATGAATCTCTGCTGCCCACTTCTCCTGTGGCATTTCACAGAGGGGTGATCAGAGACTCGTGGCTCCTGAGAGATGGGGCATGCCAACGTGGGGAAGATGTCTCTGCAGCGGCTGCATCTCTCACCCAGCCCAGCACAGGGCCCAGTCCCTGGTGGACACTCCATAAACATTTGCCAAGTCCACTGGAGTCAACCCCTTTGATCCTCTTGACGACCCTGGGATGTAGGATGGGCACTTATGATGATAGATGACCATCACCTGGAGGAGAGGCCCAGAGAAGTTTAATGACTGGCCTAAGGTCACAGAGCCTTTTCTGATGTTCGTGCTTAGGGACACATGGGGGGGGGTGTCTCAGGCCTCTGCGGCTCCCGCCTCTCCTCCTTGGACAAACGGACAAACCGCAGAAGGGGAAGGGCTCCCTGGAGACCACTTGGGAAGTCCCTGGGCTTCTCCCCCCACCCCCTCCCCGGCCCCTCAGGGAGGGGCTGCGTCAGTCAGTTCTGAGGCTTGAAGAGGGCTGAGCTAGCTGCATGTTTGCTGAGCGAATGGATGAAGGGGAAATCAGGTGATGATGGGTTGGGGTCTTAACACAAAAGGCCTTCTTTGCCCAATTGCCAGAGAAAGTCCTTGCTTCCATCCAGGCCCCGTGCAAGCTTCTGCCCTGGGGGATCAGGGAAGACGGACAGACAGTGGTGCCAGGCTGGTCCTGGTCCAGCAGGCTGTGCCTTCCACCCTCTTCCCCCCAGGACCTCGTGCCCACAACCTGCCTGACTCCCTCCCCTTCCCAGGGCCTTCCCCTATCTGCCACTCTCCTAGTGCACCCAGGAGACTCCAGGAGGCTCTGGGGCCAGGTAAACACCCAAAGCAGCACCTCAGCTTGTGGCTGTGCCCGCTTCCTTCCTGGCCTGGAGGAGGCCTGGTTCAGAACTATAGCCCAGTGAGTGCCAACCCCCAAGTTTCTGTTTTCTGAGGAAAAACAAACCCTCGGGGTTTCCAAGATTCTATCAACAGCCCCAGAACTCCACCGGAGATCCTGGCCCAGAGAGGCAGTTGGCCTCATCCAACCCTGCCCAGCCTCCCCAGGGGGCTCTGGGCTCAGGCAGATGTTGGTTGTGGGCTGGATGATCAGGACAACCCCCCCACCCCCGCCCACCCCAAACTCCCTCATTAGTGCCAGAGGCCTCCTTGGTGCTGGTGTGGCCGGAGAGCAAAAGGGAGGCTAATGAGGGCTTTCCACAAATGGGGGGTGGGTGTGACAGTTGCTGATGAGGGGAATTTTAGCTCTATGCAATGCTGGGCCCCTTCCAGCAGGGAGGGCCGGGGCTGGGGCTCTTGCCCCCCTTTATTCTGTGGTGGCAGCTTTCTTTCCAGTAGGTGTCCAGGAGGGAGGCGCTCTGGCTGAGCCTGAGAGCCAGAGAAGTTGGAAAGAACCATTCGAAGCTCCAGGAATAGAAGAAACACCAGGCCATCCTTGTCTCCGGGACTCCCCAGTGAAGAGCCAGGGGCTGTGGTCTTGAGGAAAGTGCCCTAAATCAGAAGGTGAATTGGGGCAGGCTGTCCCTCCTCCTGGTTTTATTTCCCCAGGCACAAAATATGAAAGGACAACAGGAGATCTGGACAGTTCCTTCTGGCACTGACATTTCTTGGGTCCGAGACAGTGGTTTCCAACCTTGGCTGCATAGTACAAGACTCTGGGGGAGACCTTAAAAATCCCATTGGCAGGCCGCACCCTAACCAACTAAATTCCAATCTCCGGAGGTGGACCCCAAGCATCGGGAGGGTCCAGTGCGTGAGCGGGTTTGAGAACCAACTGTCCCTGGGCCTTTGCTCAGGCGCATAGCACACTGTGATCACAGCGTGCAGCTCGAGGAGGTCTTTCTAAAAACCAAATACAGTGAGGGGCCAAGTTTCCTGCTTGCGGTTCTAGTCCTGTGTTTTGGAAAATTGGATTAGAGGGAGCACGGGGGACGGGAGAGGAGAGTGGGACGCTGCTTCACGAGTACCCAGGCGCGCGTGCACGCTCACACACACAAACATCCATCCTCAGAATGGGTCCTGATTATATCTTCCTAAATAAGTGGTTATCATGCGGTTATTCATGTAGCTATGCATTATTGATTGGCCTTCGCCTCGCTGCACACCAGATGGGGTAGGAGGGGGTGCGGATGGGGCTGGGATGCGCAGGGTGGGAGTGGGTGAGGAGGGAGGATGTTTGGGGGCCAGGAGGCTGAATTGAAATCAACAGTCGCTCTTGGCAGCTGTAGCGCGGATGGAAGGGGGCAACTCATTACCTCTCCATTCAGACCGGGCCCAGAGCTGGGGCTGCTGGGTGTGGGGTGGCGGGGGGGGGGGAGGCGCCAGCCGCCGGAGCCCGGAGATGCATTATTCATACATCGCCCTCACAGGATTGGTTATTATCCTGAACCACTATAGAGTTTGGTCTCCTAATTTTTAATCACAGGGAAGGTGGAAGCGTTAGCCTTTTGTGATTAATCCGGAGATAAAAATAGTTGACTGTTTTGGTGTTGTGCTGGTTGTCAGTCAAGAGGAAATGCATTAACTGTTGGGTGACCGAGGCCCAAGGAAGCCCTGAGTGCACCCCAGGCAGAGCCGGGCCCCAGAGCCCGCCATCGGCCCGGGAGGCCACAACTCTGCCTCAGACGGGGGCCTGCTCCTCGGGCACTGCTTGCCGAAGGGACACGTGGTGCCGATTACTGCCCCACAATTGTGGGGGTGCTTGGTCCTCGCAGTTTGCTCGCCTGTCATGCAGGATTCCGGCGGGCAGCTGGGGGGCTGCCCTCCTGCTCTGCGCTGCAGACCCTGCCACGCGCGTGGGTGTGCAACTCGGGCACCCGTTTCTCCCTGCGTGGGAGGGGCCCTTGATGACTTTTCTCAGAGCTCTGCTGCCAAGGGCGAGGGGACTTGAGTGGCCAGCTGAGGTAGGGAGACTGAGTCGAGTTGCGCATTGACGGAGAAGGAAACTGAGGCCAGAGAGCACAAGCACTGCCTAGAGCTACCAGTAAGTGAGGGCAAAGAAAGATGGGGATGGGCTTGGGAGGCGTGTCCTGGCTCCATCAGGGAGGCAAAGCTTTCGTCCGTTTTATGTACTGAGGTTCTTTACACCCTCTTAGGAAATAAGAGATTCTGTGGGGAAAAGCTGATGTAACACCACCCAGCCCCACCCCTATCTCTAAGAACGGGTCCCATGATCAGAAGGCCTTGAGCTTCTGGACTAAAGCATACACTGGGGTGACCATCTGACTGTCCTTCCCACAGCACACGGGCTGGACAGAGGGCAGAGTGGAGCTGGGGTCGGAGGGTTTCTGCCCTATTCTGGAATTGCTCACTGGAAGGCTGCCCAGTGACTATACAGTGTCAAGTTCATTTGACTCAGTGGTCTTGGTTTGCTCGGTTGGCCAACCTTGCCAGAACAGGCTGGGAAAATTCCCTTGCCCGGGCAGCACTGTGGGCAGCACTTCCTCCAAAATCCAGCGGGTCACCTAAGTGGGTCCCTGGCCGGGCTTCTGGGGTTCCTCAGAGGGTCTGTCAGCCCAGAGGGCTGGTTTCCACAGAAGGCTGATGGGGCACATCAGCCGACAAAGGCCAGCAGCAGGGACGCGGAGGGTCGTGCTGCCTGGTGGCTGCTGGGAGAAGAGCAGGAGGTCAGTCAGGCCACCTTCCCTTCCCCAACAGCATGGCAGAGCACCTCACAGATGCTCCTCTCTGTTGCTTACACCTTCAGCCCTGGGCTGCCTCTTGACTGACTTCCCCCCACCCCTCACCCACCATGCCCTGCCCACCGCCTTTCTGTTTGCCGAACAAGCCAAGCTCACCCCCTGGCCCAGGCCTGGCCCTGGCTCTTCTCCGCCTGGAATCTCTATTCTGTAACCTTGTCCTGCTGGCTTCTTCCTGTCAAGGAGGGTGCAGCTGAAACATCATGTCCTCAGCGAGGCCTGGCCACCCTGTAGACCAGCCCCCCCGCCATTCCTCTCTGCGAGCTCCCCCCACTTCATTCTCTTTCTCACCGTGTTCATTTATTGTTTGTCTCCTCTTATTACAAAAGAGGCTTCCTGACCACAGAGAAAGACCTTGTCCGTCTTGGTCAATGCAGAATTTCCGTGTCTGGATCAGTGCCTGGTGTCTAGTAGGAGCTCAAACATTTGTTGAGTAAATAAACCGAAGATGGCTGGGTTGGGGGGGCTTCTGTCATGGGCACTGATGTCTGGGGTCAGCACTTTTTACTGTGTGTGTGTGTGTGTGTGTGTGTGTGCGCACGCGCGCGCGTGCGTGTGCGTGTGTGGTGGGGGTAGAGGTGGGGGTGGTGGATGAGTGAGTGTTGGGGGGTGGCAAAGATGGGGAGCCTGTTAGCCCTCCCTGGGACAGCAGTGCAGAAACTCTATGGTGTGACCCTGGGGGACTGGTTGCTTCCTGCCATTTCTGGAGAGGGCAGCCTGGGCTGGGAGGGCTTGGGGTGAGAGTGGGGGTGGTTCTTAGCCTGTTTTTGAGGTAGCACCATTGCTGCTGGTGGGAGAGGGAGCCCAGCTCAGTTCACAGGCTCACAGGCTGGTGAGAAGGCTGCCGGCTGAGCACGGTGACAGACCAGAGACACTTGGCAGACAGCAGGAAGAATTTGGCTGCTGACACTGCTCTTCCTTGTTTTTAGGTATCGGTGTTCAGCCCCAGGCCCCAGGGACCTGGCTGGGGTGCAGCGTGGGCTTAGTTCATGCTGGGAGTGCCAACGCTGACCCCACAGAGGGACGATCCCCCGGGCCTCCAGGCTGCCCATAACCAGCACTTCCCTGGCTCTAGCTTCAGGACTGTAGGCCAGCCAGCACTCAGCATTCCCTCCACCCCTCCCTTCTTCCCGACGGCCTTCATCCTTCCCTTCCTTCTGTTCAGCCTCCTTCCATGTCACCACCTGAGCGTGTAGTGGTTGAGGAATACCAAACATGGCCTGCCCTCTGGGAGCTGATGGGGAGACCTTTATGACTCAAAGCACGTGCCCAGGATGCACCTGCAGCATCCACATCACTGGGGAGCTTGCTTGGAAATGCAGACACTTGGGCTCTACCCCAGGACCATTCTGAATCAGAATCGGCATTGAAAAAAGACCCTGGATAATTTGTGCGCACATGAGTGTGAGGAGGACTGCTCTGGAGGGCTCCTAGAATACTTACAAACTGATGAGTGGTTTGAAGGAGAAGCTCATTGGACAATGAGAGCACACAGGGGGCCTTTGTCCCTTTGTTGGCACCCGGCTCCCTCCGCGATTTCCTGGGACTTAAGTCAGAGAGAGGGTGTACGCTGCTTGCTGGAAACTGGGATTAATGTCAGGGCTCAGCATGAACATGTTCTACAGCAGGTTGGTTCCTTTGCCCAGGGCATTTCTTGAACTTGGAATGCTGGAGTTCTTCTCTGGAATTCCCCATCTTCTCTGGGGTCACTCTGACCCAGCCTTCAAGACACTGCTAAGGGGTTGTCTGGTCCCTGAGGAATCTCCTGCTTTGTCTATGAGCCCATAGCATCCTGGGCATCCTTCTGTCTCAGTAGCTAACCTAGTCTATGGAAGAGATCTGCAGATGCTTGTCTCTCCCCTAGACTGCAACCTCACCCGTCCTGGATCCCTATCACCTGGCCTAGCACCTGCCTCACAAGGGATACCCCAGATATGTTTGCTGAGCTGAACCTGGCTTGAGTCCATTACTTTACAAGCTGCATGACGGCAGCCAAGTTACCTAATCTCACAACCCCCGTCCGCTTATCTGGAAAGTGGGGTAATAAAGATACCTGCAGGATGATTATGAAGGTTACTTTTATGATATGAAGAATGCAGAGAGCACTTTGTAAAGGCTTATGCAAATATTGGTTATTATGTCCAATTTTTTTTTTTTTTTAAAGATTTTATTTATTGAGAGAGAGAGAGAGCGAGAAACAGAGTACAAGCAGGGGGAGCTGCAGACAGAGGGAGAGGGAGAAGCAGGCTTCCCGCTGAGCAGGGAGCCTGATGCGGGGCTCGATCCCAGGACCCTGAGATCACGACCCGAGCTGAAGGCAGACGCTTAACGACTGAGCCACCCAGGCCCCCTATGTCCAATTTTTAAGAACAATATTTAGTTTGGGTGCCATGTGCAAGACACTGTGCCAAAGGCCCTTTTATCCTCATTACCCTTCGGAACAGGTACTATTGGGATCTCTATATTGTAGAGCAGGATACAGGTTCAGAGAGGGCAAATAACTTGGCTAAGGCCACACAGCAGATAAGTGATATGGTTGGAATTTAGATCCTGGTTTGTTTGACCCTATAACATTATCCACTAGAGTCAGCCTACAGACCTACCCGGGAAGCTGCGGTAACCCTTCAGAGCCCTTTCCACCAACCCTTCTGCCCTCATCACGGTCCTATATCCCCATGCTGATGCAGGACAGACTCTGCCTCTGCCTGTGGGCTCCCCTCCCCAGCCCAATTTCAGAGGGCTCTCGGAAGCATAGGCTTGGCTTGCAGTTGGTGCTTGAGAGGGGTCAGATATGGAGTGGATGAATGATTTTGCTGTTCTGATCCACTCACTGCTCACTTTTGTCATTGTGCCCTGTTGTCAGGTTCTGGGCTACGGGTAACCCCAGCCTCCCGTTTCCTCACTCCTGGTGATGCACCACCTCATGGCCAAAGCACAGAACCTCAGAATGTCGACACAGGACTGGGATGTGTGGGTGTTTGCAGGACTGCTTCTCAGTGCAAGTTCAACTTTCTTTTAGAAAATTTGTACTGAGCACCCACTAGGTGCTAGGCCCAGTGTGAAGCACTGGGGATTCAGAGCTCCTGCCCTAATGGAGAGCCAGACAGTAAATGTAAATGAATATGTAACATAATGTTGGGTTTTGATAGAATATAATGATGATGAGTACTAAGAAGAAAATGACACCAGGTGGGGAATAGCTAGATCATAAATTGGCCTCTGGGATTCTCTTCTGGATTTCTCCTGTCCTTCCTGGATGTTACTTTCTGTCTTTTTCCCACCCTTAATTGTTGGTCTTGCCAAGTGTTTGCTCTTGCCTGGCCCGTGCCATTCTACGCACTGTCTATGGAGAAGCACATCACTGTGTACAGACAAATTGCCCAAATGCATGGTCCCCACTCTGGGGAATGGCACCACCATTTAATTAGCGAAGCCAGAAATCTGCAAGTCTTTCTGGATTCTACTCTCCTTCATCCTGCATTGCTAACCGTCCTGCTGAATTCTCTGAAATACCTTTCACATCTGTTTCTCCCTTTCCATTCCCCACAGTCTTCCTGGGTCAGGCCCTCAGCATTTCTTGCTTGGATTATAATACCTAACCTCTCTCCCCATGCTCTACATCATCCCCAGAGTGATCTTTATAAATGTTTGGTCATCCACCCCATTCGCCCATCTATTCACTTGCCATTTGCTGAATATCTAGCATTCCTTTGTTTAAAATCACTCAAAGAGGGGCGTCTAGGTGCCTCAGTCGGTTAAGGGTCTGCCTTCAGCTCAGGTCATGATCCCAGGGTCCTGGGATCGAGCCCTGAGTCGGGTTCTCGTCTCATTGGGGTCCCTGCTTCTCCCTCTCCCTCTGCTGCTCCCCCTGCTTGTGCTCTCTCTCTTTGTCAGATAAATAAATAAAAATCTAAAAAACACAAAACAAAACAATACACATTCAAAGGTCCCCTACTGCCAACTGGACAAAGTTTGAACTTCTTGGCTCCTGCCCACCTCTCCAGCCTCATTTTCCACCCCTTTTTAACTCAAATTCCTCTTGTGGATAAGAATGACCTGCAATTCTTGGAATAAGTCACTCTTCCCCAATTGTCCCTCTGCCTTTGTTTGGCTAACTTGAAGGTCAAGCAGTTTGGGTTCAAATCCTGGGTCCCTTATTTTTTATTTTTATTTTTTAAAGATTTTATTTATTTAATTGACAGAGAGAGAGAGACACAGCGAGAGAGGGAACACAAGAAGGGGGAGTGGGAGAGGGAGAAGCAGGCTTCCCGCTGAGCAGGGAGCCCAATGCGGGGCTCGATCCCAGGACCCTGGGACCATGACCTGAGCCGAAGGCAGACGCTTAACGACTGAGCCACCCAGGCACCCCTGGGTCCCTTATTTATTAGCCTGTGGTCCTGGGCAAGTTGCTTAGTCTCTCTGGGCTTCAGTTTCCTCATCTGTAAAATAGGGAATATCATAAAACCAGATTCGCTGTGTAGTTGCCAGGATCAAAGTGCGTGTGGCATAGTACTTTATAAACCGTCCAACGTTGTATGGATGGGATACATTATTGGTTCTCCAAGCAGACGGGGCTCATTCCCTTGAAAGATGATGGGCAGAGTGCTTGGGGCTTAGAAGTCTGGTGCTCTGTCTCCTTGGGAAAGTAGAGGTCACCAAGCTCTGGGTGAGGACCCTGAGGCCCCCCACAGGGTGATCCCATGCTGCTCTGCCCGGCTTGGCTTCTCCTCCCTCCTGCCCCCCCCACATTCTGTGGCCATGAAGGTGAAGCCACTACTGCTAAGTGGTTACCAAGGCATGGATGAGCCCAGCTGACCCCATGTGGTGCAGAGATGAGCCATCTCAGCTGAGCTCATCCACACTGCTGACTCACTAAATCCTGAAGTTTGGGGTGGTTGGTTGCAGAGAGGAAGCTAACTGATATAACTCAGTTAGTGACTGTCTGGCTTGCTCCTACAAGACTGTCCAAATTAGACCTTGCCTTTCCAGCCACTTCTCTCATGCTTTAGTTGGACTGGTCCATTCACCTCTCTATGACATGCTTTTGCTTGTGAAGCTCCCACTGGAAGGAAATGTCCCTACTCTTAAGTCTTAAATGGCTGTAATTCCAACCTCCCTCCAATCAGCTCAAAGGCTACCTTTGCCTTGTTAACTCTTGGTCATTCTCGAAGGCTCGGGTTATTGTCATTTCCTTTAAGAAGTCCCCTCCTGACTTCCTAGGGCCATATGCCACCTCCATGAGCCATGGCTGTTGGCTGCCCCAATAGCTGTGAGGTCCTTAAGGGCAGTCCTTATTAGGTTCTTTTTTCCATCCCTGGGTTTAGTATCCAGCCCACAGTGAGAACTCGGTCAATACTTGTTCACTGGTGGGACATCTGGGTGACTAGGCAGTTAAGAGTCTGCCTTTGGCCCAGGTCATTATCTCAGGGTCCTGGTATCGAGCCCCACATCAGACTCTCTGGTCAGCCGGGAGTCTGCTTCTCCCTCTGCCTCTTCCCCTGCTTAGGCTTGCTGTCTCTCTCTCTCTCACTCTCTCAAATAAATAAATAAAATATTAAAAAAAATACTTATTGACTGGTGCCTTGCCTGACCTGGCTGTGTCGGAAGCAAATTTCCCCCTTCCCACTAGCACCGAGCTTGTACCTTTTACGCTGGCGCTCACCACAGTCTGCATTACATTTATCTGTGGACCTGTTTCAGGCTCCCTACCACTCCAGAGTAGGAGTCTTGACACCTTGTGCATTTTCCCTACCACCTAACACATAACCTTAGACACCATAATAAGAAAACAATAAAAATAATGGGTAATAGCTGATGCTGATTGATATAGGGCTTACAATCCTTCCAGAACTTACAATACTTCTAGAACTCTTCTGGTAATTTAGATGTAATCATTCAAGCCTCACAACAACCCTGCATAAGGTAGATACAATGATGCATATTTTAGAAATGTGCAAACTGAGGCATGAGCTCCTCTCAGAGGTCCCCTGACTCCAGTGACCTGCAAAGGCTCAGGACACTGGGAAGCCCATGTCTCCCTTGGGGCTCCGGATGGGCAGGGGATAAGAAGGGAGACAGAGTGCTTGGCTGGGCTCCTGGCTCCCAGGTCTTGGCTGCATGACTGGGGGCAAACCGCTTAATTCTCTTTGCAAGCTATTGTCTATGTCATAGATATTATAGTATCTGTTTCATTGGGCCATCGTGCTGCTTAAATGAGTTAATACAAGTGCCTTGTTTCAAAGCTGGGCATGGTGTTAAGAACACAGTACTGCTATCTATAGCTCATGATATTGTCCTTGTTCAGTAAGGACGTCCACATGGAAACAGAGAGAGAATACTGCACAGGAAAGAGCTTGTTTCAATCCCTTGTTCTGTACTTGCTCTGTGCCCCTGGCCTCAGCCTCCCTAGATGTCATGGTCAGCACCTTGCCCCCTGGCGAAAGCACAGTGATGAGGAGGCGGTTAGAGGCCAAGAGGCCCACGGAGACGGATGGGCTGGGCAGGGGACCGTCTAGCAGGCAGGGACTACCGTGATGGGGTAAGGCCGGGGGAGACAGATGCTGGCTGGGGCCGAGTCAAACCAAGTCACGTGTTTCCCCCTCAAATTAGGAAGGGTAAGCCTTCTGTTGATTTCAAATTAAACCCTGCAAGAAGGTCTGAGCCATCTCATTAGTGAGGGGCTATTTGCAAGGAGACGGATGTTTCATTAATACTGAGCAGAAAAATAAGTCCCAGGGTGTAATAAGAACAGAGGGAGAAAAGGCTGGTGGGGAGGGGGAGGGCAGCACACAGCAGGCTCCGTGCAGAGAGGCGTGTGTGTGTGTGTGTGTGTGTTTGTGCGCGTCTATGACGGTGTGTGAGCGTGTGTGTGCATGTCCACAGGACTGCCTGGCACTGGGTGATGGTGGCTGCTGTGTGACCGGTGAGTGAACAGCCAGCATGACAGGCGTGAGGTAGCCCCTGTGGTGGGTAGAAGCCACCAGGGAAAGGGCGCCCCATGAGAGCAGCTGCACAGGGAACAGTGTGCAGTCGGGGAGTGCATCATAGGATCGTTGGGCACAGGCAGGGGTAGGAGGGGAAGGCAAGCCAAGGGTGTGGGTATCTTCCTTGGGCCACCTGGGATGTGGGTCGTCCTGCCACGGAAGGGACTTGCTCCTTCCCCAGCTCACAGGGCAAGGTGAGTCCCCCTTCTCCACGTGTTTGCAGGAAACACAGGTGTGTGGCTGCCTCCCCGGGTCTGGCAAAGTTCTCCACTAGTTCTGACCTTGACTTGATGTTGGGGTTCACCTGCTCACCATGGCTGGGTCTGGGGGAGAAACCTATCATGGCCGCATGGGCTGCCATTTCCATGGTTTAAACCTCACAGCAGCCTCATGCTGTGGGGCCTTGAGTATCCTTATTGTACAGATGGGAAAACCGAGGCACAGAGGCCAATTCACTTGGCACCAGTTATGCCACACACAAGTGGGGGAACCAGGAATCTGGCTCAGGCCCCTGAGAGTCCAGTGGCCCACTCCTAAGCTTAGTGCTGTGTGGCTGCTTGTGGATGAGCACTCTCTCTTTGTCTTCTGTCCCCTTCCTAGCTCCAAGGCAGCCATCCTGACCCAGCAAAAGGCTGGTGGGACTCAGGAGTGTCCAAGTTGGTCCCATAAATAGAAAGCAGAACTGATAACGGTTGGTTTTGCTATGGACTTCCATCTGGCAAATCAACCTTCTCGAGGGGCTGTGTGGCTTTCACTAAGGAGGGAAATGAGGCCGCGAGGAAAACTCCCTTACCAGGGCCTGGAGCCTCAGAAGTAATTACAGAAATAGAGGGGCGCTGGAGAAAGGGTCATCTCATTAAGGGATTTACAGAATCAACAGAAGAAATTCCAATGATTGGCTTTTAAAATGAGAGATTCGGAATGCCGCTTTGGCATGATGAAAACGTGCCTGGTGTTCCATGTCACCGTTGGTTGGGTCAGCCAGGGGAAGGCTGGGGGAGGAGACGAGAAGTGACAGGGACAGAGAAGTCCAGGGAGGGGGACAAATAGGGACAGACAGGCAAAGGGCAAAAGAGACAGAACCAAGACGTGCAAGCCACCTGCTCAGGAAAGAGATGAAAGCGAGGAGAGAAAATACGCTGTCCCTTGCCACTGAGGCCGGTGCAACCAGATGGCAGTGTGCCAAGCAAGGAGAAAAGCAAAGTGCTTTCTCTAGGTCTCTTGTCACAAAAATTCATTCCAGGGCATCCCAGGAAACCACAAAATATACCTTTCAACTTTATGCAAATTTACCAAATCCGCTATTTGCCAGAATCCTAAGAGGAAAAAAGTCAAAGTCTTTTTTTCTGATCTGAGCCTGTTTTGAAAAAGCACAAGCCTCTAAATCTGAAAAAGGGCAACGCTTTTAGAATTCATTATAAAAAGATGTTTTAATGCTCAACTATAGTTTAGCACTATGGATGTTTTTGAAATCTCCTATCTTCCTCGTTTTTTCAGAGAGAGAGACACCACGTTTCTCCTCTGAAGTTGGTGAGCATTGCATTTCATTTTCTATAGAGGGGGTACATTTTATGG